>NC_046347.1:11929286-12254690 GCF_000738735.6 Corvus cornix cornix
GTGACCATGGGGGGCTGCCACATCAGGGGGGTCAGAAGTACGTGTACCCCCAGTTTGGTCAGGATCCACACTCCTGTGTATGAAGACACTGTGAGTGGCCCTGCCTGTGGCTAAGGGAAATGCCTACCCTGGTGCCAGGTCAGTCACCTGGTGGCCCCCTACACAGTGGCCTGCTGGAGGGGCCCACCAGCAGAGCGACATCTGAACCACCCAGGGGAGTGGGCAGCCGCCAGCTGTTCATCACCTCTGAGAAAAAGACTCAGCATCAACAGAACTAAAATGACCTCGAATGCTACTAAACTCTGCCTGAACTGCTGCTAATTTTGGCTTGTAGGAGAAATCTGCAGTAGGGAAAACGCTGCAGTGAAAAAGCCATTATTGGGTGCAATTACAAGCCAAAAGGAGCACCCCAGCTGCTGGGACGGCCAGGGGAAGGTGAACAGCTGCTCAGGTGCTCTGGTTCCTTGGGGAACAGCAGCCTGAGGTACCCACTGGCCTTAGCCCTTCTCCCTCTCCTCTCCTTTCCTTTCCCACCACTCCAGACCACCTGTGCGGTGGCCTCGACCAGCTTCTGAGCATTCTGGAGAAAACCATGGATGATCAGCCTGAGTCTAACCCAGGGAGCAGCCAAGGCTGATTCGGCCGTTCAGTGGTGAGGAGGGCTCAGCCAAACTGCGGCACTGACCTCACAGACACCCGGCAGTCCCAGCACCGAACTACCTGCTGCTGGAAGGGTTCACACGTTCTGCCCAGCGCCGAGCTCTCGGTTGCAGCGTGGCTTTGGGACATCCTGTTCATGTAGTGCACGATGGAGCTCTGCCAGCTGATGGCCTGGCTGGGGCTCACCGAGCCGCTCTTCATCATGTTGGGCAGGTTTTCCACGTTCTGCAAGGCTTAAAAAATACACCCCAGCTCAGTCCCTAGGAGTGCCTGGAACCTGCTGAGCGGGAGGTGGAGATGCTGGCAATGCCAGGATGAGGCAGAGGAGCGGCGTGTGGGCTCCCTGGGCTGCCCAGAAATTCACGTTCCTCTGAAGTCAAGCCACTGCAGAGAAGCTGGTGGATCTTGCTGGCTCTCAAGGCAGGACTTTCCTCCAGCAGGAAGGAGACACCCTCCAATAAAAGCACCTCTGCCACCTGTTCTGTTAGTGGCATCCAGGACCTACCCTATCTTAGACTGGGGTTATTCCCCTCCCTCATGAAAAAAAAAATAAATTCCTTAAGAAAAAATGTAAACAATATTTCCCTATCAGCTGGAAACCCCAATAGAAACGTTGTGGGTTTCCCATCATTGGAAATGACCTCGCCCAGGGGGGTGGCTGGGCTGAGCGTACCCTGAAAAACCCCCGAATGCACCTGCCCCCCCACAGCCTCAAGGGCTGGGAGCAGCAGCTGCCTCATTTGGATTGACTTGCAGTTCCCCATGGCTCACAGACAGATCCACAGGAAGCCCAGAAGAGAATCTCCTGGTCCTCTCCCAGGTGTAAGACTGTCCCATGGCAGCTCTGCACCTCCCCAAGGCCAGCAAGCTGCAGACCTTGGCATCTGCTGTTTCAAAGCAAAGAGACCTACGTGCAGTGAAGCCTGGCTCAAAACTGGCCAGCCTGACACCCCCGGCAGCACCAGTGCCCCCGCTCACAGAGAATGGCATCGACCACCCTCACATGGGGCACGGCTCCAGAAGAGGATGGAGAGGAGCCAGGACCCGCTGGCAGTTTGGAGCAGGTTTCACTGCGTATTTGTCCAGCGTTTCCAGACACAAGTTCCAGCAGGTCTCATGAGGTCTCCACGATCCCTTGAAGAAAAAAAAACCTGATGGAAGAGCTGGGCAAAGGTGAGGGTGAGGCTGAAGGACCCTCTCCCTCCTCTCATGCTCCTGGGCTCAGTATTGCCGCAGGTTGAAAAACCCGACGCTGGTGGGGGACTCCTTGACTGTCACTGTGATCAGGTTAGCGGTAACATCGGTGACAAAGACGTGCTCAATCAGGCTGCGGGTGGGTTTCCAGTCCTGGCTGGTCTGGATGGAGACAGACATGTTCTGACCCGCAGCTGGGAGGGAAGCTGAATCCCGGTCCGAATCCGAGCTGGTGTCCTCGCCTGTGCTCACTTCAGACAGGGCGGCTGGTTTGCGGCTCTCTGTGGCCGCACGTCCCTCTTGAGCACCAGCTGAGCCACCTTTGGCCAAGTCCCTGTCACCTGCCCGGTGTGCCTGCTTCTTGCTCTTGCTGCCGTCCCCCCCTGGAAGCGTCCCAGCACTGGCAGCGTTCAGCCCGGCCCCCACCGCGCCGCCCTTGGCACCGCCGGCACCCGCAGTGGCCGTGCTGCCACCAGAGCCCTTGGCCAGGGAGCCGCAGAGGTGCCGGGGGAGGCTGCTCCCGCTGGCCACGCTCGGCCCGTTTTTGACACTCTGCAGGTTCAGAGCCTGGAGGTTCAGCTCCTGGCTGGAGGCTGGCTGGATGCCGGCCCCAGATGAGCTTGACGGCGTCTTGCTGCCGTTGGGCAGCGTTTGGCCTCCCGCAGCAAACGCCGATTTCTGGTCCCCTCCGGCGCTGCTGCCAGGAGCCTTTGCAGTTTTGGGTGCCTGTACGTTCAGCCCCAGATCCCCAGAGCCTTTCTGGCTCCTCATTTTCAAGTCCAGCCCTAAGCTGCCCTTACTGGCTGCCTGTGCCTTCAGCGCCAGCCTGCCCAGCGCCGAGCTCTCGGCTGCAGTGTGGCTTTGGGACATCCTGTTCATGTAGTGCACGATGGAGCTCTGCCAGCTGATGGCCTGGCTGGGGCTCGCCGAGCCGCTCTTCATCATGTTGGGCAGGTTTTCCACTGATGACCCCCCCGAACTGAGCCCAGCCAAGGCGCCCGGTGGATCCTTCAGCACAGCCATACCTGAGCCCTGCATGCTGTGCTGGGGCTGCAGCTTCCCCACCAGCTTGGCACTGCCCCCCACCTCCTTCCGGGACGTTTTCAGCACCTTTGTCAGGTTCACGGTCCTTCGAGCTGCTTTCTGCTCTGGGGGAAGAGGTTTCCGCCCACGCTTCTTCCTGGAAGTGTCTTTCATGTCGGGCTTGGCCACCAGGATCTGAGCTTTCTTCTGTGGCACCGGGTGCGTCTCTCTGCTGCGAGGACCTCTCTTTGCTTCCAGATCACTTTCATCCTCTTCATCGGAGGAGGAGGAGGAAGAGGAGGATGTGGAAGAAGAGGAGCTACTTGACTTAGTTTTCGCAGGCATCTCTGGCTCCTGCAAAGCAACAGAGACAGGGAGAGTTAACAGCAATGACCAAGGAATGGTTACGGGCACTGCAAACCCTTCAGGGCAGCCTGGCCGGGGCCTCAGACACACACAGGTTCTTTCTCTGTGTAGCTGATCTTCAGGGATCCCTTAGCTGATGTGAGGAGCTGTGTGCTTGAGGCCACCCCCACGCCCAGTGCCCTCCAAGGCCAGAGCCCTTCCCGTGCTGCCACAGCTGTGGGTTCCGATCACTGCTGGGACTCACCACGTGTTTCCTGGGCCTGCCCCGCGGCCGCTTGCCCCTCTTCCGATTCTGCACTTCTTTTTCGTGTTCCCTGGAGAAAACAAGGATTAAGGACAAGGTTTACAGGGAAGAAGAAAATCTGGGGGAACTGAGGCAGCCGGGTAGGGACCGGAGAGCATCCCTGTCTGCATCAGCAACATCCCTGCAGCTTCCAACAGCCAGTGATGGACCACATGGTGTTACTCATCCTAGATCTGTGCCTTTTCCAACTCCCGGTGAGCTTTGCCATTTTTCTGGCACAAGGGGATCAGGCGAAGGGAAGGATCTGTCCTGGCCCTGCTAAGCCTTGCTTTGGTTATGCCCCTGCAGTGCTGAGCTTCCATGCTGAGTGTGGGAAAAGCAAACGCATTCCCTGGAAGCTCAGTGAGTCCTCTCCTTTGCTGGACTCCTTCCACCTCTCCTGCACCTCCTGGTCTGGCCATGGTGGCCCAGCTGGAGGCTGGGGTACAGGGATGGTTCAGGTCGCTGTACTTGCTTCCTAGTTCTGTTTAAATGGGATGGTGTTAAGATGTAACACATCCAGCTGATTAAACACCATCCTGTCTGCACTCAACACCAGATCCTATTCTTGAAAAAATGGATCCAGAAACCAGTTATAATTGAATCCTATAATAAACTTTAATGATTTTCATTTTTATGAAGTCAAAATACTTGGCAGCACTATGTCTGCCATAGCCAGCTGGCTACTCCTCTGCTCCACGTGTGATTCCTGGGATGCAACGGCTGTGGAAGGATTGCTGTTCTCAGCCCGGCTCCGGGCAGGAACCATGGGCCTGACTGAGGAAAGACACCATTTTGTTCTGCCATCCAGGTTGTTCAGCCTGGAGAAGGCTCTAAGGAGACTTCAGAGCACCTTCCAGTACTTAAAGAGGCTCCAAGAGAGCTGGAGAGGGACTTTGAGCAAGGGCCTGGAATGACAGGACACAGGGAATGGCTTCCAGCTTCCTGAGGGCAGGGTTAGATGGGGTATTAAGAAGAAATTCTTCCCTGTGAGGGTGGGGAGGCCCTGGCACAGGGTGCCCAGAGAAGCTGCAGCTGCCCTATCCACAGTAATGTCCAAGGCCAGGTTGGACAGGACTTGGAGCAACCTGGTCTAGTGGAAATGATGGGGTGGATTGGGAAGAGCTTTAAGATCCTTCCCAATCCAAACCATTCTCTATGATTTTCTCCCAGATATTATTTCTCTCACCCTCCCAGAGCTTCACCCTCCAGACGTTTGCTTTAATGCCTCACAAGCCCAGGCACCACCTCCCCCCAGGGGTTGCTCACCCCCCAAGCACAGCCAAGGCCCCAGAGCGCTGGATGGGGACCTCGAGCCCCAGGTCTGTGCCGGGCGCTGCCACATTCCCCGCGTGCACACAGAGCACAACTGGGCCATAAACCCTCGGTGTTCGTCTGGCCAGGGCAGAGCTTTTCCAGGTAGACCTGGACCGTGACTCCAGGGACAAACAAAAGGGCCTGGCCACAAAGGGCCCCGCCAGCTCCAGGCTGTTGTTTCCAACAACTTCCACCACACGTGCAGCCAATTAGAAGTTAATTGACTTTACAGTTTGCTTAGAAATATTTAGAGTTTGCTCACTTCTTTTGGAAAGCCAGGAGCAGCCGGGGGTCCAGGATGTTCTCCTCAGGCTCCCAGCTGTTGTGCCTGCAACAGAGGACATGGACTGGGTGAGAGTGGGGGGCCGGGCCCCCCCCGCCGCTCCGGCACCGCCGCGGCACCGGGGGGTTCACCCAAGGACAACCGGGCCTGGCACGGACCGGGGCATGCCCGTACCGGGGGCCGGCACAGCCGGGGGGTGGGCAGGGGAGAGAGGCCGGGGGAGGGAGATCGGGAAGGGGGCGGCCACGCCGCCGCGGGGCGAGGCGAGCCCCGCGCATCCCGGGGGAGCTCCGGTTTCAGCAGAGCGGGCGAGGGGCGCGGGGCCGGCACAGACGGGGGGGTTGCGGCGACTCCAGGGGGGATTGGACCGACCCGGGGGGGAGCGGAGCCCCACGCGGTGGCGGGGAGGGCCCGGCCGCGGCCGCGCTTATTTGTAAACAAAAGGAGCGGCACGACCCAAACAAAAGCGGGCGGGCGGGCGGTACCCGCGCCCCGCACCGCAGCCCGCTCCGCACCGCGTGGTTCCGCGATCCGCGCAGCCGTGCACCGCACCGCGCCCCGCACCGCCCCGCTCACTTGGAGGACCAGCCTCGCCACTTGACCAGGTACTCCAGCTTGCCCTGCGGAGAGAGACGGGGAGAGAGGCGCGTTAGCGGCGGCGGGGGGTGCGGAGGGGTGCGGGGAGGGCGGGGGGTGCGGGGGCGGCGGGTCCCACCTTGCGGAGCCGCTTGCTGAGGATGCACTCGGCGGCGAAGACCTGCTCTCCCACGCTGCTCAGCTCCTCCATGGCCCCGGCCGCGCGCACACCCCCGCGCACTCACACACAAGGGGAGCCCCCGGGCGCGCCCCCGACGGCGGCCGCGCGCGCTCCCACCCCCCCTACCCCCCCCAGATCCACGCGCGCCCCCCGGCACAATACGGGCGGAGGGGCGGGGGGGGGGGGGGGTCCCCAAATTCCCCGCCGGCCAATGGGGAGCAGGGGGCGGGGCGATCCGGCGCGGGGGGTGGGGGGAGGCATTGTCTGTGTGCGACCCCTCCTCTTCCTCCCGCGCGGGGGCGGCCGCTGCCCGGCCGGAGCGGGGACAATGGGGTGGCCCGGCCCGGGGCTTTGTTTCCCCGGGCAGCGCAGGGGGGTTCCCCGGCCGGCCCCGCGGGGGATCCCCCCGGTCCGACCCGCGAGGGATTCCTGCTGCGAGGACCCGGGCTCCGACTCTCGCGTCCGGGGTCCCTTCTGGGGACAAAGCACCCTGGGGCTGGGGCAGCCAGCGCTGGTCCCCGCCGATCCCCGCCGGGCCGGAACAGGCGGCAGCAGTACCGGCACGTTTTAGTTCTAAAATAGTTGATTATAATAGAATAAAAGATTTCCCAGGGGGGTGGGCCGGTTGTGACCCTCGCGCGGTGCCGGCTCGCAGCTCGGTACCGCCCGGCCCACGATCCCTCCCGAGCCGCACTACCGGGGGTGCGGCGGCACCGACCGCGCCGGCACCGCACGCACCGAGGCGTGCAGGGCTGCGTGAGGAGCTGCTGCACGGCGGTTGTGCGCTGTGGGCGTGGAAGGATGAAATATGGTGCTTTACAGGCATGGAAGAAGATGAGTCAGCACCTCAGGGAGTTCTCCTCCGCGGGCCCGGAGCCTGCCGTTAACCGTGCGGGAGCCGCAGGGATATGAATTGCCGTCGCCCCGGCGCCTGGGTGCCCGCGGCGCGCAGGGACTGAGCAGGAGCCGGACGGGCCATGGGGTGTCCTGCGTGGGGCCTCGCCCGCACCCCGGGCACTGCCGTCTCCGGTAAGCGATGCCGGGTTTAGCGATGCCGGGTTTAGCGATGCCGGGTTTCGTGATGCTGGGTTTAGAAAAGCATTTGGAGCTGCAGCGGGTGCGTTGCGCTGTCCCCGCTGCGGGGGAATGTCACCACGGGGACCCTCTGTATGAGGGAATGAGAAACCGGACTGACTCGGGCTCTGCGGGATGTGGACGTGCCTGGGGTGCTGGGTCGATGCCAGTGGGTTGTCCTGGGCCGGGCGCTGTCACCTTTCATTGTTTTCTTTGACAATTACCGCGGCCGTTCGCTGACGAGAAGAGCTGTAGGAGCATTTTTTTAGCCGAAGGTGACACAGAATTGTAACACAGCGCCGCACTTTTTGTTTGAGTTCATTTACCTTCTGCCAGCTCGGCTCTTTGTGTGCGACACCTCTTCGATTTTAGAAAAAGCCCGGTGTGACCTCCCATTCCTGTGTGCCTGAGCCGTGCACAGACAGCCCGGCATCACCGTGGCGTGGGTGCAGCCCAGGGCATGAGGAGCCGGTGGGGCCCTCCTGGCTGCAGGGATGCGGCTCTGAGAGATGACCCCTGCCGGGAATGAGCCCTGATTCGGGTGATGCTGGGTGAGCTCCTCTCCCCGCTGCCCCTCAGTGCTGCTGTTCCTGTGCTCCCCACGAGGATGCAGGGCTAGGGTCGCTGTTCTCTCCCTTGCCGGGGCCGGGAAGGGAAGGCCGTGTGAGTGGAGAGGCTCCATCCGCTGCCTGCTGAGCTGGCGAGGGACTGGGGGTCAGAAGTGGGAGCAGCCTATGACATTCGTGCCTCTTTAGGGACCACAGCGTTTGTGGGGCTGTGCCATCAGCATTGTCCCTGGTCCCTTGTGGGGTCTCTGAATGATCTCTAATGCTGCTCAGCCCCCATGCCACGTGTCCTGTTCCTGCTGAGGGTGAAAAGGACTGTGCTGCTCTCTGGGCTGGAAATCTCCTTTTTCCTCCCAGGGGTTTACTAAAAACTGGTCCTGGGCAGTCCCTGGGCTGCCGTGGGCTCCATGCTTTTTACCTCTGGCAGAGTGGGGTATCCCCAGGGCTTCTGGGATGTCCTGTTTCCACTTGGTCAGCCAGAGGAGACCATCCCAGCCATGGAGCTTCCCTGGGCATTGCTGGCCGGAGCCGCCGCAGGGGCTGCACCAGCTGGGGCTGCTGACTGGGGCAGGACGAGATGCCCCCCACTGCTTCCAAAGCTGTGGCTCCACCTGCGAGTGCCTTTTTGATAAATTCAGTGTTTCCCATCCCCGACAGGGACTTCACCTTTCTGGAGAAACTCAGGAATATGCAGTGAACAGCTTGGCCCCGTGTTCCTGCTGAGCAAAGTGACAGCGGGGCCAATAAATTCACCGATCACCACGAAAACTGTTGTCATCTGAAAAATGAGAGTCAGACCCCTGAACTAATCTGATGGAACATGATTTTGTAGCTTTTCCCAAGTACGCCAGGCATCCCAGGAATGCCGTGCGTCCTGTGTTATATCTGTAGCAGGGGCTGTCAGGCTGAAGTGGGGGTTTGGTGTCGGAGGAAGGGACAGGGAACTGAGTCCCCTTTGCCTGTTGAGGGGGAAGGGGCTGTGCTGCTCCCTGGACTGGAAATCTGTATTCTATACCCAGGGGTTTACTGGGAGCTAGTTCTGGGCACCCCTGGGCTGCTGTGGGCTCTGTGCTTTCTGCCCATCCTGTCAGGCCGAGTGAGGGATGTGGCTGCTTTCTGGGGGCTTGTGGAGCCCTGGCCCGGTAGGTCCAGGGTGGGGGTCAAGGTCCAGGGTTGGGATCAAGGCCGTGGGTGTTCCCACAGGGCCCCTGGCCTCTGTTTTGGTGCTGAACCCCCCCCAGAGCAGGTGCATTCCCTCCAGCTCCGTGGGACCCCCATGCCAGAGGTGACGGGGGTGCCTGAGGAGGGGTGTGATGTCCCTGACTTCAGAGGGTGAGGCTGGGGCCAGCCCAGGGAACAGCTGGGCCATGGTGGCCATGTTTGTTGTGGGCAAATGGTGGCTGTTTTTCCCAAGGCATCAGCCAATCAGAGCCAATCTGTGTCAGCAGCACAGAGATCTGCATATCATTTGGGTACTGCAGCCGGCTATGGAGCTGTGCAGCTTCCAGGATGGGGTGGCCGGGGACCACATCGGGTCTGGGTCCTGTGGCCGTGTGCGGGAGCCATAGGGGCACGTGCCATCCCCAGACCAGGCATTTTGTGAGGCAGCAGTGTCCCCACACACCATGTGCCATAAATAAATACGTGTCCTTGTATGTTTGTTGTTATGTTCCCATCCCGGAGTGGTTGGGACCCCTGGGCAGCGAGCAGCTTCCCAGTGCAGGAAAAAGAAAAGGAAGCAAATGGTGTGGAAATGCATGGCAAATTGGGATGCAATACACAGCGGGGCTCTCCCTGCTGTGTGACCCCCAGCCTGGGGAGGGGGGCAGTGGGGAATGAATTACGTGGGGATGGGAGGGTGGGAGGAGATGCGGGGATCAGGCAGCGACTGTGTCCGGGCAAGGCCGGGCTGGGCTTTGGCCTTTGTCATTGGGAAATGTTTGGTGAAAATGTCCCAGACTGCCAATGCACAAGGTATGAGGAGCAACGGGAAGGGCTGGGAAA
Source organism: Corvus cornix cornix (assembly GCF_000738735.6). Classification (NCBI taxonomy): domain Eukaryota; kingdom Metazoa; phylum Chordata; class Aves; order Passeriformes; family Corvidae; genus Corvus; species Corvus cornix. Next base: position 11,938,814 of record NC_046347.1, read on the forward strand.
GGCTCAAAGGACATGCAAAATTTGACAGTTTTGGGTTTTCCTTGGAAGAGGCCGGGCTAGAGATGGCTCCTGGGCTGGGGAGCAGGGAGCAGGAGCCGCTTTAGGTTCTGTGTGTCTGTGGGGTTAAAACTCGCACCCACTGCGGGAAGGATCCGTCTCATCTGTCTGGCCTGGGACATCGAAGCATCCATCAGCCCGGGGCACGTTGTCAGGGGCACGAGGGGATCGTGAGATTTCGGTGTGTGACGTGCATCCCTTGGAGCATCCCTTGGAGCATCCCTGCGCGTTGTGGTGCAGCCAGAGCCGCAGTGGGTGCTGGGGAGTGCCCCGGGCCCGGCGGCAGCCGGGGGTGGTTCCCTCAGGACCGAGGAGCAGATCCCTCCCCGCGGGAGCCACCGGGGCACTGATGGCCCCGGGGCAGCGGCCGGCGCTGGGCGAGGGGCTGGTGGCCGCGGGTTTGGGGAGATGCTCCGGGCCGGGGTTTTACCGTGAGCTGCTTCCCCCGCCCGCGCCGGGAGCTCGGGGCGCTGCTCGGGAGCCCTCGGCCGCCGGCTGCCGGTACTGCACCGGCACAGCGCCGCTGGGGACACCGCCGGGGCGGGGGGCGGCGGGACGGAGCAGCAGGAGCGGGTCTTGGGCCAGCGAGGGGGATCCCCCAGCTCGCCCGTGCCCAGAAGCACCGGGCTCGGAGGATGATCCGTGCTGGAAGTGCAGCTGGATCAACACCGTGTCCAGCGCGTTGCATTCGGCTGCCCCGAGTGAAAACAGCCGCACCTCGGTGCGTCTCATGGCAAACCCTGTGACTGAAGGGCAATGGAAACCTTCCTGCAGGGATATGTCAGGGTTCAACCTTTCTCCAGGATGGTCCCTTCCTCACCATGGATTTTTCTGGCAGAGCTCTGTCTCACCCAAATGCTGCTGGTTGAGTCAGGAACTCGATTCCTGTTCCCAGTTGAGGAAAAATCAGCTCTCAGATGAGGATTTGTGTCAGGAGGTTGGTCACTACAAACTCCATGTTCCCTGTGTGAGTCTGGGAACCAGACTGGGACCAGCCCTCTGAGCACCGCAGCTTCTCAGCACTTAGAGGCTTATAAAAAAGAGGGAGAGTGATGTTTTAAATGGGCAGAGAGTGATAGGACAGGGAAGTGGTTTTAAACTTCAGAGAGGAGAGATTCAGGTTAAATGTTAGGAGGAAATTCTCGTCTGTGAGGGTGGGGAGGCCCTGGCCCAGGTGCCCAGGGAAGCTGTGGTTGCCCCATCCCTGAAGCGTCCAAGGCCAGGCTGGACAGGGTTTGGAGCAACCTGGGATAAGTGGAAGGTGTCCCTGCCCATGGCAGGGGGTGGAATGAGAATGGGCTTTAAGGTCCCTTCCAACCTAAACCATTCCATGGGTTTGTGATCCTGCTCTGTACCTGCTGGGCACCCTGGGCATGAGGACACTCAGAGCCTGGTTCCAGTGGGTTCTGAGCTCTGCAGGCTCTGCCAGGATCTCCAGGATAGCAACTTCCCAACAGAGCTGGCTGCCTCTGCCCGTAGAATGTGCATGGCTGTGCTGACCTGCATGGGAACTCCCAAGGTCAGCAGCAGGATAACTGGGAGGGTTTCTGTGCACTCCTACCATTAATACCAATTTCAATGGCGTGCACAGCGCTGGCCATGCTCCCCTTTCAGAGCCTCCCTGCTCCTGCTGCCGCCCTGACCCCCACCCCAGCACAGTTTCAAGCCAAACATTTTCTTCCTGTTTTTCTGAGGGTGCGGCTCTTGTTTCATCTCCTTGGGTGAAGCCGATGCAGTGAGCGAGTCTCTATGGCAACAGATGTTTATCGAGCCCCTGAGATGAGGCACAGGGTTGGGGAAAGGCACCACAGCATCTGGGAGGGGTCTGGGGGTGCTGGAATGCCCCCCTGGAGGGGCCGGAATGGGGGCTGCTGGATGGGGGGTGTCTTGCTCCCTGTCCCCTAAGCCCCAGCCTGGCTGAGGGACCCTGCGCTGCTTCCTGCAGAGGGAGATTTGGATTTGTACAGGGGCTTTTGCCTCAGCTCTGCTGTGGAGAGGTCCCGGGAGCCTGGCACAATCGGCCCAGGCTCTGCCAGCCCCGGCTCAGGAATTGCAGGGCTGGGAGTTTGCTGTAAGCTGGGGGGTCCTGGCCCTGGCACTGCCACATTCCCTGTCTCTCCAAAATACACCAACTCCCCTCCCAGAGCTCCCAGGAGCTGACTCGGCTGCAGTTGGGGCGGGTCTCAGCAGTTCTGCCATGGAGCAGCGCAGCCAGGCCCATCCTGGCTGCAGATTTGCTGCTCAGGGGTGCATAGGTGGCATTTCCCAGTTCTGTCCACAGCCAAAAGCACAGGCTGGTGCTGAGGGCACCCGGGGCTCTTGGGGCAGGAGTTGGAAGTGCTGATTGACTTTGGGATGCTGCCGAGGCTTCCGGGCTGGGGGTGCCATGGCCAGCCCTGCTCTGTGGCCAGCAGAGACGAATGGGGCCTCCCTGTCTCCTCCGCAGGTCCAGGCTGAGCGTGAGTGGGGCTTTCAGGGGAGGCTCCCAGCACACTCTGAACACCGTTTTAATTAGTTTAGATACTCAGCATGTATCAGCTGCCTCTGCTCCAAAGCCACCTTGGAGCTGTTCTGCCTCCCGCAGCTGCGGTGATGCAAACGTGGGGTGACCGTGTCAGGGTCAGGCTGTGCCTCAGTGCCGCCTTCCACAGCGCTGCATCCTGGCCTCACCCCAAAGCCTGGGAGAGGCGTCTCCCCCGGGGACTCAGTCATGCCGGAGGAGCGCGGGTCAGTAATTTAGAGAGGTTTTGGGAATTCTGTCCAATTCCCTGAGCCTGGGACTGGTTGTCTTTGTGAGCCATGTCCTTTCCCATCTTGCCACGTGTTCTGGTAGAGTTGCCTGGAGCTTGGGGGCTGCCAGGACAGGAGAGCACAGCGCTGCTGGTGCTCGTTTCAGGTCTCTGCAGCCTGTAGGTATCGGCTGGAGGCGCGCCGTGCTGGAAGTGCCAGGGAATCAGACTGGGAGTTACTTGTTCTGGTGGTTCTCTGGACAAATTTGCACTGTGAAAGCAAGTGACAAACTCTGGTCGTGCAGCCACACACAGGCACGTGCAGAGCCACGAACAGTGAAGGATTCACCCTTCGTGGTTGCTCATGCCACGGTCCAGACCTGGCTGCACACAGAGGACAAAGGGGACAGGACGGGGGCAGTGGCAGGGTCCAAGAGGGTGCCCACCCCTTCTCTTCAGCCCAGCCCATGCCCTGGGTGCTGTCAATGCTGACCCGGGGCAGGAAGAACACAGAGCCCTGCCTGAGGTGTGAAGCCCCTGCTGTGCCCCGCAGGGAGTGGCCTCAGGGGGCTCCACGGACAGACGAAACCCGGGGAGACCACTCCCAAACGGGGCACGTGTTTGCCTGGGTAAGAGTCCTTCCGGGGGTCCTTGGGGTCAGTTACCTGGTGGGGGTTAGAAAACTCCTCCCCAGCATCCCAGAACGAGAGCGAGTCCCAGCATCAGCGGCAGCTTCATGGCGGGATGGAGAGGAGAATCCGAACCTGCCGTGCCGAGAGGAGGGTGAGTGCCAGCCCTGCCCCGGGGCAGCTCCCGCCGCTGGGCCGTGGGACGCGTCACTGCCACCTCCTGCCACCCGTTCTGCTCCCCCCACCCGGCCGGGGAGCAGTTCCGCCCCCGGGGACACGGTGACCTCTGCCCGGTCACCGAGCGCGGGGGCCCGAGCGGCGGAGGGGGTGGGGGGGCACGGGCCGGTGCCCCGGAGCCGCCGCCAGGTGGCGCTGTTCCCGCGGGAATCCCGGCGGAGCGGAGCGGCGCGCTCCCGGTGCCGCTCCCGGCGCGCTCCCGGCGCGCTCCCGGTGCCGCTCCCGGTGCCGCTCCCGGTGCGCTCCCGGTGCCGCTCCCGGTGCCGCTCCCGGTGCCGCTCCCGGTGCGCTCCCGGTGCGCTCCCGGTGCCGCTCCCGGTGCCGCTCCCGGTGCGCTCTCGGTGCGCTCCCGGTGCCGCTCCCGGCGCGCTCCCGGTGCCGCTCCCGGTGCGCTCCTGGTGCCGCTCCCGGCGCGCTCCCGGCGCGCTCCCGGTGCCGCTCCCGGTGCGCTCCCGGTGCGCTCCCGGTGCCGCTCCCGGCGCGCTCCCGGTGCGCTCCCGGTGCGCTCCTGGTGCCGCTCCCGGTGCCGCTCCCGGCGCGCTCCCGGTGCCGCTCCCGGTGCGCTCTCGGTGCGCTCCCGGTGCCGCTCCCGGTGCGCTCCCGGTGGCGCTCCCGGTGCCCCTCCCGGTGCCCCTCCCGGTGCGCTCCCGGTGCCGCTCCCGGTGCGCTCCCGGTGCGCTCTCGGTGCGCTCCCGGTGCCGCTCCCGGTGCCGCTCCCGGTGCGCTCTCGGTGCTGCTCCCGGTGCCGCTCCCGGTGCGCTCCCGGTGCCGCTCCCGGTGCGTTTCCGGTGCCGTTCCCGGTGTCCATCCCGGTGCCCATCCCGGTGTGCTCCCGGTGCCCATTGCCAGTTCTGGTGTCTGTTGCTGTTCCTAGCGCCCACTGTCACCGCTGATGCCCACCACCACTCCCGCTGCCCACCACCATTCCCGCTGCCCACCATCTCTCCCGCTGCTCACCATTGTTCCCAGTGTCGTCCGATTCACGCAGCATGGGCTTGGTAACCTCCAGAGAGCCGTCGTGGGGTTCGGGGGTGATGCCCAGCAGCTCGCAGAGGAGGGCGTAGACATTGACACTTTCAAAGGGCTCCACCACCAGCTCCTTCTTGAAGGCTGGTCCCACGGCACGGAAGATGGTTTTCATGTTCATGGCCTCATTGTCGAAACCGTGTTCCCCTTTATTGAACTGGACCTTGTACCTCTGTGGGGGAGAGTGAGGATGTGAGCATCCCAACCCCTCTGCCCCCCACATGCCCCCACCTCTCCCACCTCATGCACCACATTCTGCAGCTGCAGGGTTTGATGGTCTGGTTGGTTCCTTTCAGTTTTGGAAGTTGATCTGTTAGTGTTAAACTCTGCAGAAGCTGGCGGTGCCCCCAGGCACTACTCTCAAGCAACTGCATCCTGCAAGTTCCCTCCACATTTTTTTGTCCTGAGGTGCTTCCAATGGCAAGCTGCCTGCTGGCCTTGATGCTGGGCCTTCCCTTAAGTCAGGCTAGGAGAGGGTCCTGCAGTGGATATCTGTATTCATGCAAGTCCTACTCCAGGGTTTCTGGACTTCTCAACAACAGAGGAGGGCTTTACACAAAGAGCTGGAATTTCTGTTTGTGTGTAGGGAGACCAGCTGGCACAAAGGCCTAAAGCTGGGTGGGTGCTGGGGTGCTGTGAGAGGGAGAGGAGTGAGAGGCACATCCCAAAGGACAGTAGGATATGCCTGTGCATACATCTTACCCCGTGGATCACGTAGCCTGGATCGCTGTACAGCAGAAGTGGGGTGATCCGGGAATGGTTGGCATAGTGAAATCTCTTTGGAAACTCTTCTTTCTTGTAAACGTGCAGTTTTGGATGGGCATTTTTCAGGACTGAGTACACATGCTCTAATTTCCCTTCTTTGGGCACCAGGAGTCCATTTGGTCCATAATCTAAGAGTTCGAAGTCGAGGTCTTTAAATGTGAAGTTGGTCATGTTCCCGATGTGAATCTCGTCTTCTTTTATGACGGTCTCCATGCCGTGGTCAGATGTGATGATGAGGTTGAGGTTTGATTCCAGGCCGCTTTCCCGGATGCGCTGCCTCAAGTAACCGACGGTTCTGTCCACCTGCTTGATCATGTCCTTCCTCTGTGTGGATTCAGGGCCAAACTTGTGTCCTGAGGAGTCTGGCTCCCCGAAGTAGAGCGTGATGAAGTCGAGGTTCTCCACTGTGAACCATTCCATGACGGTGTCGATGCTCTGCCTCCAGTTCGTTTCGTTGCTGTAGTTGAACAAGGCAGGTTCCACCAACTTCCTGTGCACTTCTTCCCCTTGGTACTTTGCTTTTGTTCCAGGGAAGTGGATAGAGCCTGTCTTCAAACCCTGTGAGTGGAGGCATTCCATAAACTCACCCGAACTCTCCCGGCTGCGTCCTTCCATCTGTCAGTGCAGCCACCTCCTAACACTATCAGTTCATTCAGTCCCAAATGTCTACCTCTGCCTCTAATAAGGTTTTCTTGCTCATTGCCAATTAAAAGTGATTAGTTGAAAGCACTGCCCTTGCACCTGGTTCTTCACTGTGTTTTAACACCAGTTGAAACTTTGGAACCAGTGCCTCATTTGCACCTCGCATGGACCCTCTGGCTTTTGACCATCAAGACATTAAGGCATGTTTTATTGAAGTCAGAGGAGCCAATTTGGTGGGTAAATGTGGGCAAAGGTCTTGGGCTGGGTTTCATGTCCTGCTTCAAAGCCAGATTCAGAGCCTGCTGGACTTGCTGCAGTTCCCGGGGAAGAGGGAGCTGGCCCCTAACGCTGCCACCCAACTGCCCTGGATGTGCCTCGGGGTGTATGGAACTCCCAGGCTTAGGATGTTCCCTGAGGAACTGGCTGAGGCTTCTTTAAACAGGAACAGGATAACCTGCTTTATTAATGTCTTAATAAAGCTGAAATGCATCTATTATTTTTTGCTATTTTTAGTAGAACGATCATAATTATTCCTGCCAGTGTCTGGGGACTTCAGTTTTTTGCTGGTCTAATTAGCCTGACGTTCATAGGGAGGCTGGGAACTCATGGCCACTAGGGATCGTGGCTTGCCTGTAGCTTTTCCTGGAGGATGGCAGCTTGGATGCGTCTGTGCAGGGTCTGTGCGTGCGAGGAGGTGCTGCACTTGCCTGTCTCTGGGCAGTGATCCAGATGGGGAGGCTGCCGTTGTCCCACCAGCTGCTTATGCCTTGTGTGGTGTAGTAGGGCAGTTTCACACCTGTTTTGGTGTCGAACCACATGTTATGGATCACCCCATGGTTCTCCAGGTATCGTCCTGTGGGAGAGGTGAGAGGAGGGGGTGAGCCAGGCTGTGCTGGGAGGGTCTCGCTCCCACACTGGCTGATGGGCTGCCTTTGGGCAGAGGGGACCTTTGGCCTCCCTTTCCTCTTTGCCCCTTCCTACCCTTGCCCTCCACCAGGTGGGGGCCCGGGGCGGGGAGGGAGATGCTGGGGGAACGCTGCTGTGGGTTAGTTGGTGTCTGCTGGGTCTCGCCTGGACCCAGCCAGGCACTGGTGCCACCGGCAGTTGCAGGCCGGTCCCTGCAGGGGCCCATAAACCCGGGCGGGTTCCCGTTATCTCGTGTTTATCTCATCACGAGGTGTTCAGCTTTCGCTGTCGCTCGCAATCTGCGAGGTCAGTGAGCAGAAGTTTCCGTTAGAAGGGAGAGATGCATTTTGACTCTTACATTTTGTGCTATTTTTGTTATTCTGGTCCTGAAGAGTGAGCAGTCCCTTCTGTGTGATATCCCCATCCTCCCTCGTATTGACGCTGCCTCCCTGCTTTTGCCCATCAGCAGATTTCATTAGCATGCTCCACTCTTTTATGCCAAGGTTATTAATTAAAATCTTAAATAAGATTAGCTCCAAAATCGATTCTTCAGGAATTCCCCTGGTGCCCTTCCTCCAGCTTGACAGTCTTCTCTCAGCTTCCACTCTGTCTTCTTCCCGTAGCCTCTCACTTCCCCGCATTACAGATTTTGTTCTAATCTTTATCTTCTCCATCTTAACTAATGATTTCCCATGTAGCACTGTATCAAATGCACTACTGAAGTCCAGACGGATTAAATTTAGAACATCTCCCTTGTTTAAAAAATAATTTATCTTATCAAAGGAGGCTATCAGGTTGCTATTTACCTTTGATAAATACAGGTTCTGTTCATGGAATCCCAGAATGGTTTGAGCTGGGAGGGACCTTAAAAACCGTCCCATTCCACCTCTCTACCATGGGACACCTTCCACCATACCAGGCTGACTCCAAGCCCCATCCAGCCTGGCCTTGGACATTTCCAGGGATGGGGCAGCCACAGCTTCTCTAGGAAATCTGTGCCTCACCACCCTACAGGGAAGAATTTCCTTGTGTCTAGTTTAAATCTACCATTTCTGCAGCTCTTCCTTGTCTCTACTCTAAAGCTCCGTGTGCTGCTGGGTCTGGATGTCTCCTGACCTCGTGTCTTTCACTGACCCATAAGCCTTGACTTTGCCCTTCCCCAGCCCCCGTGCAGCTCCAGCGGCCCGTGGCCGGGGCACTCACCGGTCAGCAGCGTGAAGTGGCACGGGCTGGTGAGGGTGATGAAGGCAGGAGTCATGTACTTGGCCTTCACCCCGTCTGCAGCCATCGTGTCGAGGTTGGGGGTGTCCACGTCCTGGTCGTAGTTCCACCGAAAGCCGTCAAAGGACACCAGGAGGAGTTTGCTGCGGTTGGGCTCCTGCTGCAGGGGGATGCATCTTCCTAAGGAGAGGGCAGCAAAGAGGAGCCCCAGTGACAGGAGCATCTTCATGCCCTTGAACTGGAATAGCCCAGGTGTCTGGAGAGCTCACATAAATACATGCAGGATGGGACTAAGTTCGGTCCTTATCTAATCTTGCAGTTGCTGATCAGGTGTGTGACTTCAGCCAGAGTTTGGTATCAGAAAAAGTGTCTCTTGTTTGTCTCTCTGCAGTAGATTCTCTTAAAGTTCCTTCTGGGTCAAATGCCAAATCTGCCTCTTCCCTCAGCGGTGGTGGTGCTGTTTTGGTGTGTGTGAACAGGGAGGATTGCTGCTGTGGCAGGAGGCTGGGAACTGCCTCCACAGCCCCCCATCCCTCTTGTGGTGTCCTTTCCCCACTCCTGGCTCTCAGTGCCCTGCTCTGTGGTCAACAGTTCAGCCTTAGAAGGCAACTCACGCCCCAGGACTGCTTGTCTGCCTTGTGATGGGGGCTCAGAGGCTCAGGGATGAGCTTGGATTTACCCAGGGTTTTCCAGTGTGGCTTTGTTGAGCTGCTCACTGGAGAAGGAGGCTCCTCCTTGGATCCTGACCATGCACCAACCCCCAGAGCTGTTCCTGAGGGTGAGTCCAGCTCTGAACCCGCTGTGTCCCATCAGCTCAGCTCTCACTGCCTGGGCTCTGCTGCTCACCACAGGTGATTCTCATCTGCTCGTGCACTGCTGAGCTTTGCTGTATCAGCATCCCATTGTATCAGTATCTGCTGGTTTATGGTTTGTCTGGGGTTTAGTCATTGCTGACGACTCATTTCTCAGCAAAACTGAGTTTAAGGCTTTTGTAGAGCTATGTAACAGAGGCTGCCTTAGTTCCCTGGGCTCTGAACTCACAACCTTTATGTCTTTGCTAATCTGCCTCTGCTCAGGTTGCAGATTTATTCCTTGGTTCTTTGCTTCCTAATTGCCTGCCACCCTCTCCTCACCCAGCAGAGCCATTTCCACCTGGATTTCCCAGCCCTGTCTGGGGTCATTCCTTGGTGTTTCTCCCCAAGGCCGAGCTGGGTAGACGAGTCTCAGGCACATGGGTTTATTCTTCCTGGATGGAATGACAGCCTCTCTGTAGTCCTGAGCATCTCGAGTATTCCCATCTGGACTGATTCGTCAGGGTGCATTGGTGTCTCTTCCAGTGTGGGTGTTTCCCCGGTGTGACATGGGATAATCCTGCAAGGGCACTGCGAGAGGTCCAGGTGATCCCAACAGGGGCCTCACGGCTGACACCAGCTGGGAGCACAGCCTTAGGTGTTTGCAGATAGTGGAAATGCCGGGATGGATCCTGCCCTGAGCCCCTAGCCCTGAGATCCAAGCCCTGAGCCAACTCTCGGGCTAACAGAGGGCGTGGAGTGGGTGCTGGACTAACGGCACCCCAGCACTCCAGTCCCTCAGCTCAGTGGGCCTCTCTGCCAGCCCAGTACCCTCCTCTCCCAGCCTGATGCTGATGTTTACTCAAGGAACTATTTTTTATCAGCATTTGCTGCCCTGGGTCTGATACTGTCCTTCAGCGAGGACAGAGGCTCCTGGCAACACCGAGGGTTTAAAGGGCTCATGATAAAGATGTTATCGCTTGCCAAGCTCATGGAAAGTCCTGAATATTCAGCGTGTTGTTCTGGGGTGGGTCACCAAGTCCCTGTGCCGCTGCTAACAGTGAGGGGAAGGTCCTGATAACGTATCATGTTCATCTGCTCCACTGGGAGGGAAGAGACGAGTGAGAAGGAAGCACCACGCTAATCTCTGAGGAATATTTGATGTCAGGAGTGTTTCAAGGCACATTTTGATATTGGTATCTGAGGAGCACGAGGCACAGATAAAGAACATCACCTTTGGCCAGACTGCCTGGGGACGCTGCGAGCTCCAGCTAAAAGGGCTGATTTTGCACTAACAACACCCCAGGCACTGGTTCTGTGCACGGATGTGCCCAAGGGGCTGTGGCTGCTCTGGGCCCACCATGTCTCTGCTCAGCATCCTCTGCAGCACCGGCTCCATGCTGGCAGCACCAATCCTGCATCCTTGGAAACACTCCTGAGAACAGGCAGTGAGCTGCGAGGGCACCACGAGCTGTCAGCCCTGTCCCTGCAAAGGCGTGCTGGGGCTGACGCTGTCCATCCTGCACTTGTCCACCAATTAGCTCTGTGAAGACTGATGAAGGGGCTGAAAACAGAGAACATGAGCCCAGGGAAATCTCTTGCCAGTGGAACTGTCCTGCTTGGTGGCCCAGCCTGTTTCCTGCCTTTGGAAAAACTGACGTGCTGAGCACCCCATGGGCAACCCTGTGGCTCCCTACGGCGTGCAGATGGCACGGGCAGTGCTGGGGCGAGTGGCCACTGAGCACCAAGGACTGGATAAGCTCATCAGTGTTACTAAAACCACACTGCCAGGACCGTGTGGTTAAAGCCTAATGCTGCCCCGTGAGCAGAACCAGGAATGCTGTAGCTGTGGGGGTCGGTGTGTGGAGCTGTGCGGGATGGGATGCACCTGGGCAGGTGAGTGGCGTGATGGACATGCACCAAGGAGCAGGGCAGCACTGGCAGGGTGTTGGGTGGAACCAGGAGCAGCCCTGGACTTGGCCCGAGCCCTGAAGCAGATGGAGGGAGGAAGGTGCTCCAGCCAAGCAGCTTGGAAAGGCTGGAAAAGAGGAAGGAGGCGGGAAAAGAAGCTTTGAGTGCTCTGGGGGGCTCTTCGGGCAGGACCTGGATGCTGGTACCAGCAGGCCGGAGTTTGATTCTTACCCCTGAGAAGCTGCTGCCTTGGTGCCTGCGGGAGCCGATGTGGGAGCTGTGGGGTGTCCTGGCGGGTCTGGCCGCGGAGCTGGACTCGGTCTCCAGCGTGGGGGTGACTGCAGAGACCCCCGAAATGGCCCCTTTCCCTCAGCCCCTGCAGTGAAGGGTCGGGCAGCACTCGCGGGGCCGTGGCACCCTGCGCGGAACCCGCTACGGGCCGGAGCCGCGGGGCCGCCGGGCGCGGGGGGCTCGGAAGGACCCCGGGAGGGACCCCGGGAGGGACCCCAAGAGGGACCCCCGACCCCCCAAGCGCGGCCAGGCCGGGCCGGCAGAGGGCGCTCCGCGGCCGCGGCGGGGGCGGGCGGGGCCGGGGGGTCCCGGGAGCGGCGGGGCGGGGATGGACCGGGGATGGACCGGCGATGGAGGGGGGATGGACCGGCGATGGAGGGGGGATGGACCGGGGATGGACGGGGGATGGACGGGGGATGGACCGGGGATGGACCGGGGATGGACGGGGGATGGACAGGGGATGGACCGGGGATGGACAGGGGATGGACCGGGGATGGACCGGGGATGGACGGGGGATGGACGGGGGATGGACAGGGGATGGACCGGGGATGGACCGGGGATGGACAGGGGATGGACAGGGGATGGACAGGGGATGGACAGAGGGATGGACAGGGGATGGACAGGGGATGGACAGAGGGATGGACAGAGGGATGGACAGGGGATGGACCGGGGATGGACAGGGGATGGACCGGGGCTGGACAGGGGGTGGACCGGGGATGGATGGGGGGATGGACAGGGGATGGACCGGGGATGGACCGGGGGATGGACCGGGGATGGACAGGGGATGGACCGGGGATGGACAGGGGATGGAGTCCGTGTCCAGGGCAACAGGAGGGCCGAGAGCACTTCCCGGGATCAGGGGTGGGATTTCACCCCGCTGGGAGAAGAGGGCCCACCCCGGGAGCGATCTCGAGGGACAGCTGCTTTCCTTCCCTTCCCAGGCGTGCACTGAAGCTCTGCCTCGAGCACTGCCCCGGGCTGCAGCGCTCTGAGTCAGCTCTGCCTCCGTGCCTGCTCTGCGTCCCCGAGGACTCTCTTCAGGCTGCTCCTCCCTGCTGGCTCGGGGTGATCGGGCTCTGGCCATCAAGTTTGGGTGAATGTGGGAAGGGAGCAGCAGCGGTCAGGACTGAGGGCCACAGCCTTGGAGCGCGGAGCTGGTGTTCAGCACTGGGGTCGGGCTGGCTGGAGGAGCGGCGGGGGTCTGATGGAGCCCGGGGAGGGTCTCATCTCTGAGGCTGAGTCACAGGCAGCGTTGTCAGAAGCCCAAAGGTTCTGCCCACTTGCTGTCTGCCTTCCCCAGCGCTCAATTTGCTCGGGGGTTGAAAATCAAGACTCTCTTTCTCTCGAGGAAGCCGCGTGTGGGGACTCAGCCGTGTCCTGGCACCACCCGGGTGGCTCCAGGCTTGCTGGGCTGGGGGGACACTGGGGCATCGCTCAAGGCTGGGGCTGGGCAAGCCCTGATTCAGCAGCAGCTCTGCTTAGCTGGGCTGGTGCAGCCCCTTCTCGGGAGAGTGACCTCTTCACCGCTTAGAGTGACCTCGTCCCTTGCGGGGGTCCTTGGGGAGTGATCTGGCCAGCACTCAGGGTGAGGAGAGGGACAAAAGGATGCGAGCAGGGAGGAAAACTCTGTTGCTGTCTGCAGCCAAGCGATGTCCCTGGATGATGGTGAGGGGGTCTGGTCCCTTCCCTTCACTGCCAGCAGTGGTCCCATTGCCTGGTCACTGCTACTGAATACTCACGGCGATTCCCAGGGCTCAGCCTGAGCCTCCTCAGCAGCCCATGGCCTGGGCTCCTCTTTTTGCTCCTTGGTGGGGTCTGAGGCCTGTGGAGCAGAGCAGGGTCAGCCTTGTGGCTGCAGCCTGGCTCTGCTCTCCACCTGGGACCTTTCCTCTGCAGCTTGGTTAATCCCGGCATCGACCGCTCCATCTGGGCCCGCAGCTCTTCCTCAGCTTTCTTAGCTAATGGCTGTGTCTGCCTCCCATTGATCCTCAGCTGCAGAGCTCATTGATTAAGTACATTTCTTATTACACTTAATGGTATTTTACTCCTCTCTGTGCTTCCCTTGTGCCCAGTGCTTACCCTGTGCCTGCCAGGAGGAGAATTCCTCTGCCCAGAGAAATCCTCCTCCATGCTGGCCCTGCTCTCCTCCCACCAGCCACCACCATGGCTGTCCTTTCTGCTGCTCTCCCTGCCTGCCTCTTCCTCTTGGGCCAGGGCAGTGCCTCTGCCTGCTCTCTTCCCGTTCTTTGCTCCCTGGTCCCTGCTCCCATGCAGGGCTGATTTTCTCCCATGCAAAGCAGCTGCGGTTCCTTTGAGTGGCACAGCCCTGCCAGGGTGAGAGGCACTGCCCAGGGCACTGTGTTTTCCCCTCACCGACACCTCCATGCTCACCACATGCTCCTTGCTCCGTGCCTCACCTCCTTTCAACTCTCTTGCATGCATCATTCAAAAGCCATAACATTATTGGGCATAAAATATTTACTTAACTGAGCTTTTTGCAAATATTCCCCTCCATTATTTTCCCTCCTTTTGGGAGCAGACACTGCTTCTCCTGTGCTCTCAAATGGCTTCTCTTAAATAATACAGCAAGAACATACGAACACCCAGTAGCCTTTTTCTTTCTCCTGAACTACCCATAAATGTAACAGTGTCACAAATCCATTATGGCCACACCAGGACTGTGGTCAGGAGTGCCCAGCAGCGCAGGCCCTGCCTGTGGAATCACCTCACTGCTGGGCGTGGGACAGGCAGGGAAGGTGCTCCAGGAGAGAGCAGAAATACAGGAGAAGGTCTGACATGATGCATACTATTAATAGTAATTTTAAAATGTTCCTTTCAGACGGGACAGCTGAAGCTTGGCAGAGTGCAGGAATGAGCACTCCCAGTCTGATCCCTACTAGGATGCTGGGACAAATGCTTGAAACGAAATTCTCTCCAGCAGGGAAGTGGCTGGTTCCAGGGAGGCCAGCCTGGGACACGGGGTCCTGAGAGACACGTCCTATTGCGGGCAGCAGGGTGGGCAGATCCTAAAGAACGGGATATGGAACTTCAGGAGCCCCCTGGAGCCATCCCGTCTGCAGAGGCTCAGCGGGTCTCTGCTGTTCTGGGCAAAGGCTTGTGGTGTGCTTGGGCTTTTGCTTCTGTTTCCTTCTGACGAGGGGGAGTGGTTTTGAGCTGAAAGAGAGCAGATTTGGGTCAGGTGTTGGACAAAACTTCCCTGTGAGGGTGGTGAGGCTCCTGGGAGGCAGGAGCTGGGAAGCAGGGATGGAGCCTGGGAGCTCTGAGCTGCAGCAAGGGCCAGGCTGGGGCAGCTCAGCACACACAGCGCTGATGCTCCGTCATTCCCTCTCCCACGGGAGCCGGCTGTGAGCATCCCTGCCTCTGCCTGGGGCTGCGCTGGCCCTGGAGTCAGGTCACCCCGGCTTGGGACCTGCCTCTGTGTCACCGAGCACCGTTTAAGCGCTGCCTGTTCCAGCCAGGCAAACAGCCTTTTCCCTGTAATGCCGGCAATCCCTGCTCCTGCGGAGCCGTTAATTGATTTCCCTTCCCGGCGCTCCCGCCCGTGGCTGTGCTGACACTCGCCTGCCCGCGCTCCCGTCAGCGCCTGCGACAGCCAGATCCTGAAATTATTGATAAACACTCATTGGGGCTGGAGCCTGGGAAATTGCCAGCAACCCCAGCGGGTTTCTCTCTTGCCAGCATCATTTTTCTTGATGACAGCATGTTCCGAACTTCAGCAGGGAGGGGACAGGGCCTCCTGGTAACTTTTTTTTTGTTTTATGCATTGGTAGTTTTAAAAGATCCCTGCAAAGAGCAGAGTGGAGACGCTGGGGAGCAAATGCCTGTGATTATCTCTGTCCTCCACCCAGCCCCACAGAGCTGCGCTGGGCTGGGTACTGCTCAGAGCTCTGCTCTCACAGGTCAGCCCTGCTCCTTCATCCCACTCAGTGCCTCTCCAGGCTTAGGAATTCTTAATTCCAACCTCATAGATCCCTGTTTCTTCCTCCAAGTCCTCTGCTCCTGCAGGCTGTTACCCTGTGCCATGGCATCTGCATGGGCAAGGACATCAGGCTGTGGTCCGAGCCGGGAGAATAGCTGGTGCGGGCACAGCAGCAGGAGCAGAACATCCCTGTCCAGAGCCAGGACAGTCCTCATCACCGTGGAGCCTGAGTCTGCTCTGCCAGAGGGCAAAAAATCACCTCTCACCCCTCCCTCAGCTGGCCTGATCCCAACCAGCCCCGTGGAATTGTGCCGGCGTGGTGTTGGTGCTCTGTCCCAGCTCACACAGATGTGTGTGGCACCTTGGGTCTCTCGCTGTGGCTCGTTCTGTAGCTCGGAGCATTTTTCTCTCTGCAAGCTCTGCTAATTAGTGGGAGATTGTGGATCAGGGACAGAGGGAAGTGTCCTTCTGTGGTTCTGGCACCAGAAATAATTGAGCCATTTTTCACCTATGGCCAATCTAATTCTGTCCACATCTTGATTTTTCTCTAATAGCTTGGGGATGGATTCACAGCCATGTCCAGAGCTTTTCAGTAATCACCTGGATTTCGTACTCTCTTGCTAGCTGGTCGCTGGTTTCTTTTTAGTTTGTGCTTCAGCTCCTCCAGATGAGGGAGGAGCTCATTTGAGCCAAGCTGTGTTTGCCTCCGTGCCAATATTTCCCAGCCCCTGCTGGGCAGCCCAGCCCCGGGGCGGGGGAGCAGTGGCTGCAGGACACGGGGCCAGCAGAGACCTGGGCATGGGCACTGCCAGCGGCGTGGGGCGGCTCCGGTGAAGCGGCTGATGCTGCTCAGTGCCTGAGGAGCGCATGCCGGCGCAGCCCGGCGATCCCGAACCAGCAAAGCAGTTGTCATGGAAATTAGGAAGGCCGGTGGTCTGAACAGCAGAGTCGGGCTGGGAGCAGCTCTCAGGAGGTGGCCGGGGCTCCAGGGTACCCCTGTCCCCTCACGTCAGCGCTGTGCCGGTGCCGTGCCGGGGCCGGGGTTTGCCGTGTCAGCTGCCGGCCAGGCTGGGAAAGTGAAGATGTTCACGGCAAACTGAAAGGTGTGATTTATCAGTGCTGGTCCCCAGAGGCTGAGGGCCTGTCAGGCACCAAAAAATCCCATCCATCATAGTGCGGGAGTGAGCTGCATTTTTTTTTTTTTTTTTTTTTTTTGGCCGTTTTATTTCTCTGTGAGTGCTGGAGCTGTGAGGGGGAGCAGTGTGAAAGCCAACCCTGGGCATGGGGGCAGGGGCTGGGGAGCCATAGGGATGGATGTTACTGCTCTCCTTCCTGTGCATTATGGAAACCTCTCCCCTCTGCTGTGCTTTTTGGGGGCTGCAGCCTGTGTGAGGTCTCCACACTCTGCACAAAAAAGGAGCTCAGCCATCCCCCCCAGCTTCTCCCTGTGTCCCCCGTTTGTCCCCATCTGTCTGTACATGTGTGTGTGCATCTGTGTGCAGTTCTGATTGTTCGCTTCTTCATAACATTTTCTTCTCCCAATGTTTATGGGCCATGGGATTGGAAGTGAAGCATCTACTTAATTGCTGTCAGGCAAGGAGACAGGTTATAAAGTTGCCAAGGGAAAAAATAGCTCACTCTGGGGTAGATGCAGGGGAGCAGGGCTGATGAGGAGGGGGCGGAAGGCTGGGAGTGGGAAGAGATGAGGAGAGAGAAAGAACAGGAAGGGATCAGCAGGCAGCGAAGGAGCTGGCTCAGGAAAGGAGCTGCTGGGGTGGCAGGAGAAAGGCCAGACAGAGGTGTGCTGGGCAAGAGTCAGCTCCCCTTCAGAGTCTTCTGTGTCCCCCAGGATGGTGGCATTTGCCTTCTCGTGTCATGAGTGTGGCTCCTGGAGCACTTTACAGAGGGAAAATTGGAAGCAGGAAGCCCTCCCTGTCCTGCCCATCCTCCCCACTGCCGGAGCCTCCCACCTGCCGCCACTCCAGTTCCAGGTCCTTTGCTTGCAGCCCTCTTCATCTGCATCTCTTTCTTGTTTGCTTCATTATCTCCCAGTCTAGCCCTGCACCATGTCATCCTCATTGCACGGCTCCTCCCTCTCCCCGGTCACCACATTACTCCATCAAGGACTCCCTTTCCCATCTTTTAGTCTCAGCGCCGCACATAAAAGCGCTCTGATGGCCATGGCGTGATAGCAAAGACAGAACTTAATTTCACAGCATTTTCATATAATGCTCCATAAAACTGAACAAATTTGCTGGAGTCCAAATCCATCTCATTATGCAGAGTCATTGGAAGGGAGCTTTTCCGTTCGGGGCCTCAGCGCTCAGTGAGGGGATGGTACAGAAGAAGGGAAAAATAATTAATTAGGTGCTGCTCTGGATCAAAGATCCTGCATCGCAAGGCACGTTAAATAAATGCCTGGCTCATGAATAAAAGCTGCACTGAGCCCCACACAGAAAATCTTCAGTGAAGCTGAAGGTGTGTAGAGAGATCTTTGGCCTGAGACTGTGCCCCAGGAAGAAAAGATGGAGCAGGGCAGGAAAGGGAAGATGGATCTGGGCATGGAGGAGATGGATCACAGAGTGCTCACCCAGGCCAGGGGAACGGGAAGCCTTGAGGAAGCACGAAGTGTGGCTTTATTCCTTGGCATTCCCCCAGTGTCCTGGGGTGGGAAGGAGTGCTGGCTGGAGCTGCCCTGCCCCGATCGATGGCAGTGCTGCTTCCCACAGCAGGACAGTGCAGGGCAGGTGGATTAAAATTGCAGCAGCCAAGGGAGAGGAGAGAGCTCACTTCACTTCACACTGTTAATTAATCTCCGAGCCAATGAGGATGCTCTCATCTGGTCTTTACTTAATCCATAACCCAGAAATCCTCAAATTATGTCATTTGTTCAATACAGATGAAATTAATTACTCTGGGAAATAGGCAACAAGTTGCATTTCTGATGCTCCTTATCGCGTAATCAGATCTACAGCGAGCTCAGTGCAGCCGCAGTGGCAGCAGCGGGATCACCTGCAGCTGCCGGGAGACGCTGAGCAGCATCAGCTATAAACCTGTCACCAGGAACCATGGGCTGGCTCCTACCAGGAGCTGGGGGGGCTGGGAGGCTCTGGGATCGCCGGGGATGCAGAGCCTGGGCAGTGATGGAGGTGCCGAGGAGCCTCCACCCAGGGCTTAACCCCCCCCCTCAGCCCCCTGCTCCTTCCCTATTTATTGCCTCTTACTGGGGTTGCAGACACAGCTTGCAGGGCTTCCTGGGGGACCCAGAGGGAAGGACTCCCCTGCAGCCCTCCCAGAGCCCTGTCCACTTCCCTGAGGGCTCTGTGCCTGCAGCGTGTGTCCCCCCACCCCATGACTTTGAGGCAGCGAGGGGCAGGTCCTCACCTGGATGGATCAGAAGAGCTGGGCACAGAATTACAGTGATTTACTCATTAGTGCCATTATTGTGGGGACGTGCTGCTTGGGGCTCAGCACAACCAGGGAGCTTGTGGAGAGCACTAAAGGTGATTCCCAGAGGTGTTAGAGCCACACTCGCAGTCCAGGTGTGCTCCCTCCCCTCGGTGCTCTGCTGTGCCCGTGGCCAGTGGCTCCGAGCATCCCAGAAGGGCTTCAATGACAGGCCCCAGCCAGGAACGGGCTCAGGTGGCAGGACGAGTCCCTGGGCTGGGCTGCCTGTGCTGGGGGACCCCTCACCCCCTCTCCCTGATCAGCTGGGGGGTTGTGGGGATCCCTGACCCTTTCCTGGGGGGAAAGCTTTGCTGTAAGTGCTTAAGGCAGGTACCAGCTCACACACAACTAACACAGAAAGAGCTGTTGTAACAAAAAATCCATAGTGGTTGTTTGCTGAAATGAATTGCTGTAATGAATTGAAAAATATGACGAGCTGATCAAGGCAGCTATTGGGAGGCGTCAGGGGCCTCAGCCCAGCTCTGCAGCTCGCCTGGGTCACCCAACACGGCGGAATCCTTTCAGAGAAGAGAAAAACGTAGTTTCTCTCTGTCCTATCAATTTAAATAAATTACCTGTTACATTAGCTGCACTTAAAACAAAGCAAGAAATCAATCCCCTGCCTCAGCTGCTCTAAAAACCTTGGTTTGCACCACGAGTCCCGTAATTGTCAGAGGTCCCCATGCCGGGAGTGTCTGGCGGTGAGGGGCTGTGTGTGGGGCAGTATGGGGGGCACGGACCAGCACGGCCACAGCAGTGCAGCTACCCTGAGGTACCTCCCAGGTGAGCGTGGGCAGCCCGGTGCCAGCCTGGCAGCAGTGCCGAGGCTGGGCCGACTGCCGGGATCTCCCCACGCATCCCTGGGGATTGACACCTCAGAGCACCCGAAGCCCCAGGGCAGGTGGGTGGTTTGATGCTGGATCCCACCACCCCTGGTTTGCTTCTCTGAGTGGGTGAGCAGAGCCAGAGCCCTGCCCTCAGGCAGAGTGGGGTGGAGGCAGGGATGGGGACAAGCGGTGGGGATGGATGCAGGAAGCAAGCAGGAGGCAGAGATGCAGGCAGGGATGCGGGGATGGATGTAGGAAGCAGGAATGTGGGCAGGGAGCCCTGTGGGGAGCTGGGCAGGGCAGAATCCTAGAAGGCAGGGCAGATTCAGGAGCAGCCTTTCAGACATGGCTGTTTCCTTTGTTTTTTTCCTGCTGAAACTGCTGCCTTGTGCAAAGCTGCTCGAGCTCCTCAGATAAATTAGCATCCAGGGGATTGTTTTCCTCTACATTTTGTGCAGTTGCATAAGAGGGAGGAACAGAGGAGCCCAAGGAGCAGATTGCTTTGTAGAAGCATGAAACAACTGCAGCCGGAGCTGCTGCCTCTCCTGCTGCCAGAGCTCAACACCTTCAGCTGGATGAGGCTCCAGGGTAGGAGCTGGATGTAGCTGGGTCCTGTGGGTCAGCATGGGCAGGACAGGGAGACCAGGGGCTCTTCCCAGCATGGCTGGTCATCTCCGAGCTGTTCCCAGGTGTCTCGGTTCGCAGCAGCAGCAGTGCCTGCAGACAGCCCAGCCCCATCCCTTCTGCCCGGAGCAGGCCCCTGCCCACTGCTGCTGGTCTCTGCCTCCACCTCCCAGGAGACTGAGAGGCCCCTTTGCAGGCACACCCGAGGAACTTCCAGATACGTCGGTGTAGGAGCTCTGGGGGCTTCCCAGCGGGTGCCATTCCCAGCACGAGGAGGAGGAGGAGGAGGAGGGTATCAGTATCCACTCAGCTGCCTCCCCCTGGCTTGACCCCATTGAACTTACCGATCCCAGCGTGAGGAATGTGTGAGGTGATCAGTGTATCTCAGCCCTGCCAGTGGAGGCGCGGGCTGAGGCTTTGGTTTAACCCTTCCCACCCCCCAGCGCAGGTCCCTGCGCTCCCCAGGGCTCAGGGGCTCCTGCCTTGGTCCTGCTGGCCAGGCTGGGCTGCAGACGGGTGGCTCCTGAATTGCATTATTCCCTGCTGAGCCTGGCCCATCCCATCCTGCCTTTGGGTGACCTCCCTGGAGGATTTTCCTGTGCCTGAACAGCGGGAGAGATGCTGATGGCTCCTCAGGCAGCACCTCCGTGCCGTGGCCTCCCCGGCCCGTCCCAGATGGGTCCAGTCCAGCGTAGGCTTGGCTCAACCTCTCTACACTCAGCACTATTGCTTCCCGTAAAAATCCAGAGAGGAGCTGGAAACGAGCAGGGGCGGGATGAAAGACCCGACGAGGCTCACACTTGCAGGAGGGCGCAGACACTTGGGGAGGGGGGAGAGAGGGACGGGGCTGCAGAGCTGCCGGCGATGCTGGGGAGAGGAGCGGGGGGGAGGACGGAGCTGCGGAGCGCCGGGGGAGCGTGGCTGGAAGTGCTTTCATAACCCTCAGCCAGAGTGATTTTCTGAGGCATAAGTGATGGAGGTAAATAGGATTATCTCACAAAAGGGACCAGTGAAATAATAAACATCCTCATCCAGCACCGCCCCGGTAAATGAGCGGGGGTGCGGGGGAGCAGCCCCGCCGCCCGGGAGGAGCGGGAGCGGCGCCCGCGGTGCCCGTTCCGGAGGACGGGGCTGAACACGAGCCCTGGGCACGTGGGTTCGCTGCTTTTTGGGACCTGGCCCGGCTCTCCGGCTCCTGTAAGTGCAAAGCGGCGTCCGCGCCGGGCTGAGCGGTGTGAGGGGGTGTTTTGGGGTGACATGAGCTGATGTCCTGCGGAGGGCTCGGTGGGGTGGGCGCTCAGCAGCCCGCAGGGACCTGCAGGTGCCACCGCCGAGGTGCTGGGGGTGCTGGGGCGGGTGAGTGTGGGTAGCAAACGCGTGGCGCTCAGCACGGGGAAGCAGAAGGTCCCAGGCTCGCACGGGATGTGACACGCGTGGGCGGAGGCAGCGGGTCCCCAGCCCGGATCCCTCGAGGGCAGGGGCCCGGCCGTGCCCTGCCAGCTGCCACCGAAGGCTCTGCCCTCGCCTGCCGCGGCACTTTCTTCCTGTGTGCCAGAGCCCGGGGAGTGCCCGGCCCCGCTGACAGAGCATCGTGCGGCAGTGGCAGGTCTGTGGGGAGGGGGAGCAGAGTGCTGGGAGGCCCCTCCAGCGGGCAGGGGACAACAGCCCAGGGCTGACTGGGAGAAGCGGTGATGGCAGGGTCCGAGGGGGGCGGTGGCCACAGGCGGGGGGCGGTGGCCACAGGCAGGGGACGCTGCCCCGCTGCTTCTGCGCTCCACAGGGATCTCCTCGGGACACTGCAGGACTGAAGGCACAAAAGTCTCCCTTGACTTTGTGACGGTGACAGGCTGAGTCTCCTCGGGCAGGGAGAGGCTCTTTAGCTACATTAACAATCTGAGATCTGATGGGAAAGATGAAATAACTCAGTCTCCTCCCCACCACTCACTTGAGACTCTGACAGAATCGCCACGATTAGGAAAATTCACCTCGAAGCTTCATCTGTAAAGGACCAAACCATGAGGAAATATTTGGCCCAGAGGGAGGCAGAAGAGGAATTTCATCTGCCTCTCATCTTTCATCATTTGCCTTCTCTGGCTCCTATCTTGGCAGCCCCAGTATTTTGCTTTGTCTCCTTCAGGTGACTAATCATTAGACTAATTAGTTGCTAATCAATGTTTAATTAAAATGTAGCTGTTAATTACTGGAGGTGGTACCACAGGTTGACTATGAGGTGTTATGGAAATATTTTTAAGGGCAGTTCACAGGGCACTGGTCCTCCTTCCTCGGCTTGGGGGTGTCCCAGGGTCCCCTCCCCTGGGATGCTGCTCTGGGATTGGGATGGGAGCTGCAGGTGGAACACACCTGGAGCCGATTCCGTCACCTGGGACCAGCTCGTGGTGCGGGTGGCTCCGGAGCATCCCTGACACTTTCCCATGTAGCAGCTGGGGATGGAGGTGCCTGGGCAGCTCTGGGCCGGGTGGAATGTGGAGGACATCCCTGGGATGGAATGGGAAGCAGCCAAAGCAGGATCCTGATGCCCTGCCCAGGGCTGCGAGCCCCTCGCTTTGGGAGCTGTATGAGCATTTGGGATGCTGGTGAGCATCTGGCCAAAATCCCAGTGCAGGGTGCAGCTCCCACTCCAGTTCTCCCTGCTCAGCCTCCCATAAGCCTGCTCCCATAAGGCCCTCTGAGAGCTGAGGCCAGGAGGGATGGAGACAGAGGCTTCATTACATGCAAGAGCCAGGAGGTTCTCCGTGCCCAAGCCATCAGAAAGCGCCGGTAAATGTTCCATCGGCGGTGGTATGTAGGTCACCCAGGTGTGCCGCCTCCAGGTACCGGCTCATTTCAGCCCTCGGTGGGGAGCCTGCGTCTGCTCATTAACTCTGCAGCTCTTCTCCCTCCCTGTGCCTTCTGAGCCAGGGCTGATGTGCCTGGCTGGGGCAGGGGCTGCTCACGGGGCTGGGGGCTTTGTGCCAGCTGGGGAGGGGAGGGCTGGGAGTACCATGTTTTGTTCAAGGGCTCTGAACCCCTTACAGCTCCATAGGGTGGGCACCTGAGGGAGAGGCAGGGACCCCCAGGACCCCCATGCACGAGCTGTGTCCCCTCCTCGGGGCGGTGCTGACCGGTGGGGCAGGTGCTTTACAGATGCTGTGCTTGTGCCAGTGCCACCGTTTACATTCTCCCTGCTGCTTACATCCCTTATTTCACTTTACTTGTGATTTTATGGCTCATTTTAATGTCTTGAGAGCAGACCCACAGGATAACAAGGTCTGGTGCTGCAGAGGGTCCTGTGGCAGACACAGTGTCTCCATCCAGCTGGAGACACTGGAGCACAGCGAATGTGCCTCTGTCTGGGTCAGGCAGTGGCGTGTCCGTCACCTGGGGAGGGGCAGGGGGACTTGCTGAGGCAGAGAAGTTGGGTGGCTGAACGGGGCTGATGCTGTAGGGCTCATGGGAGAGCCAGCTCCCGGCATCTGTGCTCAGCATATCCCTTCTTGCTCCTGAAAACGGGCATCTCTTTGGGGGGCTACTGCACCTGATAAGGTCCCTGTCACCCAGAGAGCATTTGCTGTGGGGCTCAGAGAAGCCCCAGAGCTCTGGAACAAGGCATTGGAGAGTCTTTGCCCTGGTCAGGACAATATTCCTTCCCCAGCTGTCCCTGGGCGATGCCTGTACCTCCCTCCAGCTGTGGCTGGACATGTGTCACTCCCCACCTTGGCTGTGCCAGAGTGCTGGCTGGGGGATGCGAGGGTTCACGTGTGCCTTGGTTTGCTCGATGGCACGGGATATGTTTTTTGGGGAAAAAAATCTTTTTTTCCCCCCCTGCTAGTTAGAGGAGGATGCTGACAGCGGCCCAGGGGTGGGGTGGTTCGGGTGGTGACAATGCAAGGAACAAGCTATGTTTAGAAATAATTGCTTTGTCTTTCACAGAGGTATTAGTGCCTCCATGCTGGCAGCTGCAGGAATTAGCTGGAAGTTTTGGTGACACAAATACAGAAGCAAAATTATTGTTACTTATCATCACTTCCATGCATGTGAGGGGAAAGAGACGTTATCAGGGCAGAGAGAGGGAAACAGTGAAGCAGAGGGGCTGCAGCTGGGGATCTCCAGCACAAGGCTGGCACATCCTTGGGGGAGCCCAGCCCTGGAGGCTCTTGCTTCACCAGAGAAATGCTGGTTTTATGCCAAGGGTCTGCGCCCATCCCTGGGACAGTCACAGGGGACCTGCAGCTCCAGCAGTGTGGAATGGCACATCCTGCAGCTGGTTTGGCCCAAGGGGAGGGGCATTTTGGACAATGGCTTGGCGGGGGGGGGAGCTGGGTAGGTGGGCTCCTGAAGGGGGGCTTGGGGGGCTGGAGACACCCAGCCCCTGTTGGCTGCTGTGGGGCTGGAGGGGCAGGCAGGGGGCACTTAGGGGCTGTTGGGAAGTGATCCCTTATTTGCCCTAACAGAAGCCTGGCATACCAGGATGCAGGGAGAGGAGAATTTTACCACAGCGAACCTTCACCTTGGCTGTGCATCCCTGTGGTGCTGCTCACCCGGGTCAGTCCTGAGCACCTTCTGCATTGCAGGAGGATCCCAGCTCCTCTTTGGATGGAAGAGCAAACTGGGGGGTTCAGAAGTGGCACCGTTTTGGCTGTTCACGTGGGACTGGGTGACGGTGTCAGGTCACAAGCCAGGGCCCCACGGGATGTGGAGCAGCAGCTCTGTGTGGAAGCGGTGGTGGATGGTAACAGGAGGATCCTCCCGCAGAGGAGCAGCAGAGCCCCTTGGGAGGCTGCTCTCCGTGGATGGCGGAGCTGTTGCTCCGTCGGGAGCCCCCGAGGATGCGGCCGCGGCTCCGGCGTCGCTCCGCTCTCCCGGTGTTTGTTTCTCCCTGGCTCCGGGAGCGCGGCTCCCGCTGGCAGCATCCTACCCTGTCCCTGCCCGTCCCTTGGCGGCCCGGCTGCCTCCGAAAAGTAAAGTTGAATGTTTGGAAGGAACAGATCTCTGATGAAACAAGGCCATTCATGCTTTCAGATATTAAATTCCATGCAGAATATTAAATAATTTCCTCTTCAATGATCCCAGTAAATTTAATTAGCTCTTGTTCCCCCAATAGAGTTGTTGCTGCCATCCTGATGCGTGGATGCGGGGGGGAGTGAAGGGGAATGCCGCTGCCTTCCTGGGCCTTCGCAGCTCTGTCCCCAACATCACCTCCCTGCTCCAAGCCAGAGCTCCTTTGGAGCGAGATCCCAGCTCCAGCTGCTTCTGTGGGGAGGAGGGAGCTGGGTGTGGAAGCCTCTTTCTCTCTGGTCTGCTTGGAGCTGCTCTGCCTGGAGGGAGCAGGGCCTGGGAAGGAATCTGGGGAAAATCCGTGGTGTTTTGGGTGATTGTCCAGAGCCTTTTCTGTAGCTGCGTGGGAGCTGGGTCCGAGAGGGAAGATGGGAATCACACAAGTAGTTGGCTTTCAGGAGACATGATTGCTGTGTGATTGTGGCATTGTTGGGGGTTTTTTCTGTGTGTGTGATGTCTGTTTTGTTTTTGCAAGTTTTAGAACATCAGAGCAAAGAGGAAAGAAAAAAATCTCTTTGCAATGGAAGCAGCTAATAGTGGGTTATAAATGTGTCCCTGGCACGGTTCATTAGCTGCCATGACATATTGAGGGCTGGGAGCGGTGTGATACCAGCAAATCAATTCCAAATTTCATCTGAGAAGGAATGTAGGGAGGCCAGATCATGCAACATGTTACCAAATATTCCTTCCCAGCCAGAATGGAGCTGCTCCTCTCTCTGGGTGCTGCTCCTGCTGGGCTGCGGTGCAGAATGCAAAATAAATAAATAACCAAGGATCTAATTTACTGATGATTAATTTGCATAATTAGTGCTGTGTCAAATCACTTCACCGAGGTGCAAGGCACACTCTTCTGAGGTGTTTGCATGGACATCTTCGCAGGTTTCCCCAAGCTCACCTTATTTCACATTTAACAGTCTCCCGCGGCTGTCACATTGGTGTTGATGGGATTTCACAGGGTCAAAGTGGATGTGAGAGCTGGGGGTCTGCAGGGCCAAACCCCTGCCAGCCTTCCCATGCCCCATCCTGTTGCTGGAGCACTGCCCTGCCCTGGAAATATGTGTGGCCGTGGGTGGCCGTAGTCCTGGAGCCAGGGATGAGCTCAGCCCGAGCTCTGCTGTGGGCACACACCTGCCGGCCCCGGCCAGTGCCAACTCCCTGGAGAGGGGCAGTGAAGTGATGGCTGAACCCCGGCCATTCCGTATCCACCTGCTGCTCCCTTGGCTGCTCCAGGGATGCTTTGGGAAGGGGCTCAGGGTGGGCAGCCAGGGATGAGGTTTTGGCCAGGGGATCAATGCAGCGATGGGGCCCGAGGCGGTGCCTGGGAGAGGGGAGCAGTGGCTGAGCACCCGGCAGCACCCAGTGCCGTGTGTCCCTCACTTTTCCAAGGGCTTTGCCTCTTTGCAGGGTGATTTCTGTCCCCAAGTGCTGCTGATGCTGCAGCTCCCATCGCTTGGCATCAGGGCAGTCCCAGCAGTGGGACTGGCAGCGCTTCCCCCGTCCACCTCCTGCTCTGGGCAGGGACCTGAGGCCCGAGCGCAGGGCTGGCTTCAGGCTCATTCCCTCCCCTGGAGCAGGGGAAGCAGCTGCGGAATGCCAGCAGGTGAATTGTCCATCGATGCCATAAACACTTGGAGTGCTCTAAAGCACGCAGCGCTGCGGGCAGCCCCGGTCACATCCCTGCTCCTGCTCCCTGTAATGGATATCAGATTGTTCTCCCAGTCTTGGCGTTGTTTCAATAATTGACTGATGCAGCGCAATGTTCACTGATTTAATAAGTTTGTTAGTGTAATAGAGGCTCAGGATTTTGCTGTTAATGTGCAGTGACAATTGCATTGTAGATTTGCTCATTATGTTACATAACTTAGCCATGAAATCTATCGGAAATTATATTTAAAAAAGCATTATTGCAGAACCCATCAGTGTGGCTCTCCCAGCTCCACCCACGGTGCTTTGCAGTCTGAGCGTGTCTGTTCAGTGCCTCGCTGGGACTGCACGTTCCGCTTTGGCTTTTTTGGGTCAGGGCATCTGACACTTGCCAGAAAAACAACCCTGGGTCTTGCCTTGTCATCCCACCTTCTCCATTGCGGCCAAGGGTGGTGCAGGTACCCGGTGTTTTGGCAGCTCTCTGGGGAGAGCTCCAGCTGGCACCGTGCCCCTGGCCCTCCGGTGGGACAGGCACTGGCAGGTGAAGCTCTTGGCAGGTCCAATCTTAAGCTGCTGGGGCTGTGTCAGAGCTGAACATGCTCTGCAAACGTCCCCTTTTTGGGCAGAGTCACGAGGAGGGGCCGGACATGCTTTGGGCACCTCAAAGTTGAGGATCCCTGAGAGCCATGGGGGAGGATGGGGGGGAGGGGGGCTGTTGCCTCATTGCCTCGTGTCTCTCCCTGGTACTGAGTGGCCTCTGTTGCCTTGTGGAGGAGATCCCAGAACTGGATGCCCTGACAGGGACATGATGCTCAGCCCTGGGGACTGAGGGGATCCCCAGAGCTGGGGCTGTGGGGCTCCACATTCCAGAAACTGTGTTCAGGAGAAAGCCCACATGGAGCCACAGTGGGTCTTGTCATCTCTGTACTCCAGCCATAGTTCCGAGGAAAACCTCGTCTTCCTTAAAGATAAAAAAATCCCAGCAGCAGTAATTTAAACAACTCTGACTGCCTCCAAATGAAGGCCCTGATGGCAAACAGGCTGTGAAATCGGCTAAGAAAAAAAGGAAAAACATATTTTTCCCAGAGTAATACTTGTTCCCACGGTTCACAAACAGCCTTGCAGGGGTTTGATGCCTTGTGCTGTTTCCAATGGCTGCTTTTCCCTCCGCTGCCGCTCTCGTGCATCCTCAGCCATTATCCCCCGCCTGCTCCTCCTCCTCCTCTCCCACGGCCGGGCAGGACACTCCTACACTTGCCCTTCTGGAGATCCCCGGGCAGGTTCCCCCGGTGGGTTCCTCTCTGGGTGGTTCCCTGCCCGGGTGTCCCCGCGTAGATGCCGGGGCTCGGGCCTTCTCCGGCGGGTTGCCTAGCAATCCCGGCATCCCGATCCCAGCAATCCCGGCATCCCGATCCCACTCCGCCGCCGCTCCGCGCGCGCACCTCCCGCTTGCAAGGCTGCACCTCCCAAGTGGGAACGGGTTTGCGTTTCTGGGAACGGAGTCAGCCGGGACCCAGCTCGGAGGCTTGGGATGCAGGGGAGATTTTGCAGAGCTGAGCTCTCCTGCATTCCCAGCTCCTCGTTCTCCAAATCTGCTGCCTAAAGCATCTTCAGCCTCAGTGAAGCGTGAGCAAGCGGCACAGCGGGGCAGAGCCGAGAGCGGGCCTGGCTGCCTTTGTCGGGAGAACAAGGGCTGCTGCGCTCGGCTGCGGGGCCGCCGCGGCCCTGTGGGCTAAAAATACACCCGTGGATCATACAAAATAGATGTGGGGATGGGTGAGGCGCAGTCCGTGTGTTCCTGGTCCTCACTCACGTGGTGGCTCGTCATAGCCCTGATGGTTTTCTCCAGAGCGGTCTTCAGAGCCCTCGGGAGGGAAGGGGAGCTGTATGAGGGGAGGGGAGCAGTGCCTGGTTTGGGAGGCTGCGGGTGGGCTCTGCAGGAGACTGAGAAAGTCTCAGAGATGACTCTGTGCTAAACTCATAGGAGATAACTTCCTGCTCAGGCAGGCTCTAGATATTCCAGATATTTCTCAGGAAATGGAGCTTGGGTAGCTTCACCACAGTCTTAACTATTGGGAAGCACAAATAAATCATTTGAGCCAGGAAGAGGTGCTGAGCCCCATCCAGGAACGCCAGCAGGAGCTGTCACTGCACTGTGACATCCCCTAAGCCGGCGGGATTCAGGGGGCTTGGCTGCCCACTGTGAGGGACCCGCTGCCAGAACGGCCACTGCTCATGGCTCTTTCCGAGATGGAACCTCCCGGCAGCGAGCCCAGGAAAGGGCAGAGCAGGACCGCTGACAGCCGGGGTCTGCTCAGTCCGATAGCGCAGGTCTGCGCCGCTCCGCTGGCTTCCCGGGGGAGGAGATGAGCAGCAGGAGAACGAGAGACAGCCGTGAATGCCAGAGGTCTGCTCTTGCATAACACCCCAGGAAGCTTCCAGCTGCGGTGGGAATGCCCGGATCACTGCCCAGAGATCCTTAAATGGGATTGAGAGGGAAGAAAGGGTAAGGGGCTGAGACACGCACGGAGCTTTAGTGGGTCTGGGGGATGCTACAAACCTACATGCTGTGGGCTCCCGGCACTGCCTTGTGTTTCCCAGTGTTTGCAGTGAGGAATGGAAATCCTCTTCCCCCCTGCCGCTGCCGTCCTGCCAGGGGCTGCCGTGAGCCTGGGCATCCCGCTCAGTGCCCGGGTATCCCACCCAGTGTCCAGGTGGATGCACAGTGATGGAATCGGTGTCCCTGATCCGGCTTGTCCAGGGGGCTTTGCTCCTCACCAGTCGCGGGGCCGCAGTGCCCGGTGCTGCTTGAGGACAGGGAGGGATTGCGAGAATCCCCCGGGGCAGCCCGCTCCGTGCCGGCGCCGCTGCTGGAGGCTCATTTTTGGGGGAGAAACAGACAAAACCCGGCTCTTTTGGTGGCGCAGCGGTGGGAGCGCGTGCGGAGCGGCCACCGGGCACGGTGCGGGGGGGGGGGGCCGAGGGTCCCGACCCCCCCATCGCGCTCGGGTCTCCCCGCAGAGGGAGGGGACCCCGGGCGGGGGGCGGCAGCCGCGGGGCGGGGCCGGGGGCGGGCGCGCGCGCTCGGTGGCTCCGGTGGCGCGGGCGCAGCCGCGTGCGAGGCGGCCCGGTGAGCGCAGCCCGGAGAGCCCGACCCAGCCCGGAGAGCCCGACCCGCCGCCGGGCTGCCCCGGTCGCCGCTGCTCGGGAGATGCCGCTCGGCGGGCGGGGACCCGCGGCCGCCCTGCGCCGCCGCGGCGGGGACGTCTGAGCGCGTGAGTTACCGGGGGCGGCGGCACCGTCGCACCCCCGCCCGGCGGCACCGGGGAGGGGGGCGGGGGCGGTGAAGTTCCGCCGGGACGGCTCTGGGGAGGGATGTCCACCGAGAGCCGCCCCGGGAGTCACAGCGGCAGCCCCGGGGCGGCGCTGCCGGAGCGCATCCCGGGGGAAGGCTGGCGGCTCCGGGCGGAGCGGGGGAGGCCGGGCTGGCAGCGTCCACCCCGGCACCAGGCGGTCCCCGCGGCGCTCCGGGACCGGCTTCTGTGGCGGCGGTGCTGGAGCCCGTGAGGGTTCGGTGGCTAAGCCGGTCCGATCAAGGGGCAACGCGCGATGTGTGAGGGGCCCCATTAAGTTTGTGTTAAGGATTCGTCCTGCCCCTTAATTAGGGGCAGCTGCTAACAGAAACCTGGCGCTAATTGTCATTACAGCCTCCAGGTGAAGGTAAATTGTAGGAAAAAGTTGGGTGAGGTGAGGTGGAGTCTGGATAAAGGACGAGAAAGAGAGGGTCCCGCTTGGGCTGGGTGAGCTGTGGGGCAGTCAGGCAAGCAAGGCAGCTTTCCCTGGGCTTTTCTTCTCCTGAATCCCTGCCTGTCTCCAGGAATTTCATTGCAAGACGGGCTTCCAGTGCAGGTATGTGCAGGGCTTGTGCGTGGGGAGGGGCGGACGGATGGCCAAGGCCCCTCGGGGGTCACCTGGGTTATGTGTGTGGTGTGTGTAAACGCCCAGTGCCGTTTTCCATGTGGAAATGCCCAGTGCCGTTCTCCAGCCGTTATCCTGGTCCCCAGAGGTGTGCGTGCCAGGAGCTGCACAGCGCTTGCAGCGTCACCTCCGAGGGCATCAGGGCAGAGCTGAAGTAAACAGCCACGGCGTGGGTGTCGGGGCAGGGGTGTGGGGCAGGCCCTGCACGGGCAGTGAGTGCCCGGAGTTGGGGGCACAGACCCATCCATTCGGTGGGAGCAGCCTGGCAAGGCGTTGGCAGTGCTTGTGTGTGCAGGCGGAGGGATGGGGGGAGCAGGGATTTCTCGGCTTCTCACTCCAGTGAGCGTGACATTAACAATCCCGGCTATTTTCGGCTGCCTTTGGTGAAGGTTTGGCACTCACTCACTGCCTCCAGAGATGCCTGGCACTGGGGCAGGGCAGCTTTGGCTGCTGCGTTCTGTCCTGGGGGACACAGCCCGTTGGGGAATGCCGTGTTCTTTTTCCCTTCTAATGTGCCCATCGTTCTCTGGGATGTCCAGGGCTTGTGGTTCAGCTCTCAGTGTTCTGGGGCTGCATCCTGCTGCCCAGTGGTGTTTGCAATCTGGTGATACCAGACCCGGAGGCCTGGCCATGCTGGGTACAGTGCAGAGATGAAGGCACTCTGCTTCCCAAACAGCTTCCTGTTTTCAGGCTAAAATGGTTGAGGGATGATAAAGCCTCACAAAGCAAGAAATTAAGGCTGTTTTTCTGGATAACAGATGGAGAAAGAGGCTGGAGTTGATAATTTTTGGGGAGGGGGGGGCTGATTGCAGTGGCTGGGGCTGGCAGGGCTGCCTGGACCTGGCTGTTGGTTGTAGCTCATTCCTGGCTGCAGGGAGAGGTGCCAAGGTTCTGTTTGCTGTTTCACAGAAAATACTGAAGAATTTTTATTTCTCCCCCTCCTTTGGAGTGATGTGTGTGATTGTTTGGCACCGCAGAGAGCCCTGGCTGCGGCCACAGCAGCGTGTGAACCTCTGCTGAATGCTTTTGGGGACAGAGGCTGGGAAGCCCCAGCCTGGCAGTGGCAGCTCTTGCTCCTCCCTGGCAGTTTGGGCACCGTGTGGGGACAGGCAGTGCAGAGCTGAGGTGCTGAGGGAGCCGTCGCTGACACAGGGCTGTGGCAGTGCCTTTCCTGTCCTTTCCTGCTGCTCCTGGGCAGCCTGGGAGGTTTTAGGATGTTTTAGGATACCGACCCTTGCTCTGTGTGATGCCCCCTTTGGCAAACCACCTCTTCTAGCTTTCCTCAGCCAGTGGTGCACTCTCCATACGCTCTGCACTTGTGCAGTCCCTCTGTGACAAGGGCTGGGATTTTTCTCTTTCCCACTTGCGCTGTTTCTCCATCTCCCATCACCAGAACATGTCGTCCTGAATTACCAGGATGACATCCCAGGCACTGGGATGGCTGGGCAGCCTCTACTGGTGGCAGAGCCTGTCTCTCTGTGCAGCTGCTGCTTTGCCACCCTGCCCTGCACAGCGGGATTTCTCTTTCCCATCCAGGATGGGACAGTTTAGTTCTTCTGCCACCGTGGCTGAGGGGAATCTCCCCAGCTGGAGGGGAGTGCATTAGTGGGGCTTGAGCCAGCTGGCTTCAGGCACTGGGGGGGTGAGGGTCCCCCCCAGTGCTGCTCTCCAGCAGCTTGGGCCAAATTGCTCCTTTGGTGCATAAAGGTTTTCAGCTGTGCATTTCTTGAATTAGTTTGTCGGCACAGCTCTCAGCTGCTCAGCTGACGGTGGATAAATCCCTCTGAAGGTTGTTGAGATAATAAAAGGCATGAGGGAAGTTCCGTAATTTATTTGAGTTCTCTTTTAATTTACAGCCTTACAGGGTGAGAGCTCAGTGGATAATGAGTCCTTATGGCTGATCTGCTCCTTTCCAAGGGCCGTGGCAGAGAAAGGGGAGCTGGGGGGGAAGTTTGAGCCGGGGGAAGGTGGAGGGGGTTGTGCTGGAGGTGCTGCAGTCATGGAGCTGCGGCTGAAGCCATGTGGTGCTGGGAGCCTGGAGCTCCTTGGGCATCACCACAGAGCTGCCGCCAGTCGAGAGCTCTTCCATTGGGATGCTCCATCCCTGGCTGGGCTGGGATGCTCGGTGCTGCTGGCAGCAGCTTCTCCTTCCTCCCTCCTCTCGCTGTACAGGCAGCGGCTGCTGTTGGTGCTGTTCCAGTGCTTTCTGCTGGAATTGTTTGAGGTATTTTGGGATGTACGTTCCTGCAAATTAATTGACAGGCTGGGATACCAGATGAGGAAGCAAAATCACCTTCTCTGTCATTTCATTAGTTATTGAGATTACAGTTGTTTTGAACCTCTAATAAACCAGTCTGAAGGCAGTTCTCCCCTTCGCTCCGCTCGCATGCAGATGCTCCAGGCATCCCTGTCTCTTCCCGACTGGACTAGATTGAATTTCTAATGGGTAGAAACGCGCACAGGAACGCAGGATCCCTTTTCCTGTTCCATTATCCACTGTGGATGTGTCTCCTCCTCCTGGTACCCTCATCACCTGGGAGGTTCAGGGGCTGAGAGGATGGACCCTGAATGGGAGGAAGGGGATCCAGAGGGTTTCCTTGATGGGCAGAGCTGGTTTCTCCCAGTGTTTTGCTGTTGGTTTTCCCGAAGGTGGAAGAAGCACATGCTCCCGTGGGCTCTGCCAGACTGCTCACATTTCCCCTCTGGGATGCTTTTCTACCTGGGGGAAGAAAAAAACCAAACCAAAAACCAGCTCTTTTTGGGTCTGGGCTGGTGCTGGTGTGAGGGTGTGTGGGATGCTGTGCCAGGGGTGGGGATGGGGACTTCCAAGCCCCAGCAGGTTCCCTCCTCTCCTGCCTGTGCCACAGTGCCTGCTGTACCTCTGGTGCTCAGCGCTGCCGAGGCAGGAGGTGGGGCTAAAATGGCATTTACATATATAAGAGGATCTGGACTAGTGGATTTTGAATGGAGCCACTGTTGCTCCCTCTGGGCAGTCTGATGGATTTGGGGGTTCCTGAAAGTGGGAATCTGGGCAGCAGCCTGAGAGCTGTAATCTGCCAAAGTTATCGGAGGGACCTGTGAGCGTGTCCGGAGAAACGGGGCGATTGAGGCTGAGGAAGTCACTGCAGCTGGAATTTATGGAAGTGATAAAACAACTTTTGACAACAGGCTCAGCTCCCGGCAGCTCCTCCGCAGCAAGAGAGAATATTTTCCTCCTGTTGGATCGATAAACAATTAATTCTAAAGCAGGAGCTGGAGCAAAAGGGAGAGTTTTCCAGGCTTCTAAACTCTTAATCAAGCTCTGGGTGAAACACAGATGTGAGAATCTGAGACCTGCTGATAAAATCTTGACCTTGATAACAGGTTCCTCAGTTCCTGGGCCATGGATGATACTTCCTTGGCTGAATAAATCCTCTTGTAAATATAGAGCTTGTTCCCAGATATTTATACTTCCAACATGTTTAATGTAGCTTTACTTAATAATCTGCTTCAAAACGCTGACTTTCCCCCCCACATTTTAATTGAATTCTAATTTCCATTCAGAATCAGCTTAAATTAAATGAGTTTAAAAATATAGTAAATAATACTTGTAATTCACTTACTCGTACCATAAGCTGTGAAAATAAAGACTCAAATAACCCTTTAAAGCTGCTCATGGTGCAGCCCTTTCCTTAGCAGAAAACCCAGCATCCTTTGGCTAAATGTGATAGTTTTGGGATTTGTGCCCAGCCGGGCTCAGGGAGCTCTCAGTGCTGTGTTCTCTGGGGCTCAGACTCTGTGGGGGCAGAAGGGGAGAGCTGGGGGTGCTGGCACTGCTGTCCTGTGTCTGGGTTTGGGAGGTCCCCAGTCACTGCTGACAAACCTTTGGCTCTGGCAGATCCTCCAGCAGCCTTTGCTGCCATGGCTGATGGAAATGGGGGTTTCAGTGGAACTTCCCCAAACAGTGCTGGGGTGCAGCCACTGGTGGGTGTGCTCCAGCACGGTCTGTTTGTGGGCTGGGAGGGTCTGTTCACTCTCCAGAGATTACTGGGGTTGTCCAAGAGTCTGTTTTGCAGGAAGAAGGGTTTAAGGACCTCTCAGAACCCATGCTTTGGGTTGTGGGCAGTGATGGCAGCTCTGCGCCGGATGGGGCAGCGAGGGGTGCGAGCTGCTGGGGACGGACGCTGGTTCGGCTGCCTTCTGGCCCTGGGATGGTGATCCTTGAGGTCGGGGTGTCACTGCCCTGGTGCCTGAGTCCCTCTCTGGCAGGATCAGGACTGCAGGGCTCTGTGTGCAGGTGTTTAGCATGCAGGGGTGGTGGATGATGCTGGAGAACATCCCCCTGCGCCGAGGGGGCCATGGCCAGCCCAGGGCACCTGCTGCAGCCACCCAGATCCAGGATACAGCCTCAGCCGGGTGCACAGGATGCTCCTGTGGGCAGTGCTGTGGTGGGAAGCACTGTGCTGGCATGGCATGGTGTGGCAGCAGCACTGGTGGGGCTCTCCCTGTGCCCCCTCCACAAGAACAGGGCTTGGGGTGCAGCCACCAGAGCCCCCCGAGCCATGAGCAGGTGGGGGCTGCCTGGGAGGGCTCTCACCAGCAGATCCATCTGGGAAGGTGCTTCACGGACTGTGCAAATCCCGGCGTGGAGAGAGGCCGAAATTGTTCCATGCATAGCCAGTTTTTTTTGTTTTTTTTTTTAAATAAAGCTCTCTCCAGTATATTCAAGGAGTAATTAGGAATCCTGAGCTGGCTGGATCTCGATCTTTATAGCAACACAGCTGATAAAGCATGATTCAGGGACCTCGTTAGCTTTTTTTAAAGAAGTTTTTATTTAACTTCCGTGAAGTTGCCATGGTTACCCCTGTGCATGGCTTCCCTGCCTCTCCTGCCTTGAGTGCAGCTGCCAGTGTTGAGAATTAAACATCTACATTTGGAGCAGCCGTGGCCTCCCCCCTCTGCCCTCCTGGGGTTTGGGAACCTTGTCCCTTTGCCCACCCTGGAAAAGGCTCCTGTTTGATGGGGTAAAGCTCAGCCTGGGTTGTCCAAGAGCTTTTTTTCTGGAGCAGGCTGGGAAGGGGGCTGCTCTGTTGGTGTCACTGGTGACATGCAATGTGCCACGGTCACACACTGCTGTGCACCAGCACAGCCTGGGATGCTCCCACTGAGTGACAAAACTGCCGTGGGGCATGGGAGGCACTGGGGCTGCTGGGAGGGTGGTGGGAGGCACTGGGAGCAGGGGCCAGTGCCCTGAGTCCCGTCTCACCATGGTTTGGCTGACAGGGCCTCGCTGTCCAGGAGCCAGTGCAGGCAGGGGGTTTAATGAGTCCCAACTGAGCCGCCCCTGGTCCAGCGCTGGGAGGTCACAGATGCGGGCACAGGGAGCCCAGGCGGGGCACAAGATCAGCCCATTTCTGTCACAGTGGCCATGATGTAAGATACTGACAGAGTGGGTTGTGACTGTGTGCCTTGAGCTGGGCAAACCCCAGGGACTGGGGAACCAGGGAGGCAGCAGCTGCCCCCCCCAGCCCAGTTCTGGGTGCTGGGGGGATGCTGGAGGCTCCAGAAGGGACAGTGCACGCTTGAGCAGTTGTTGGATGGCGGGGTGAAGCTGTGCTGCGTCCTGCCAGTGCAGGGCTGTGAGCTCTGCTGGCAGCAGTACCGGGGCTGGTGGTGCCTGGTGCTGCTGCTGCTGCACCGCTTCCCATCCCCGTGGCTCCAGCCAGGTAACGGGGACCTTGTGCTGGGCCAGCCGTGGTGGCCATCTGTCCAGGCAGGGCTGGACTCTGTCCTCATTCTGTCAAAGTTTTGTCAAGCTCCCCCCCCCCCCCCCCGCTCCTCTCGGCGTTTTCAGCAGTGGAGGGTGGGAGGGTGCGTGGGAAGTGAAGCCGCACCAGAAATAATCCTGCGCGTCCGGGGTGCGAGCGGCACCGTGGGGAGGCTCTGCTCCCCCTGCCCGCCGGCGCCTCACTGGGGTCACAAAGTCCCCAGGCTGAGGGGAGCAGCTTTTATTTGTTTGTCTCCCTGTCTTCCTCCTCCTCCTCCCTTCCTTCATTTCTCTTTTCCGTTCTCCATTTTCTTTCCCGATGAAAGATTTTCTTGCAGTGTCAAGGCAATGTGACCTGGTTCCGTAATAAAGAGGAGGCTTATTAGAATTAAAGCCCAACAGTGTTAAAAAAGCAATCTTTGCAAGATTGAGGCCATGAGGGAATTGTAAATTCTCAGCAAAGACCTCATTTAAAGACTGGGATGAAAACACATGCGCATGCATGCACCGAGGCCTGGCACTGTGAGGGCACATCTGGTTCAAGAAGAATTTTGGGGACGATGAGGGATTGGAGCAGTGCTTGAGTCCTCATGGCTTTGCTCGGGATCCTCCTGCTGGTTGGGCACGGTGGTGGCTGTGCTGGCTCCGTGAATATCGCTTGAGTTTGGATTTGTTTTCCTTGTTCTCCGGGGATACCCTCCCCGTAGCCCCCCCTCTCCTGCATCCCCGCTCAGCCCCTCCTGGCGCAGCCGCCCACCTGCCGCGGGGTGGGAGCGATGGCAGCCGGTGAGTCAGGCTGCCCGGGCTCTCCCCGGCTCAGCGCAGCCCTCTTCCAGCTGCTCACCACAGAAATTTCCCTCGGGGTGAGATGGGTGCTGGGTCAGTGCCGGAGTCGGTGGGGAAAGCCGTGATGGGGTGGCCCTCCCTGGGGCGAGGTGTGCCGGCTTCGTGCCCCGTGCCCTGGTGCTGGCTGTGGGTGCTGCGTGCCGGGGGTGCCCCTGCACAGGCAGGTAAGGGCTCCCAGTGGCTCCCGGTGCTCCCCAGGGCAGATGGTGCCACGGCTTTGGCCTCATCTTGCGCAGGGCGCTTTTTCCTCCCGCCCATCCCTTTGGACGGGACCTCTCGTCAGTGCCCAGGGAGCAGCCGAGCGCGCCGCGGTGCCGGGGAGAAGGGCTGCAGTGGGCAGCAGGTGAAGAGACCCCACTCCCCTCCCTCCCTCCTTCTCCTGTTTTTTTTTCTTCGCGGCTGCATCCCCGTGGCTGCGGGGAGCGAGTGCGGAGCGACAGAGCTGTCGGAAGGCGGCAGAGCCCCGCTGTCGGAGCGGCAGCGGTCCCCGCTGGTCCCCGCGGTGGTCTGTTGTCATGATTTGCTGTTATCTGTGTAATTAGAGAGCCGGCTCTCCTGGCGGGGCTCGGCGGCCGCGCTGGCTCCGAGTGCCGTGCACACCTGCGGTGCAGCAGAATGAGGAGATCGGAGCAGCGAAGGGAGGGCTGACATGTGTGTCCAGCGGCTCACGGCTGAGGCGGACTGCGGGAGCCTTCAGTGCCCGGCCAAGGAGAGGGGCCAGCTGGGGCCTCGGGCTCTGTTCAGTGATGCCCAAGGTCAGCGGAGGCTCTCGGTGACGTGAATCCTTAGAGACGGTGGAGCCAAGTGGCCTGAGCGTGGTGCTCCAGGGACAGAGCTGCCATCTCCTCGGGTTCGTGTCCTGGGGCCCGTGGCTGAGGCTCCCTCACTGCCTGGCCTGCCAGGTCCCTAGCGAGCCCTGCTGTGGGCACCTACAGAAGCCAGAGGGACAAACACACACGTGCCAGGATCGGGACATCAAAGATTCTTTCCCCCAGGTCCCCCTCAGGTCTGGGGGGGCAGACAGGGCGAGTCCCTGGGTGGCTGTGCTGTGCTGCCGGGGTGGATGGTGGTGGCTCAGCTGTTGTCTTTGTTGTCAGTCCTGCTCCAGGATATTTATAGGGAGCCCGAGCTATGCCCAGCCCTGTGCTGCCCTGTGCCGCTGCTCCTCGGCACCTCCACACCTTGCAGAGGGGTCTCTTACAGGGGTTCCTTCCTGAGGGGGTTGGAGCAGGTCCCTGCCCTGCTGCCTGTGGCCTGGAGAAAGGCAGGGCTGGCACTGCTACCTCTCCCTAACGTGCCATTAATGTAATGTCGTGTCCAGGAGCCTTTCCTGCAGGATAAATGGCCTTTCCATCCAGAGCCTGCGTGAATTACGCTGACGTTTTGCTCCTGAGTAGATGTGTGTAGGGGAGCTGGGTATTGGATTGGTGAGAGGCAAGAGAAGCAATCTCTGGGAGGCCATCAATTTGGATTAGGCTTTGTGGACTGGGATGGAGGGTAATCACCATCCTTCATTTCAGAGCGGTAAGAAACAAGTCAGCTTCTTTATGGATCATTATAGCTGCAGCAGGAATTGCTTCCACCTCGGCCATGGCACGGATCCCTGCTGGGCACAGGGGGTGGAAGAGGGTGTAAAGCCAAAGGAGGGAGCTGGCTGTGGCTTCGGAAGGATGAGCCGGACTCCAGCCTGGCTGGGTGCTGCTGCCACGTTCCTTCCTGGATGAGATAGATGGCCCTGCTAGGGGTGCTTATCTCTGCCTCCCGCAGCTGGAGTCAGTTGAGGCGAGGTGAGTGGTGGGGGCCTGGGTGGGAGTCAGTGAGGGAGCAAACACTCCCCAGGAAATGGGTCTGGGTCTGTCTGGAGGTGGGATCACATCCATTCCCCTTGCAGTGCCTCTGGCCTCAGCTGAGCTTCCACCAGCAGCGTCTGCCAGTGCAGACTCTGATGGGTGTTGGAGTTGCTTGTGGGCCTCAGCATTGTCCCCTGGCACGGCAGCATGATGGGGACCGGCCGCTGCCCGGCTCCACAGGCACCGCATTCCCCCATGCCGGCTGTGGCACGGGGAGTGTTGGCACAGCATCCCGCAATCCTAGCCCGGGGAGGGTCC
Organism: Corvus cornix cornix; assembly: GCF_000738735.6. Classification (NCBI taxonomy): domain Eukaryota; kingdom Metazoa; phylum Chordata; class Aves; order Passeriformes; family Corvidae; genus Corvus; species Corvus cornix. The sequence goes on from NC_046347.1 coordinate 11,978,234, forward strand.
CAGCCAGTGCCCGGCTCTGTTGGTGCCGTGTCCCTCGTCCCAGCCTGCCGTGGCAGGAGTTGCAGTGCGTTCCCGGCCCGCTGACAGCAGCGCTCCCAGGCATCCTCCGCCCGCGCACGCGCGCAGCGGCGATGAAAGGCTCAGCCCGTAAACAGGGGGAGGAGGAGGAGGAGGGATGGGATGGGATGGGATGGGATGGGATGGGATGGGATGGAAATGGGCAGCGGCCGAGGTGGGGGAGCACGTGTGTGTGGTGGGTCGGTGCTCTGCCGCCGCCTGGGGTGGGAGCTGCTCGGGGCCAGCAGGGAGTAGAGATCCGCTTTGGCCTCGCTGAGAGAAGGCCTCCCCTCCCTCCTTTTTGTTTGTATTTTTCTTTTCTTCTTCTTTTTTTTTTTTCTTTTATATCTGAGTGCCTCATTTTCCAGAAGCTGTCATTTTACATAAACCTCTCAGCGAGGTACATCCATTCCCACTGCCAAAATCTCCATATCAAACACTTGTACCACGCCGCTGAACTGACAGCCCTGCCTGTACACGCTCCGTGCCTTTACAAAGGGATGCTGCGTCGGGGAAGGATATAAATACACGCGTTGGAATGACATGCAGCGTGCTCGCTCGCCAGCTCGTGCTGCCCTGCTCTCTTGCTGCCCAGCTAAAATTTATCTGAAGCCTCGGCACAGGTACCCACAGGCCCCTGGTGGCACCCCAGCACCCCGGCAGCACCGGCACTGGGGTGGGTGGCAGGATGCCGGTGGGGCAGCTGCCACGCCGGCGCCGTGCTGCTGCTGTGGTGGGCACAGGGGTGTCGCATGCACTGAGCTGTGGGTTTGGGGGACAGGAGCCCCCCAGCAGTGATTCCTGCAGCCCCTGTGCGTGGGAAGCCTTTGCTGGTGCCGAGTCTCGGAGCTGTGTGGGGTTCCTGCTGCCCAGGTGCCTGCAGGATGCTCCATCCTGTCAGACTGAGGGACTGGCGCGGCACAGGGGGCTGGTGGGCCCCAGGGTAACCCACGGGCTGTGGTGCAGCAGGAGTGCGGCTGCTTGGCTTGAAACTCTCTCTGTGCTTCACATCCTGTTTCAATGGGAGTAGGGACAGAGCATGTTAAGCAATCCAACTGCTTCCTTTTCAAATGAAATTATTTTCTTCTGGATGAAATTCAAATCCAACCCCAAATCCCTGTTTCTTTGCAAAGGAGAAGGAAGGAAATGCAAAACATGCTCCCCACCCCCCAAGTCTATCAGTCTTGCAGCTGATGAGCAGAACCATTCCTGCTTGTCCTGGGATTCCCTCCCTCGTCGTCGCAAGGACGTCGCTGTTGTCGGCGATGGCGCCGTAGCCGTGTGCTGTCACACTGGCTGTGGGCATCGGCTGTTCCCCAGGATGGCACGTGGCTGTCCAGGGAGGCGGTGGAATGCTGGAGTGCTTATTGGGGAGGCAGTGGAATGCTGGAGCAAGTCCTGGGGGAGCACTGAGAGCTCCCGTGGTCCCTTGCTCCCCTGGGGCCACCGCAGTCCATGGGCACCTGGCCCTGCCGGGGTGTGTTGGTCGGTGACGTGGCTGTCACTGGCAGGGCTGTACCCATCACCTGTAACGCTGTGCTGGTGGTTTCTGCTGCTCTTCCAGATGGGGACCTTGATGTGGGAAAGATGAGGCCTTTTTTTTTAATGTAATTCCATTAAAGTGGTTTTTAATTGAGTTCATTTTGGCAAGTTTGATGATAAATTTTTCAGCACCTCAACTGGGAGAGACAGGTCTGTGCTCAGCTCTCCTGCTTTCCATACCAGGGAAGCTCCAGGACGTGAGATGTTTCTGGGCTGAGCTGTTTCCATCCTCAGGAATCCTCTGAGTTCTCTGGCCCCAGCTAAGGCAATGCTGGCACTGGTATGGGGGAGTGTGTTGTGTGTGTCCCCAAAGCTCCTGTCCCCCAGCTCTGCTGCTGGGGGGTGTGGTGATGCTCTAGGTCAGGTCTCTGGAGACCCCAGCCTGGCTGGAGCAGAGGGTTTGCTATGCTCCAGCTGGGGAAGGTGCATGGGGGCTGATGGGATGCAGTTGTGTTGCCCCAGCCGTGCGTGGGGAGGGCACAACTGCAGCCAGACATATCACGATGCCCAGGGAAGGGGTGGGTGGGTGGGTGAGCTGCCTCTGCTCTGCCTTGTGCCACGGCTCCTTCCAGCCAGGATGAATCAGCCTTCCCAAGGACCTGTGAGCAATCTGCCACCACTGTGGCCTTGGGTCCCCAAGGAGTCACAGCCCTCCCTGGGCAGGGAGCCATGAGGTGAGGGCAGCGGCAGTGCCAGCTGCGATGGCATCTGCTGCTCTCGCTGGCAGAAGGCACAGACCTCAAGGTTTGTGTCCCCAAACTGCTCTTAGCAGAAAGAAGTGCACCATGCTGGTGATGCTCCTGGCACCGACGTGCAGCTGGCAGCTGCCGGGGGCTGTGCCATCCCTGAGGGGCTGCTGCACCCTTGGGGACCCACTGTAGGCTTGGGCGGTCCCCACAGCCAGGGGCTGGGATTCCCTTTTCCCAGGATGGAGGGAACTATCCGGGCTGGGCCCCTGGCTCCAGTGCATGGCTCAGCCCAGAGCCCCGTGGTTGCCCTGAGGGGAGGTGAAGGTCCAGCCCTTGGCTCTGTCCGTGCGGCAGGGCCTGCCAGGATCTGCTCCTGGGCCTCTGCCCGCTCCCCTGCTGCCAGTGGCAGCTGCTGAGCCCAGCCGGAGCAGCCCCTGGTGCCAGCTGCCTCTGGGCCACCTTCCCTCTTCCCTGCTTAGTCCGGAGGCTTTTCCCTTCCACCTGCGCGTGCTCCTGCGGGAGCGCTGGCGTGGGAGGGCAGGAGGGCGCAGGGATGGGGATTTGGCTGGAGCTGGGTAGGGGCTCAGTCGGGCTGTGGGCGATGGAGGGAAATTGGGCTCTGCTGGCAAAGTTTCTGCCCGTTCATCATGGGCGAAGGGATGTTTTGGTACGTGCTGATTAACTGCCTCCTCCCGATGTGCCACGGCAAGATAAAATATGAAGGACTGCATTCATTGACTTAAAATTTAATTAAAACTATATATCAAAAACGTGAGACCCCAGGCTTAATAAAACCTGATAAAATTATACTAATACACTTCAATTTCAATCCAAGGCTTCCTGATGGAAGAGCGTGAGAGGCTGAGCCTGTAACTAGATTAGAAACACCTCCTATGCAATATTTATGGTGCTGTCCTGCTTGAGATGCATGGCCGCCGAGGAAGGCTCTGACACCGTGATGAAGAGGAGTTGTCAGCTTGGCTTATGCGTAAATAGGAGAGAGGGCGAGATCGGACGGGCTGTTCCTCGTGGGGGGAGAGTGACTTGGGCAGAGGATGAGCTCGTGGAGGGAGGGAGACAGGGAGGGAAGGAGGGATGCTGCTCCCCCCAAGCTGCTGTGCCCTGGGGATGATCCCTGTCTGTGGCACCAGCGGCCCAGCAGCTGTGGGCTGGGGCGAATTGAGGGGTGGCTTCTGCCCATGCGGCTCCTGACAGCTGCCAGTGGCTGTGGCCACTTCACCTTTACAGGTGATTTATTGAGTGAGGATTAGCGGCTCAGAGCCATTGCCCAAACAAGCTGGTTTGTTCCGTGTGTGGGAGTGTGGCTGTGCCAGCAGGAACAGTGGCCACCAAGCTGCTGGGGGGCAGCCCGTGGTGGGCTGCCTCTGCTCCAGGCAGGAATCAGCAGGAGCACCCAGTTCCCCACATGGTCCTCTCGAGCAGGGTCCCTCTGGTACAACCCGGAGCATCATTGCTGTTGGAGCCTTTCCCTGCTGGCCCGTATCCCCAAATTTCACTTTTGGGTGGAAATGCGCTGGATTTGTGTCTGCAGAGATGTTGGTGACGTGGGGGGGATGTCACCCTAAGCTGTTCAGAGGGGTCTGGGGTCATCAGCAGGGCTCAGTGTGGCACGGGCGGCTGCGGTGCCACCTCGCCCCAGCGGGAAGCGGCTCGGGCAGACTGTTAATGTGGAGCATAAATCCTGGTGGCGACAGGGGAGGTCAGAGCAGGGAGGCAGGAGCAGTAAAGCATTGCAGGCAGAGAGGCCCCGTCCTTAGAGGAGAACCCAGGGCTCATTACTGAGCACAGGGAAATGGGAACACAGCAGGTTTTGGGGGCCAGGAGCTCAGTCTGCAGTGATGCAGCCGGTGGGGCAGGGGCCTTTCTGCCACCTTCGCTGCCTTGGGTCGTGCCTGAACCCCTCATTGACTTGGATGAGGTCAGTATGCAGCCAGGGCTTGGACAGGATGCTGAACACGGGGTGCCAGAGTCATCTGTTGGGGCCGGGGGTGCAGCCCAGGGCTGGGGGTTGCCGGGGCCCGGCGCTGCCCCAGCGATCTGTGCCCATCTCCTGCAGCTGCCCCCACTGTTCCCCCCTTTTCTCTCCCTTCCAGGTGAGCGAGCACGCGTCCCCCTGGAGCGCTGACGTGCTCTGGTGCTTCTTCAAGGCTGTGGCAGCAATTCCAGCAGCCAGTGGCCTGGCATGACCCCGGGAGCTGGAAGAAGGGGGGTGAGGTGGGCACTGAGCTGGCATGGAGCCCCTTCCCAGGCAGGAGGGGACCCAACAGGCAGCAGTATCAGCTCTGCCAGCTACGAGCTCCCTGCCCCCTTGCCTGCTCTCCAGATCCCTGGGGAACTGGAAGTAAGGCCAGAGCAAAAGGTGAAGGGATGGGGTTTGTGTGCTGGTGCCCATCCATGCCACCTCCCCACATCCCTCCTTGCCCAGGCTGTGCCGGGGTTCGTCCCTCACGCTGCCCCTCTCCCAGCCCTGCAGGGCCACTGCTCCCTGCTCTGTGGAGCTGTATTTTCAGAGACTGTGGGGGATGTCGTGTGTGTAAAATTAGCGCTGCCTTGTTAGTGCTTCTCAGGCTAATTCGGAGTGAAATGCTTTAGCAGCGGTGGGCTGATTCTATCAGGAGAACAAGAACTAATTAAATTCACTCTGACCATCAAGCAGTAAATTATTTATACCCAGACAGATGCAATCTAATCTGTAGCGTCCAGCCCCACTGAACCTGCAGCCTCCTTGGTTCGGGGTGAGGAGCAGATTAGGCAACAGAGGGGGAGCTGGGAAGGGCAGAGCAAGGGTTGCCAGAGAAGGCAATTTTTTTTTTCCCGTTTGGGGCCAGTGCTGCAGCAGGACCCCTCCACTGGCACTGTGGCCCCTGGGCCTGCCTGGGGAACTCCCGAGCATGGGGGCCTTTGGGGCTGGGAGCTGGAAGGAGATGGGGTGTCCTCCAGCAGCTGCCCATCCTGGGGAGCTGGCACAGACCCACACTGTCGCTTGGGGAGGTGGTTTACCAATGTCAGCAGGGAGATGTGGGAGTCCTCCTTCACCTCCTCCTCCTCCCAGGAGGAAGGCCAGGCACAGTGCAGAGGTCCTCACCTCTGATTTTGCACCACTGTACTGTGGTTCCCGTGCTGCCGTGTGATCTCCATCACCCCCCTCCCTGTGCCTCCCCAGGCCCAGTGCTCACAGCCGGCTCAGCTCGGGGCAGGTATGAGCCGTTATCATCTCTGCAGGGTTTGTTTTTTGGTGATCTGACCCGGTGCCTGATTAGATCATTCCTGCCGCACAGTGGAACCGCAGCTTCCTCTGCCTACGAGCCGCAGTTCACTCTAATTGCGATTGAGCCGAGATCCCTCTTCTCTCCAATCGAAAGGGAAGAGTGAAAAATCATTTGCTAATCCTCTTGGGGGTTGTAAAGGATTCCAGCAGCCTGGGAAACAGCTCTGCTTGGGGCTGGGAAAATGGTGTGGTAAAAATGATCTGGTTGTTATTTATGTTAGAGGGACAGAAAGAAGGAATTCCAGAGCAGCCGGAACAGAACAGAGCATCACGGGGATGGTCCTTGTCCCCTTGGGAACGGAGATTTCCATTCTGTCCTCGGGCAGGCATGGTGCTGGGAGGACTGGTTTGACTGGGAAGAGTTTGGCTCTGTTCAGGGTAAGAGCCTCTGGAAACGTCAGGGTCACTGGTGGGTGCCCATGGGGCCAGGCAGGGTGGGCAGTGCTGGGCTCGGGTGTTCCCCAGCTGCAGCTTCCCAGCGGGCAGGAGCACCTCTGGTGGGATGCCTGGGAGCTGCCCCACAGAGAGAGGGATGGATCCCTGGTGCAGGGATTGGGCTCTCGCTGCGTTTATCGAGGTGTTTAAGGATAAATCGGCTGTAACCAGTCTGTGCCCATAGGGGCTGAGCTCCTCCGGGCCGGAGCAGAGCTTGTGCTGCCCCGTAATTCCTGCCGGGAGGAGGCAGCGCAGGCAGGCTCCAGGGCTTCTGCCGTGTTCGCATGGAGCACGCAGGCACTCGGAACCACAATGCGTTCATTTTTCCATCATGCTGGAGGTGCAGGCTCCGACGTCAGGCGTGGCCGAGCCCCGGCAGCAGCGCAGGGGAGCCGGCAGCGTGCTCGGCTCCGCTCCGCTCCAGCTGTGCCGCGGTCTGGGGACGGGCGAGCCCAACCGGTGTTTGCATTTGCACCGGTGATTAATCTCTGTAGCAGGGGAGGGAACTCCTGTTATGAATCAGGCTCATAACTCCCGGCGCACACATTTCCAAAGCCCCGCTGAACTATTAATCCACCCGGCTCCCTGGGGTAGGGAGGATGGAGGGGGAAATGTCACCTTGTGGCAGGAGAGCTGTGATAGGCAGCCAAGTCAGCAGCTCCGTCTTGGAGATGGCTCCTGGTCTCCAGATCCCACCGATGGACCATGTGGCCTCGCGATTGATTTAAAAAGGAGAGGAAAAAAAAAAAAAAGGTAACTGCTTCACTCTGGCTTTGCTGATGCTGAGAGGACAGATTTGCCTGCTGGCAGCTCTGCCATTAACTGGATGAGCTATTCAAGTGTGGGTTATGGATTTGGGATCAGCCTGACTGTGCTGGAGAAGAGACACGGTGCTGAGCCCAGATGGATGCGTGGCCCAGGATGGGGCTGGGGGGAGCTGACATGCTCTTTTCAGGAGCGGCAGAAGGTGGGATGGAGGAGCCCTCCCTGGGAGCAGATAACCTTGGAAGGGTGAGAAGCTCTCCCAACTCTGGCCAGGTCCCTCCTGGCTGCATGAGAGAAATTCATGGGTGTGGGGAACACGTGCTGCAGCCCCCAGCAGCAGAAGGGCTGGAAGTGGAGCAGGGGAAGGGAGATGGAAATTGGGTAACAGGAGGTTCCTTCCACTGGGAGGGAGGGAGGAATTGGGAATTTCCCAGCAGCGCTGGGAGAGGAGCCATGCTTTCAGAGTCTGGAAATGACTTCCAGGATGCAAATATCCCTTTCCAGCCCCAAAGCTGCCACAAGAATCCTCACTGCTCCTGCAGGCAGCTGGCACTCATGGCCCTGGCATCCCTGGGCTGCTGTGGCAGTGCGAGAGTGAGCTGGACCCTCTGGCAGCCAGCGAGGAGAGGGACTGGGATTTTGGTTTTGGCTCATGAGGATCACTTGGACATTGAGCAGCAGAAGATGAGGCAGTCAGAAGTTGCTCCCAACTGCTTCATTTGGGCAGGATACGAGTGCTCACAGCCTGGGATGCGCCCACAGTCCCAGCGTTGCTGTCTCCTTCCTCCTGGGTGGATCTGGCTCGGCAGTGCCAGTGCAGTGCAGGAAACACAAGCATTTTGATATTTTTTATTTTTATTTTCCATTTTTGCCACAGTTCCACAGCCCCTCTGTCGCACTCCTTGTTAAGCTGTTAAATCACTCCATTTATTTAGCACGAGCATTGCTGAGAGCTCATTTTTATCTTGGTGAAAACCAGACTTGCTCATGGGCACATAATGAAATTGTATAAATATACCCTTAGCTGGGAATCTAATTTATTTTTCCTGTTCATTATGGGGTAGAAGGCCATTATGAGATGTAGAACTTTTTTTTTTCCCAGTGCTGGAATTGAAGGGCTGGTGTGGGCACTTTTTATACTGATGATTTTGCCCTGATTCAATTTGAAGCTGGTTAGAGCTCAAATACTGAAGCGTAATTGACAGAGATCGGTGTGGGTTGCCATGCTAATGTCCTGGCTGTGGCTCTGTGGCAACGCCGGACCAAGGCCGGGTGGAATCTGCGGCCGGTGGAGCACGGCCGGGCACCGCGTGTCCGAGATGGGAGTGGAGATTCCCCTGAGCTGGGATCGCGGGGAGCAGTGGTGGCCCAGCCCCAGGGCAGCAGGAAATGAGCCCGTCCCTTTGTCCATCAGCGGGATTGATTTTCGACAGTATTGATACTGCTATAAAGTCCTGTTTATGGAGCTATAATTAAGCGGGGCCATTTAGCCGGCAGTGTTAAGTGCTGAGCAGATTTATGGCACGGCTCAGCCTTCGGCAGGGTTATATTTCAGCACGAAGCACACCAGGTTTTTATGTGTTCTGCGATTGTGTTCGTGTCACAGTGATTAGTATAATGGGGGCTTCCGGGGTCGTGTTGCCAAGCTGAGGAAACAGCAATTATGGGCCGCTGCAGTATCAACTTAATTGCATCCATTTGCGAGCGACATGGGCCCGGGTGCACAGGAGCAGCTGGCGGGGCGAGCCCTGGCACCCCACATCCACTGGCCCTGGCCAGCCCCCGGCACCCGGGGGTGGGACCTGCTGGGGCTCTGAGGGTCTGTCACTGGGCAGAGCGGAGAGTGTCTCCTGTCCAGGCACTGGGACACGCTCAGCTGAACCGAAACCAGCACTGCTGGGATGCTGCTGGGTTCAGGGTCCCTGGTGCTGGGGCAATGCTTGGGAGAGCCAGGGGGAGTGTGCTTCTCCAGGAGCTGGTGGTGCTTCAGCGGCATTGCCCAGGGCTGTGTGATCTCCCTGTGTTTCAGCCTCAGTCCATCGTCCATTTGCCACGGGCAAGCAGCGGTGTGGCCACGCAACTGCAGCACCCTGGGTTCTCCCATGGCTTCTCCCCGTGTCTGGGGGATGGGCAGGCCAAGCTCTGCAGCAGAGGGGAGCGTGGGACAAAGCGATCCAAGGGCGAAAGGGCCAGCAGTGGATTTGCAGTGGTGCAATTAGAGCTCACCTTGGTGTGCACTTGGCAGCCTTTCCTTTGAACTCTCTCCCCTGACGGCTTTCCCGAGATCTGGAGATTTCCCAGCTCAGCCCTTCGCCATAGGGAGGTTCTGCAGAGCAGTTATAGATACCCAGGGAAGGCTGGGAGTGAGCCTCCCCTGAGCATCAGGAATTCCTGTGCCCCTGGGCAGGCTCCATCCGTTAGCAGGACTTGGGGATGCTGGGGCTGGCACAGACAGGGCCTGGGGGTGCCAGGGCTGGCCAGCACCTTGTGCAGTTGTGCCACCAGCAGCATGCCATGAGCATGCTGCAGCGGCTGGAGAGAGGCAGCTCCGTGGGAGCTGGGCAGGGTGCGCATGAGCGTCCTGCTGCGGAACACCGGTCCCTGAGCTGCTGGCCTGGAGGCAGTGGAGCATCATGTGGGGCTCATGGATGCACTGCCACAAGTGCATCAAGGATCACAAGATCTCTTTTCCAGGTGAAACCAGGGTTGAGAGGGCATCTTCCTTGCTCTTGCCCTTGCTTTTTTCCAATTCATTGCAGGAATTAGATGGACTTTTGCCGACTAAGAGGTGTTAAATGGCTCTAAATACTCTTCACACTGCAATATCTCCACCACAGCGTTTAATCGAGTGCCACAGAAAGGCCTATAAATAAACGTAATGCGCCTGTGCCAGTTCCCTCCCACGGCATCTCGGAGCTTGCAAGAAAGTCGGCAAGAGGCTTGTGCTCGGACTGCAGCTCCTGCCTTCCCCTCCCATTCCTGTCCTCCTCTCCCCTCTCCACCCATGCCCTTCATTCCCCATTCCTACCCTTTCCTTTTTACCCTTTTTCCCCCATCTGAGAGTGAGGAGATCGAGCCCTGGAGCCTGGGCGTGTTGAACCACTCGCCACCCCACTGGAATGCAGCTGCAGGAGTGAGGATGGGAGGTCTGGAAGCAGAAGCCCAGTCCTGGCCCACAGGGCCCATGGAGACAGGACTGGGAAGCTCCTTGCAGTTGTCCCCCCGTTGTCCCTGGGGGCCACATCCTGCAGCGCTGGGCTTGGCGGGTGCTTGGGCTGGACGCTGCACCCCTGGGCACCCTGGCATCAGCCAGCACAGCCAGGAGCAAGTGCAGGTGTAGAGAATGAGCAGCGGGGAGGATACGGAGCATTTCAAGGCTGTTTATGCTGTTCTTGCATCTGTACACGAGTCCTTTGTGGTTGGAGATCTGCATACACCAAACCAGATGGATTTCCCACCAGGCTGCCTTAAATCTCCGGCATCTCAGCCCTTGAGTCCAAGCAGACAAAATGGGGGGGCTTTAGCTGTTGCAAAAGGCTCTGTATCTGTTGCTTTGGGGCTGCTGCTGCACGGCAGTGCCTCCTGAGAAACACTGTGAAATTCCTTCCACGTTCACTTCCCAGAGCCTTTATTACAGAAAATAAACAATCTTAAGGAAAGGGAGGAGTGGGCAGAGGGCACTCCTTGGCAGATCTGGGTGCTCCTTGGCATCCCTGTGGCAGCAGGGCAGGGGACAGAGCTGGCTACGTGTCTAGGGCTGTCCCTTTTGGCACTCCCTGACTGGGCTGCTCTGTGTCCCCAGGTGGGCACTGGGGGGGCTGTGGGGTGCCTGGGGCACCCCTGTGCTGGCACCCTCTCTCTGAGGGAGCCCTGGGGCCTCGCTGAGGATCCTCAGCCAAACAGGATCCCTAAATAGGCTCCTCAGCCTGTCAGTTGACTGCCTCTTCAGTGCTGATGAGCCACTCTGGTGTTACTATTTAAAATCCTAATTGCTTTAATCAGCTCGCCTTTAGCCACCGCAGCCAGTGAGTCCAGGGGCTGAGAGCGCTCCCACTCGCCTTCCGCCCGCAGCCCCCCGCGCTCGCCAGCACAGCTGTGGCCAGGCACTGCGCGAGCACCCAGCGTCCGTGTGGGCACCCAGCACCAACCCCACAGGTGCCTGGCATCCCTGTGGGCACCCGGCATCCCTGTGGCTCTGTGCTGGCACATGCTGGTGGCACAGCTGGTAGGACAGCGGTGAGACAGCGATGGGGCGACTGCAGAGCTGAGCACAAGTCCCCTGGGCAGGGGGAGGACAAGAACTTCAATGGATGAGGAGAAGAGGAGCTGCTGTTACCATGGGCTGACAGATGCCAGCACTTTAATGAGCTGGGAATTCCCATGTCCTCTCCCTGCGCTCGCCTTCATCACCATGAATTCTCTTCCAGGGTAAAAGCAGCTTCCTCCTTGGGTTTCAGTGCCCACCAGCCCACTCCTGCCTCCCCGGCTCCTCCAAGCACAGCCTCGGGGTGTTCCTTGCATCCTGAACAGGTGCGGGGCGCGGGGGCGCGGGGCAGAACTCTCCTGGGGCTGCACTCGCAGCCAACCTCGCTGGGATGGTGGGAGATGCCGGATTAAAATAGCGCGGCGCTTCCCTGGCGAGGGAGCCTTGCGGCAAAGACACCCACGCGGCTGCGCCGGGGAGGACGAGGAGGAGGAGGATGCTGCTGATCGGCGCCTGACACCGGCTGCGCTGGGCAGGGGCAGGAGATGCAGAGACCCAAATCTGTGGGTGCAGCGCTGCCGCTGAGGAACTCCTCCTGGCCGTCCTTGCCCCTCTCTGGTTCCCCTCGCAGGTGTGTGGCACAAGGGCATCCCCAGGGCTGGTTCCCTTCCTCGGCATGAGGCTTTGCACTGGCAGGAAGCTCGGCTGGGCCGGAGGGACCTGGCAGAGGAGGGGCAGGGATGCCGGGGTGCTGAGCACTGGCAGGGGCTGCAGGCCGGGAGGAAATGAGCAGGAAGCTGCCCGCTGTGGCCGGTGGTGCCGAGCTCCCTGCCGGGGCTGGCAGGCTCGCCACTGCGGCTCCTCCACTCCTGCCAAGCCTGGCACCAGGGAAGGCGTTTGCCAGGGGCCAGTGCTGGCACCCCGAGTGTGAGTGCCAGCTCTCAGGGACCGACTGCCCCTCGCCTTCTGTTGTGCCATAACTTGGCTTCTCCGGGGCACCACGTCCCACCTGCAGCCCCTCTGCCTGTGCCAAGTGAGCCCTGGTCCCCACCCCACTGGGTGCATGGCTGCTCCACCTCCTGCCCCCCACCTCCCCCTATGCTGGGTCTGGGGGCAGACTGGTGTCCCCAGCCCTGGGAGCACTTCTCCCTCAGGGCTTGGGGCCCCCACACCCATCCCTGTGCCTCGGCAGCCTGCCCACCACCGGCATTCCCAGTGATGGATGGGTGACATGCGGCAGCGGCCCCGGGGCTGTGTTGTCCCAGAATATTCCTGGATGAGCAGAAAACCTCATACAGGGGATTGTTCAACTCGCAGCAGCCTTCCTAGGGAGTGAGGACATCTCTGCATTTATTCAAGGACATCCCTTCTCAATTAAATCCCTGCATGGGCTAAACAAGCGGGCTGCTGAGATCAAAGGGGGGTTTTTTTTCCACTCTTTTTTTTTCCCAAATCGTTTAAATGATGCAGTGGAGGGAGTGTGGTGTGTTTGCCTTCCACACGCCTGGTGGGGAGGAGAAACTGCCATTAAATTCCCATAAAGGTGTTTCCCTGTGCTAATGTGGAACTGGAGGCGTTTGGAAGTGGTAGCCGTGGGGTGATGGCACCGGGTGGCTGCAGTGGTCGTGGGCGAGTCCAGAGATGCGGGATTGTTGGGGTGGGATTGCCCACCTGGAGCCGTGTGGCCAGTCACCGGTTCGCCGCAGCCCCGGTCGCAGGGTGCAGCACCCGCCGACACCGGAGGCTCTGGGGGGCTCAGCCCTGCGTGGCCGCGGGCCGGGGCTGCAGCCCGGGTGTCCCCCCGCTCCGCCTCGGGCTCCTCAGGGATTGATGGTGTCGTTAAAGCGTCAGGCTGGCCCGGGGCCGGCCCGGCTGCCGGCTGGGATTTATGGTGGAATCTGCCTCGGTGAAGGTTTTATCACCGCTGTTAAAGAGCCGAGCGTGTGCCGGGGGCCGAGCAGGGGGGGTCTGCTCTGCCGATCATTGCTACTGATGGGGTCACTTTCCTGGGCACCCTCAGCTGGGGCAGTGCCACCAAGGATGTGGTGGGACGCTGCGGCTGCCTGGGGCGGCCGTCCCTGCGCCGGTGCGGCAGCGCTGTGGGACTGTGCTGGGTGGGAGCCCCGACCCCGCGGGGTCAGCCCTCCCTGCAGCGGCGTGTGGGACGCTGGACAAGGTTTTTGGGTGTGCAGCGCTGTTCAGCCGTGCACAGCCCTGGGGCCTGGCTGCGCCCCTCGGAGCCGTCCGGGTCTGACCACTGCCCACCCGCGGTCTGACCTCCTCCCGCTTCCTCTGCCGTGGATCCGTCAGTTAAGAAATCGATCCTTTGCCATGAGCCCGGTCTCCTTTTTTCTTTTAAATGGTGTCACTCTGCTATTTCCTGGCCTCTCTAATAGATTTTTATATAATCACTACAGTGCACTTTTAAAGAGCGATAGATCACGTTCATTGCTTTTCCCCGTGATTAATTTCCCATAATAGTCCTCTGTAACACCAAGGCAAAGAGAGGAGAGCAAAGAAAACCCCCACATTATCCACTTTGTGCTCCAAGTATAAATGAATTAGATTTAATTTTTGTTTAATTGTTTCCATAGCTCAGCCTCTGCTAACTTTGCAGGATAATTTATTTTGCAGTCTTGGGGAAAAGAAGGAAAGAAGGTCCCTGTGCCGCGCTTTGCCCGCAGCAGCCGTTAATTACAGCTGATTGCCTCCGCTGCCTGATGGAGCCGTGGATTGGAGGGTCCTGTCACACCCCAGGGCCATGGCGGGTGGGCTGAGAAGAGCCGAGCTGGGCATGTGGGATGTTCCCAAGTGTCTTCACATCCAGGGAGTGTGATGTCAGAGTGGTGCGTTCCTCTCCCTGTAAGGGACCTTGGCTTCTGGGAATCGTATCCTATATCCCCTGCCTGGTGTCTGGACAGCAGGGAGAGGAGGCTCTGGGAATCACTTCGCAGCATCCAGCATCCTCCACTCTTGCCAGCCCATAGCCACTGAAACCGGGCCCGTCCTGCCCCACCAGAGCATGGGAAGAGCAGTGGGACGGAGCCACCGCGTCCCCCTCCCGCGCGCCCATTAATCACTGACTGCGGGGGCATCGGGCCCTGCTTAAAATGCGCCGGCAGTGCCGAGGTGAGAGCAGGAGCTCGAGAGAGCCGCGGCTAATCTGCTCCCCCGGAGACGGGCTACCTTCGGCCTGTTAATCAGTTGCAGTAATTACAATCCCAACTTTACATGTGGAATGTTAATTAAAGGACGGGACATGGGGATCTGCAGCCTGGCAGCGAGTGGTGTGCCTGGTGGTGAGGGGTTGGGGGGGCTGGGGGTCGTGGGGCACCCCCCACACCTCAGGCTCATCTGCTGCTCCCTTCACTGAGCATGGAGATGGGGACAGGTGCTGGGGCGATGCCAGGTGGGGGGCAGGCAGGCTGTGGTTGCTGGCGTTTGGCACGGCCTCTGCTTTGCGGTTCTGTGGTGGCTGCTGCTTGCCTCTAAAATTGCTTTGCTGATGTGGATGGATGGATGGAAGGATGGATGGATGGATGGATGGATTTGTTGGGAAACAGGATCATGCAGCTGGAGCTCCACTGCCCTCCCCGCTTCCTGCCCTGGCCCTGATTTCCCCATAACCTCCCTGAGCCTCTCTCCTTCTCTGGGCTGAGAGCCCGCCTCCCTCCCACTGTGTCTCTGACCTGTGCTCCAGCCTCTGAGCATCGCCACGGGCTTCTGCAAGATTCGCTCCTCCATATTCATCCCATCTGCACTGGGGAGCCCAAAGCTGGACACGGGATCCAGACACGGCCTTGTGGGGGGTGATGACAGAGCTGGCCGGGGTCACACTGCTGGCCTGTCCCTCGGTCCCAGAAGCGTGTTCCTGCCTGCACACCCATGGGCAGCTCAGCTCTGGGAACAGGGCTCAGCAATTTACTTCCTGAGCTTCACGGGGTCCCCCTGAGCAGCTCCACTCCCTGTCATACCCATCCTCCTCACTGGGGAGGAGACCCTCACAGGTCCTGCATTGGCTCATGCTCTCGCGGGGTGCTGGTGCCTGTGCCAGGAGCTGGCGGGTGCTGCATGGGGCAGCAGGAGCCTGGGGTGCTGTGTGGATCCTGCAGGCAGAGCCCCGATTCCTGGTCTCTGCCTGGTCCCTGTCCTGTCCCTGCCTCTGCAGAGCCCCGTGCCATGAGGCTTTGAGCAGCATCGTCTGACCGACACTGAGCTGCGCTTGTCCCTTCGCTGTCCCCAAGGAATATGCGCTGTGCTGTCAGCCTGAGGCCCCTCCAGCTGCTGCATTGGTGCCCTTGGCTGCACTCTCCTGGCCCAGGGGGCCGGGGAGCCCTGGGGGTCGGGGCTGCCAAGAAGATCCTGTGGGTGCTTGCCATGGCTGAGAGCCTGGGTGCAAGACAAGAGCGGATCCCAGCTGAGCCCCCACTGAGCTGGAGGTGGTGGGTGTTCCTCACCCATCCCTGCGGATGGTGCAGGTGTTTTTTGGAGGAGGGATGGTGGGGAGAACCTGGCTGGCAGCCAGTGGAGGTGGAGACCAGCCCCAGCATGGCCGGGGGAGTCATTAAAACCCCGGTCAGCAGCGGGGAGCGGCGCTGAGCAATCTGCTGGGGCGTCAGTGCCCTGGATTATTGCTGTGAGCAGCTGAAGGAGAGCAGAGAAGAGGCGTGAGCTGAGAGGAATGACAAAGAGGAGAAGGAGAGGAAGAGGCCCTGGAGGAGGAGGAGGAGGAGGGGGAGGCTGGATCAGTGCCGCAGGCAGTGCAGGGTGCTCCAGCAGTGATGCTCTGCTGTCCCGGCAACTGCCTGGTCCCCGCTCCCTGGGCAGGGTGTCCTGATGTGTGTCCTGTTGGCCCCAGGTGCCCTGTCCCTTGGCAGCCCCCTCCCCGCAGTTCCTGGGGCTGCCAGGCTCCTTTCTTGTGTTGCTTTTGTTTTCCCGACAGAGGTGGAGTTCTCAGGTCACTCAGATCCTGCTGTCACTTTCCCATGGGGTCTTAACCAGGTTCACTAAAGCTCCGCTGTCTCTTCAGCTATGCTGGCCATAAATCTGGGGAGGTCTCACTGGGCTGGTGCCAGTCTTTAGATGATCTGGCTTTTTGAAATAAGAAATGCTCTTCCTGGCATTTCTAACTCCCTCCCATCGGCGGCGGTGTTGGAAAGGGCAGGGGGGAGGACGCGTGCGCTGCGGCGGCGGCTCCAAGACGGTGCCGGGAGCTGCGGCCGTGCGGTGGCCGGGGGGGCTGGCAGGTGCAGAGCCCTGCACGGGGCTGGCTTCAGGGGCTTGGGTGAGTCCTGGGGGTGCCATCCCAGAGCCTTCGCCACGAGGAGCCTCGGCAGCATGGATGCTGCACCCAGGTAAGGGGACAAGGGACTGGCTCTTCCCAGAGTGGAGCACCGTGCCAGGCAGGCACTGCCATGGCAGAGCTGGGCACTACAGCTAGTGATGGCCCGTTTTGCCAGCGCACCTGGCCAGTGCTGCACTGAGGAGGAGTTGTGCTGGTGGTCGGTGTTTCTCCAAGAGGAGCCACGTTGTGTATTTGTTCTCCAGGCTTGGGATGAAGGACGATTCCTCAGGACCTTGCTGGCCTGGAGTGGGACAGGGTGTGAGTGTGGCTGGAGCTGCTGGTGTGCTGGGGGCAGTCAGGGCACAGGAGTCCACCTCAAGCCAGGAGGAGGAATTCCCATTCCCTGGCACCTGGCCCTGCATGGTTTCCAGTCAGTGGCCGATGGTGAGGGACAGGGTTTGAGATTCTGAATGAGAGGAGGAGCAGGATGGATCTGATGGACCCATCCCCAGGGAGTCCAGTGTCACCCCGAGAGCCCAGAGTGTGTGTGCAGGCAGGGCTCTGTGGCGGGGAGGCTGCTGGAATTGGGAGCAGGGACCGTGTGTGGCTGTGGTGGTTTTGGCCTCTCCCTGCCCTACCATGGCAGCAGCAGCTGCTTGTGGGGAGACCTGGAAGAGCCCAGTCTGGATCCACTGCTGTCCTCTTGAACTGTGTGAATCTGCTGTTGCCTCTGGTTGACCCCCCAGGCCCTTTCCTCCCATCTTGGAGCTCCTTGGATCTGCTCTGTGGTCTTTCTCTCTGCCCCTTGTTCCTCAGGTACTGCTCGCAGCCACATTTTGGTCCCACAGGAGGTGGCTCCTGGAGGCCGGAGCGCTGGTCCCAGAGCTTCTGCCAGCACAGATCCCACCTTGGGATCTTCATCCATGCTTCTGTGCTAGAAAGTGCTGGCATTTCTCCATGCAGCGACTTTCTCCTGACAAAGCCCCAGCTGGATCACCGTGAGAGACACACTGAGGATCTCTGTGTTTCCCCCGTGTGCTCCCTGACTGGTGGCAGGATCCCTGCTGCGGGAGTGAAGCCTCCTGCCACCTCCCTCGGTCCCCATCCCCTGTGGGGACAGGCTGCTCGTGGGGATCCTGTGGATGCTCCTCCTCCTGGCTGGGGACGGAGCTGGGAGCCTGCAGCAGCAGCAGCTCACAGGGGGCGAGCCAGTGGGATGTTCCCAGCTCTCAGCTCTGGCACATGGGACTGGCACCACTGCAGGCTGCCCTCCCTGGGTGCTGTGGACGTGGCGTGGCTCTCTGGGCGGTGGGCTGGTGCCATGGGGTGGCCGGTGTGGGAGCCGATGGCTCTGGTGTCACACAGCAGAACCCAGCCCCACGTTCTGGGCAGCCCCTTCCTGCAGCAGCACCAGATGCTTTCCCTGCAGTTTGAGTTTTCCCATCTCATTCATTGTAGAGATTAATTAAAGTGTTTCCCCTCCCTCTCTCCCAACCAACCTCCCTCCCTCCCTCTCTTTTCCCTGTTCCATACAGCTGCACATGGATTTTAGGGTCATGCTTGTTTACATCAGTTATATTTACATTAATGGGTGTTTTTTTTAGGAAAAACAGCAGAAATCCCATAAGAACAAATATTCTTTGTGTCCCACAAGTGGTCCTGTAGCCCCTCTGGGGTGGGGACGCCCTGGGCAGCCTGTCTTGCACCCCCCCAGAAGGTCTGCGTGGAGAGCTCTGCCATGGGCACACAGCATCTTTTGGGTACCGCTGTGAAGCGACCTCCAGTGCTTACAAGGTGGTTGGGTGGGTTTTCCATGTGCCCCTGGGTCGCATGCCTGGAGGTGGCAGCCAGGTCAGCTGCCTGTGTTTGCCAGGGATAATCCCCCATCCTGGCGCAGGGATGCTGCTAAACTGCCTTTGATGGGGCGGGCAGTGGGCTCGTTCTTTCATCAGGAGGTTGGATGAGGGAGAGCGTTAAGAAGAAGAAAGAGAAAGGGGAGGAGGAACGATAATTATTTTTTCCAATGGCTCTGAGCTGCTGGATGTCTTTAAAGCTCCCTTTGTGTTCCCGTGGGTCAGGCTGGGCAGAGCTGGCCCGGAGCTGTGTGGCGCGGCCGCCTTTGTCGGTGGGGCTGCGGTCTCGGCTATTAACCAGGATACGGAGACCCAGAGCCTCAGATCTTCCGTGTGGCTGGTGGGAGGAATGTGCAGGGCTGCCTTATCACGCTCATTTAACTGGTTAATACATCTTCAGAGCAAATAATGCGGGCTGGGGGTGAACTGCTTAACCAACCTCATTACTATTGTGCATTTAGCAGCTTGGAGAAAGATAATACCTTTCAGGTTTGACCCAATTTTAGTTTTTGTTGTCATAACCATGGAAAATCGACCTTCAGAGACCCTCAGCAGTGAGCCTGAATAGGAAGTGATTTACAGCAAAAGTGCTGTGTGGAATGCTTAATGCACTTGTGCAAGAAAACAGACTGCGACCAGCTCCTGGCATGCCTTTGCCACAGCGAGGGCTGCCCCAGCTCCTGGCACCCCTGTCCCTGCTGCAGGCGCTGCGGGCACTGCCCTGGCTGTGGGCACACCCTCCACGTGGGATGGGGCCCGTGCTGGCGCAGCTGTCCTGGGGCTGTGCTCGCCTGCACAGCGCTGTGTTTCCCTCACTGCGCTGCTGGGTGCTCCTCGGGTCAGCGGGGCCAGGGCTGGCCTGGGCACCTGCTTCCCTGGGCACCACTGCGGCCAGGGCCGGAGCTGCTCACTGTGGCGGTGAGGGGCCCTGTGGTCCGTGTGCACCCTGTGGTCAGTGTGCACCCCGTGGTCAGTATAGGGCCCTGTGGTCAGTGTGCACCCTGTGGTCAGTATAGGGCCCTGTGGTCAGTGTGCACCCTGTGGTCAGTGTGCACCCCGTGGTCAGTATAGGGCCCTGTGGTCAGTGTGCACCCTGTGGTCAGTATGCACCCTGTGGTCAGTATAGGACCCCGTGGTCAGTGTGCACCCTGTGGTCAGTGTGCACCCTGTGGTCAGTATAGGACCCCGTGGTCAGTGTGCACCCTGTGGTCAGTGTGCACCCTGTGGTCAGTATAGGACCCGTGGTCAGTGTGCACCCTGTGGTCAGTGTGCACCCTGTGGTCAGTATAGGACCCCGTGGTCAGTGTGCACCCTGTGGTCAGTGTGCACCCTGTGGTCAGTGTGCACCCTGTGGTCAGTATAGGACCCCGTGGTCAGTATGCACCCTGTGGTCAGTGTGCACCCCGTGGTCAGTATAGGACCCCGTGGTCAGTGTGCACCCTGTGGTCAGTGTGCACCCTGTGGTCAGTATAGGGCCCTGTGGTCAGTGTGCACCCCACAATCCCCATGCACCCCTGAGCACCTCTTGGCCCGGGTGTGCTCAGCCTGGCCAAGCGTGCCAGGGCCCGGCTGTGCGATGCTGATTTTGGCCTTGGCCAGACTCTCCCACCACCGCCAGCCCGTGGCTTTTCGGCTGGTGGCCCTCGTCACCCAGTTTGTGCCGTGGGAGCAGTGACAGCCCTGACGCCACGGTGACAGCCCTGACGCCGCGCCGGCAGCGTTCCCACGGGTGAGATGTCACCCGCACCCGGCGGGGGTGGTTCCCATCGCCTTGGTTTTGTCTGTGGCAGGCAGAGACTTTCCCAGCTCCAGCAGTGGGGGTGCGTGGGACCTTCCTCTCGCTCATATGGGGAGGAGGGTGGCAGGGAGGTGACAAGCCTTCCTCCCCTTTCCCTGAGGCAGCTGCAAGTGTGGCTCTGCCACCCAAGCCTGTCTCTGTGCTGCTGCTGCTGCTGCTGTGGTGTGTGGGTGGTCCCTGTGGCACGGGATGCAGCTGACAGCAGCGCCTGGGGCTGGGGGAGTGCTGGGAGCGGGTGATGCCCACAGGGAGTGGGTGATACCCGTGGGCTGCAGGTGATGCCTGTGGGTTTCAGGCTCCCCCAGTACATCCCTGGGGCCCGAGGAGTGCTGGGAGCAGATGGTGCCCACAGCATGCAAGCTTCCCCAGCCCCCAGCTCAGCCCCAGCACCAAGGAGCTCTGCTCACTCCCGTGGGAGCTATGGGCAGGAGCGGGGTCCTGCCAGCCAGGGGGGCAGTGGGGCTGCAGCAGTGGGGGCATGCTTTCCTCCCTCCCCTCCCCAGGGCTGCATCAGGGTTGGGGCACGACGAGGGCAGGCAATGCTAGATCACTGTAATTCTGCTGTTTAGCAGCTGAAGGAGAAGCTGCTCCCTCAGCACAAGAGTTGAAACTCTTTAGCCTTCCTCTGTGTCACCTCCATGGCCATGGATACCTCCGGGTGTGACGTAAGTGAGACCCGGGGAAAAAACATCTTCTGTTTAGCATCAAAATCCTATTACCGAGCGCCCTGTTCTGCTGCACAGATATCAGCCGTGGCGCAGATAAGTGGGAAATAGCTCCTGGTTGGGCTGGAGCAGGAGCTGTATCTTGGGCTGCACAGGTGCCGAGTGCTGCTTCAGAGAGTTTGCTGCTGAAAGAAAATTGCTCTCCCCACTCCTCTGCAATCCAGGGAGAAGCACTGCGGGCACCTGCCTCCCGAGCTCCTGCTGAGCCCTGCTGAGGGGCATTTCTGTGACACCCCTCTGCCACGGTGGGGTCTGACAGAAGGCACTGGGCTGGGACCAGAACCGGCGTCCTTCTGGGAGCATGGAGGCAGCGGCAGAGGCTCAGCCTCCCAAAAATGAGCCGGTACAGCCCTGGTCCTGCCCTTCTGCAGCAGCCGCCAGGCTGGCCCAGGGATTGCGGATGCTGTGGGCAGCTGCATCATCTTTCCATCGCCTCCCTGAGGTGCTGCTGGCTTTGATAAAACCTCTCAGCCTTCCAGGGGTTGGCTTGTTGATCTAATCGCTGTGGTTTGGTGTGCAGTAAAAGCCCGGTGGCTCCTGAGGGAGATGCCCTGTAGGGATCAACAATCCACTTTCCCATCCCTCCTGGGGATGGAGCAATTTCCCAGTGGCAGGGTGCTGCAGGGATGCTGCCGACAGTGAGGGATGCTGCTGCTGCTGAGGGATGCTGCTGGGCTCCCAACACCACTGGGGGACATGCCAACCCCCGTCCTGCACTCACATGGGTTTGCTTTAGAAAATAGAAGGTGCTGAAAAATTCCTGCTGTGTTCAGTTTGTTTCAGCGATGCAATTGGGTTTTTCCAGTGTTTGTCTTATCCTCCACTTGCTGCACATGACTGGAGGGGTTCGGTCTGGGGCAAACCCCACAGTGTGAGTCCCTGCTGAGCCCCCAGCTCCACCGTGGTTCCTGGTCACACACGAACCACAGTGGGGAGGGAAGAGGGACTGGTGGCAGAGCCTGCAGAAGGGGACAGCCAGGGGGGTTTAGGGAACCGGCTGTGACGGACCAGCATTAAAGAGGCTGGGATGGAAGGGCTGGGGAGTGACACTGCTGAGCTCTAGCTGTGCCTGCTGATCAGGAGCAGAGCCTAATGAGCAGGACTAATGAAGCAGGAGGGGAATTCCAGCAAGTCTGGAGTGTGCCTGTGATGTTCACTGCATCTCTGTCCCCAAATCTGTGGTCTGTCCCCAAATCAGTGACGGGGCCCATCGCAAGGATGGCACCCACTCCCAGCAGCATGCTTGGTGTGCTGGGTGGCTGCAGCCTGCTCCTGGGGCCAGCATCCCAGCACCTCTGTAGGCTGCCTGTTGGATTTTTAGTGGCTCTGCACTGCTGGGAAGCCCATCCCTGTCTGGGTACTGCACTGCTGGGGTTATTGGAATGTGCTGGGATGTCCTGGCCAGCAGCCTGCCCCAGGGATTGCTGCAGAGCCAGCCTGGGGGGCCCGGCTCCCTTCCCGCCTCCCTCTTGGCCATGGCTGGTTCAGCGTCAGGAGGGGGATTCGCAGCCACACCACGGCGGGCAGGTCTTGTCTTCCTCTTCTCCTTGGTTTTTAATGAGCCAACCTTGGAGGACCTTGAGCGCCACTCCTGCAGCTCTGCTGTGACTTATCTCCCGGCTTCTGCCCCTGTTCCGCCGAGGGGATAAATCTCGGCTCCCGGTGTGGAGCTGGTGCTCTGAGCCCATCCCACCGCACGGTGCAGGCGTCGTAACTCACAGCAGGCAGGGGGGCTGCCTGGCCGAGGTGCCAGGGGGACGTCACTGCTCTGTGCTGTGATGGATGGGCTGCCCGGGGGAACAGGGAAAAAGTCCCATTACAATGGGGGACAAGCTGTTAAATTATCTCCTGTTCAACCTGGGTCGGGGAAAAGCAAACGTGGAGCTGGTGGCGGCCTTCAGAGAGCCTTCGGGGGAACAGGTGGGTTGGAGACTTCTTTCCTTTAGGAAGAAGTCCTTGCCTTTCCTTGTCTCCATCCCATGCACTCACCTGAGGCTGGCGCCGGTGCTCTCAGCGAGGCAGGACCAGCCCCAGCATTTTCTGTGTCAGTGCAGAGACTGGGACATGTCCCACTGGGGACCGTGAGCTGGGGACCTGCCCCATGCAGCCAAACCTTGCTCCCCGGCCGAGCACGCTTCCCTCTCTTTAGGGGCTTTACCGCTGGGCAGGGTCCTGCCTCTGCATGTCAGGGGCTGCTCCAGAGCTGCTCCCCAGCCGTGGGATAATTGTGCTGTTAAAGGAGTGGGCCAAGCGCGTGTGAGCCCCCGGAGCTGTGGCGTTCTGAGGCGCCGAGCTCTGCCACGTCCTCCTCCGTTATTAGCGGCGGTGCCTACACAGGGACGGGACTGGAGCCTCTCCCTCTCTCTTTCAGGCTGAGAAACTGCTGCTGTGAGACCCCGACGGCTCTTCCTGACGGCTTGGAGGGGTGAACACGAGTGTGAGCTCCCACCTGCCACCACACCTGAGGCACCTGCTCTTGGTCTTCAGGTACGTTGTTCCCACCCAGCAGTCCAGGTAGGGGAGGGTATGGAGATATTTTTTGATTGAGGATGAAGATGCTGCTTCCCGTGGCTGTGCCTGGGGCAGCAGCTCACAATCAGCCCACCAGGGACTTTGCACCAGCACTGGGTACAGGTCCTGTGTCCAGACTCTTGTGTGATGACCTGGCAAAGGGGAGCGTTGCTGGGAGAAGCCCCGTGTGCTCTAATCCTCGTGGCATATGGCGTGGGGGGGCTGGTCCTACCCATTGACCAGTCCCTGTCCTGCTCACTGTGGGAGTGTGGAGGTCCTGGAGCACAGGGGACCTTGGTGGTGCCCCTGCATGGGAAGGGGAGTGTGTGCCCATGATGCAGGCACAGCCCTGCACGTCGCTCCTGGCACCGACGGTGCTGCAAACTCCCCTCAGGGCTGTGTGTGGCTCCGTGTGGTCTGGGCTGAACCCGTCCCCGTCAGTTCACATTACACAGACTGGAACCCCCCTCGTGCTGACGCCGGTGTGCACTGGGAGCTCGCACCAGCTTGAGGAGGAGCTAAAATTTAAAACTCTCGAAGGCAGTGGGACTCTCTCCTCCAGACGAGGAATTTTCCCTGTTTGTTCCCAGCACTGCAAGCACCCACAGGTTCAGCAGGTGCTCAGAGAGTCATGGCCACGCTGTGGCAGCCACAGTGACCCGGGACTGGGCTCTGTTTGGGGCTGTTCTGCCACAGAATTTGTCTTCCAGTGCCATCTCCACCAATTGCTGTGCCGAGGAGACCCCCCAGAGTCGGGACCACTCTTCTCCCACTGGCATAAGCCGAGGGGAGTGCCTGGGCAGGAAGAGTGCCCATGGGGCCGTGCAGGGCTCCCAGTGTGGGGGGCTGTGTGTACCCCCCTTGCCGTGCTGCTCACAGTACGCTGGCTCCTCCGCTCTGCCCCAGCCCTAGGTGCCTGCTCGGGAATCACGAAATGGGAGCGAGAGTTTGAGGCTTCTTGTCCCTTGCTGGGGTATAGGTTGTCCAGAATGTGGGATTAGAGCGGCGTGCAGATGGATTTCCCAGCTGCATTAATCAGTTCAGAGGCAGCAAAGGCAGCTGAGCTCTGTGCATCACCTTGAAGCTCTTTTTTTTGTCTTTAGAAAACTTTGGGTGGATGTTATTGCTCATGAAAGCAAGGGGCTGATCATGCTGGGAAGGAGCAGGCGTAGTGTGGGCTGGCACTATTATGCAAGCTTCCCACATGCCGCTCTGCCAGTGCACTCCGTTCCAGAACAACAGCACGCGTCCGCGTGCCAGCCCCGAGCCCACCCCCGGGTCTGCCGGAGCACCGTGGTCCCGCTCTGCCCACATTGCCCTTGCCACGGGCCCTGCCTGCGCAGTGCTCCTGCCTCCTGCCACCCGCTCTGCCCAGAGCCAGCAGCCCTACGAGTGGGCAGTTTTGGGGTGAAGGGGTGCCCGCTCCTACCCAGCCCCACAGCACTGTGGAACCAGCTATTGTGAGCGTCCTGGCCAAAGTGGGATCAATGGGAGTTTCTCCCAGGACCTTGCACTGCACTGGGGCATGTCTGACTCCTGGGGCTGGGACTGTGCTGCTTTTCAGGAGACGGCAGACAGGTTGTCACCCCGGCCACAGTGCGCATCGTGCCCTAGCATCAGGAGGGCTGTGCCCATCCCAGGAGAGGCACCTTGTCTGCAGGGCTGGTTGCAGCCACTGCTGCCAGCGCCTGCTCTGGGCACCAGGGCAGAAGTGGGCTCACTCGAGCTCAGGCCACCAAGCCTCTTCCCCATCCAGCTTTTCTCCCCGCTGCTTTCCTCCTGCTCCCCTGGAGTCTGGCTGGGTCCTGGGTGCAGCTGGGGCTGCCGGCCATGGAACGTGTGGGTGCTGGTGCTGAGCTTGGGGCTCACTGGGCTGGTGGGGAGCAGCCTGGAGCAGGGAGGAACGTGCCAATGCAGAGCCCCTGCAGCGACTCTCCCCATCATCCCCAAGCCCTCCGGAGCCCCCCCCGGGAGGAGAGTGCTCCTTCAAGGAAGACTTGGAGATGAGCAATGGAAAACATCTGACAGGGGAGCCCTTGAGGCGCTTTTGTTCCAGCGAGTGGGAGTGTGAGATCCGCTCAGACATGAAAGGCTGCGCAGCTCCGTCCCCAAAGTCATGGCGAAGAGGAGGATGGGGGGTGTGTGGCTGCACCGGGAGGTCATCCCGGGAACGACTGGCACCGGGATCCCCGCTCCCTCCCTCCCTCCCCTTCCAGCAACTAAATTAGGTCACACTTGAAAGTCAGTTTCTTGGCTGTGGATTTAATTTAGCTTTTCCAGGCTAGTTATCATATAATAAATTCCAGGAGATTTATAGAAAACATGCCCAGGGAGGCTTAGCCAGTGTGTAACAAGATTTGTGCCTCTTTCCTGCTGTTGAGCAGCTCTGGCGAGCGCAGTGCCGCCAGCAGCTGTGCAGGCAGGGCTGGCAGCCCCGTGGGAGCTCCCAGGGAGACAGGGCAGCCCCAGAAGTGGGGTGGCCATCACCCCACAGCTGTCTGGGGCACGGGAGGGTCCCAAATGCAGCTGTCCTCTGCCCTGGCTCCCCAACAGCCATAAATCACCCAGAGCAGGCGCATTCCTGCGGCCGTTCATCGCTTGTCTCCTCACCTTGGCTCAACGTGGGCAATGCCAAGCACAAGCCCATCGCAGCAGTGCCGGTGCGTGCCCAGAGGCAGCGCGGTGCTGGGCAGTCAGAGGGGAGCGATTGGGGTCACCCAGTGCCTTTCTGCTTGAGGGATGACGGTGTGTGGGATGTCCCTGCTGGGGGGGTACCTTGTGCCCTCCCTGCCCTGGCTCCTGGGGCACAGGGACCACTAGACAGAGCTAAAATCGGCGTCTCTTGGCTCTCCCCACTGCTGGGGCAGGTTTTCCACCACACTGGGAAAGGCTGAGCAGGGAAAGGCACTGGAGTCTGGAGGGATTTGTGGCAATGGCAGCACACGGCAGCGCAGTGCTGGGAGCCGGCGGCTCGGCACGGAGGGCACTGCCAGCGCTCCTGCTCCGCTCCCTGCTAACGCTGCCCAATTAGTGTCTTATTAGTCACTCCGTGTGTTAAAGCATTAGAAACAATTAAGGGTGAGAAGAGTTTCCAGATGTAGCGGCAAGCGCTGGAGCTGGGAGCTGGCAGCTCCGCTGGCTGCTCCCGTATGGAAGGGATCTTGCACACAGCGGGACTCGCTGCGGGGCCACGGGGCCAGCGTGGCACAGGGTCCCGGGGCCATTGGGATGCAGGGGACCCCTGCGGGGCAGCCCTAGGGGCAGTGCCCACCTCTGCTGTCAGCAGTGCAGCTGGGGGCATGCAGAGGTGGGACGGAGCCACAGCGGGGGTTGGTGGATGTGGGAGGTAGCTGCTGGGATGCCCGTAGATGAGGGGCACAGACGGGCGTGCTCCCTGGGACTGGGTTTGCAAATGAGCTGAAGTCACGTATTTATTTACTGCTGGAGCTGGGTGTGAGTCAGCCCCTCCGTGCCCCCAGCCGGTGCTGGCAGCCCCGCGCCATCCTGGCGAGAAACCGGGGCTGGGGAAGCGCCTGGATGTGAGCAGCAATACAGGAGCATCTGGGACATGGCATGTGGGGGACAACTGCCTCGACAGAGATAGCGCCGTGTTGTGACACTTCTAGGTGCGGGAGAAGTAGAACAAGCAGAGACGAATGTGACTTCAGAGCCCGAATGCAAGTGACTTCAGTTCCCCAGAAATAATCCCTGGGCGGTGCAGGGGGAGGGGACCTGGAGCTGCGGTTCCTGGGGGTGTCGGGGTGCTCCTGTGACTTGCTCCCCACATCAAGGTAGGCTACACTCACCATTGCCCCACCCCATGGTACTGGAGAGGCCACCAGCCAGGGGTCACAGAGGTGGCGGTGGCTCTGGCCAGCACAAGGCAGTCTCTCTCCAGCACCAAACATCTCACCCTGTGACGAGCAGTCTGGGAGGGTTCCCTGTCAACTCTTGGAGCCCTTGGGTGCCCTCGTGGTGTGGAGAGTGTGGGGGGCATCAGTGGGCACTGATGCTGTGGTCCCCCCTCGCTGAGCCAAGGCTGAATGAGCACTGTGAGATGCTGGTGTGCAGCAGGGCGGTGGCGAGGGGCACAGTGGCCTACAGTGCATTGAAATAATTTCTCTGCTGCTCTCCCCAGGGCGAGGAGCAGTGCGTGGACAGATGGTGTTTTTGAGTGACCTTGTAGCTCTGAGCGGTTCCCTTGGCTGCTGAGTAACGGCGGGAGCCGCGGGAAGCGGCAGTGGTGCCACAACCTGCTCACGCCAGTGGGAGACTGTTGCGGAGCCAGGACTGGGAGGGATGTGGAGTGAACCAAGGGATGGAGCCAGAGCCCGGCAGCCCTAACGTGATGGCTGCAGGGAAATTCAATGTGCACTGTGATCCCCAGCTCCCTTTGGCCGTGGGAGGAGCGTGGTGCACCCAGTGAGGCTGTTCTGGGGCTCCCAGCAGTTCCTCAGCCTGTGTCCCTGGCTCTTTGCCTTGGCAGCAGGATCGCTCCTGTGTGCTCCTTGTGCTCTTCCTTGGGAAGGGCCTGAGTTTTCCCCAGGAGCTGAGGCAGCAGTGCCCGCAGCTGGCACGGTGGGGCCACTGCCGTGGTGTGTGGGGACACACTGGGGAGTCCACGTTGTGCCCAGGAGGGCAGCAGGTAGAAAGGCTTTTGCCATGTGAAGTTTCTTTCAGAGCTGTGATCCAGGGCTGTGGTCCTGAGGGGACAGATCCAAGGGAGGGGAAAACTGCACTGCAAGGTGCAGCTTTGCTGTCGAAGAGTCACCCTGGGCAGGCTCAGCTCCTCTGGCACCCTTGCAGCCTCCTACGAACTCCGTGCGGGCTGCAGCACCGAGAGGTGTCCTAAATTGGGGAAGGAACAAGGAGCTCTTGGCACTCGCCTGGAGCATCATTTGCATTCCGGCGCAGCTCCCCGCTGCGAGGGAGGCGGGGGCCCGGCAGCCGCGGGGTGAGGAGCGGGGCCGCTCGCCAGCTCCGGCTGTCGGAGCATCCCGTGGGACCGCTGCGGAGGGGGCTGTGACTCGGGGATCACCGTGCACCAGGTTTCTTGTTTTCATTCTTTGACTGAACTTTGTGTCCAAGTTCTCTGTCCACGATTTGTGCCTTTGCTTCTTCCAAACGGGAATTGCCATCTCGCTTTGGGGCCGGTGCCCCGTGATGCGATACCTGATGAACCACAGTGGGGCTGGTTGTGTTCCCATCTCTTTTGTGCTCTCTGGGGATGGAGAAGGCGCATGGACTGTGAGGAGCAGCCGGGGCCAGGCAGTGCCCACAGATGGCTTCAGGCAGCCTGTGGCAGTGTCCCGTGGGGCGGGATGCTGGCCCCTGCCCTGGGGCTCGCGGGAGCAGATCCGGCTGGGATCCTCTCTAAGACAAGATGTGACGAGGGCAGGGCGAGGGGAGCAGCGGAGCGTGTGGGGGTCTCGTGGGCCCCCGAGCGCAGCAGGTCGGGGTGCAGGACCCCGAAGTGTTCTGGAGTCACTGGAGGGAGTGAGTTGGACGAAGGGCTCCTGCTGTGTCTGGCGTGTCCGGGTGTGGCGGGAGCGTTGTGCAGAAGAGCAGGACGTGGGTGCCCTGCAGCGACTCGGGGGGACGGAGAGCTGTCCTCCCGGAGTGCCCCGCACCGGCGGCAGCGACCCCGGGCAGGAGATGGGGGCGGCTGCGGCCGGGGAGCTCCGCGCCGGGGATGGGGCGGGGTGGGATGGGGCAGGGTGGGATGAGCTCCGGGGGCTCTGCCCCTTGTGCCGCGGGCGCAGCCGGGCGCTGCCGGTGCTCAGCTGCGGCGCGTCACCCACCGCGCCGGTGCCAGGCTGCCGCGCAGCATCTGAGCAGCTCCGGTTACTTAACATGCAGCAAGTGTTGTACTCAGAGAAATTTAGACGTAATTTTTTTGTGCTTGCATGTAAATGTGGGTAGGTGCTGTCCTGATTGATGGCAATTAGCATTTTCTAACGGTAACAGATGTTCGGATTGCCAGGAGGCTGGTACCTAACGCCCACACTGCCATCTGTTCTGCTGGGCACTGCCTGGGGAAGCGGCACCAGCGCTGCGGACCTGCGGGGCCGTGCTGGGGTGTGTTTAACAGCAGTGTACAGGGGGGGTTTATTATGTCGTTTTTTTTTTTCTGGGGGAAAATAATAATAATAAAGACGTTTTCAGGTTTATAAATAGTACACTGTTTATTATGGGATGGAGACTTTCCATCTGATCAGCAGCCTGGATTGCTGCACCGTTAACGAAACAGTCTGGACAGCGTGGGGAGCAGGCTTGCAGGGGATGCAGTGGGAAGGGGCTCTAGTGGAGAGGCCAGTGGGTGTTCATGGGCAAACCCCCATCCTCTGCTGGCTCTCCATAGTGGGCAGTCGCTGCTTGTGGGGGCAAGGGCTGCTCTGCTGTGGGCATCACTTGTCAGCTCTGGGACGAAAGCAGTGAACCGTCTGTGTGGTGTTTAAAGGCATTTAAAGATGTGTTTTAGGAAGAGACCCAGAGCCCCGAGCCCAGTCCCACTGTCTGGGCCATCCTACCACAGCCGCTTTCCTCACCCAGTGCCTGTTCCTCCTCATTTCCTCCTGCCTCCCTTTATCTGCGGCCTTTTACACCCATTTTCCTTGTGCCAACCTTGTCCTTTGGCATGACCGGCTCCTCCCAGTGCCCATTCCCTATGTATTTATAGAGAAGCTTTGACTGGGCTCAGACCAGCTCCTCTGTCCTGTTTATTCCATGTGCTCCTGGAGCAGCTCTCCATCCCCTGGCAGCCCTCCCTGCTCCCCCAGCCTGACCCTCCCAGACAGGGTCATCCCATGGCACGGATCCAGAGCCAGCCAAGCCAGCACAGCCGCCCTCCCCCAGAGCTTCCTGTGCCAGGCAGCCCGGGAGCACACTCACACTCACACACTCACTCTCACACACTCACTCTCACACACTCACGCTCACACACTCACTCTCACACACTCACACGCTCACACACTCTCACACACTCACACTCACACACTCACTCTCACACGCTCACTCACACGCTC
The DNA here is from genome assembly GCF_000738735.6 of Corvus cornix cornix. NCBI lineage: Eukaryota > Metazoa > Chordata > Aves > Passeriformes > Corvidae > Corvus > Corvus cornix. Next base: position 12,008,411 of record NC_046347.1, read on the forward strand.
ACACTCACTCTCCTCCCAGATGCTGGAGCTGGTGACTCAGAGTCAGCCCGTGGCTGAGTAATGCACCGAGATGTGTCTCCATGTGGTTCCCAGGTTGGAGCAGATGCTCCCATGTTCAGTGTTTTGGACTTTGTGCTGCTCAGTCTCAGGGCCTGCCAGCCCCCTCCGGGCTGACCCCTCCTCCTGCCCCCCCCACCCCACTGGGTTGCTGCTGCTGGCCCAGGCACTCACATTCCCAACTTACTGTGGCGTGAGCTGCATTAGGTACAGGCAGATCTTGCCTGTTTGTCGTGTGTTTCCACCTTGGTTTTTCCATGAGCTCCTGATGGGGGGAGCTTGGGGATCTTTCCCTGCCCTGACTCCTCTCGTCTCCATTCTGTGCTTTCCAGTGCTGTGGCCCAGCGCAGCTTGACGTGATGTGTTGGGCCAGTTCTGGGGGGTTTCTGGGACGGAGGGTTCCTTGATTCCTCTGGTTTGAACTCATGGGATATTTTGAGTTTTGCTCCTGCTGTGGAGCCTGTAGCTTCAGTTCCTGTTCCTCGGCTCTGTCCCACAGCCTGCACACCAGTGAATTATCACACTCATCCCTCCCACCAAAGTGAATTTCTCCACCAGTTTTCAGGCAACACCCAGGTTGGCTTCATCTCCACCTATCCATGCCATGGAGCAGCCTTAGGAATGCTCGGTGGTGTCACTGGCTGTGGGACCAGCTGCTCCTCCCCTGGCGCTTGCTGCATGTCCCCGGCTGAGGCTGACTGGTGGCCAATGATGCTCTCACCAGGGCTTGGTGGGGCCAGAGGGATCAGCTGCTGGTACCAGGAGCAGTCCCTGGGATCTGCATGTGCCAAACCTGTGCATGGGGCCATTGCTGGACACCAGCAGCAGAGCCCTGGTCCTGCCCTCACTGTGGTCACTGTGTCCCCCGGCCGTGCACACTGTGGCCGGCACGAAGCTGTTTCCATGACACGCGATCAGCTCTTCCCTGGGCATCGCTAACATGGCTCTGGAAGGACCCTGGCATTCTGCCAGCTGCTCTGTGAGCTGCTGCATGGGGAACCCGCTCCTTGCAGGTGGGAATTTTCTGATGCAGCTCAGCACCCAGGACAGGACCCGGCTCACGGCGGGAAGCAGTGTTCCCTGGTTACACCATGGATTTCTCAGCACTCGGCCATTGCCCGGCTGCAGCAGCAGGAAGGGTGGTGATTGCATGACAAAAGGTGAACTAGATGGGAAGTGCTCTCAGGAGAGCAACCACAAGTTCACTGAGGTTTGGTTTGGAGGCTTTTCTGTGTTTTCTCTTTGCCTCTCCCATTCCCAATTTTCATTTTACAAACAGGAGTCAATCGTGGCATGCACAAAGGGAATACTGGGAGCCTGGGCTGGCTGCCGCACTGCTGAGCCCTGTGGGAACAAATCCTGTCCTTGGCAGCTCCAGCTCAGGGAGGCTGAGCTGGGTTGGAGCTGCTGAGCCCTGGGACCCCCACCCTGGGCAGCCTTGGTGGGATGGTGAGGTTTGGCCCTGCTGCAGCTCCAGGAGACCTGAGGCACTTCCCCCTGCCCTTTACAGGACATGCTGTCCCTGGTACATGACCAGGTAGGGGCATGGGAGTTACCACTCTGGGCAGAGGAGCTTTCAGGCAAGATTTGGGGTGAGCCAAAGATTCGTGCTCGTGTGAGAGGTTCAGCCCTCGCTGCAGTGCTGGCACCAGGGCACCTGGTGATGCCTGGGAGGTGCGTGTGGGCTGGGGACAGGGATTTGGGCTGGCGACGGGATGAGGGGCTCAAGTGCAGACAGGCTTCTCCCCCACACTTTTTTTTTGTTGGAAAACAAGTCTGCTTCGTCTTTGTTTCTTCCCCTCGCTTTTCAAATTCATCTGGGAAAACTTCCCTGGGTGCTCGCAGAGGTGTCACCAGCCCGACAGCTTGTGCTGCTCTAATAAAATGGCTCCGTAGCACAGGGTTTGATCTATTTTTAAAGCGAGCTCAGCGCTGTCTCCTCCCGCCCTCCCACTGGCAGCGAAGCAGAGCCCGAAGGCTCCTGGGATGGAGGGATGGAGCTCTCCTGGGAGCGCGGCAGCGGCGGCCAGAGCCCAGAGCTTGTGCCACAGCTGTGCCAACAGCAGTGGCCGTGCCCGGGCTGCCTGTCCCCATCTCTGCTCCCCGTGGCCGGGAAATGCTCTGGGGAGCAGGACAGGGCTCCCTGCGCTGCTGTGTCAGGGAGAGGAGCTCTCTGCATGGTTTTTATTCCTCCAAGCGGTGATTGTGCTGTATAAATTAACATACGGAAACTTCGCTCCACTTGGAAGTTTGGTATTTTCTGCTTGTTTGATGCCCTGTTATTAAAACTCAATTTCTACGAATAACATCCTTTAAATAGAATTCGTCTTCCAGAGATGACTCATCGCAGAGCAGCAGCTCCTCGCAGGAGAAGGCAGCGCGAGGGCAGGTCTGGCACTTGCAGCCTTGGGAATCCCCAGATCAGTGCCCGGGGCTTTGCTGCGTGCAGGGGAAGCCGCCCCGGTTGCTCTGCTGCCCATCCTGCTTCGTCCGCCCGCTCCAGCTGCCGCCAGTGCCCACGGGCTCGGCCCGGGGATCGGATCCCCGGTGCGTTCTGGGGTGTCCCGGGAGCCCGCAGACCCGGAGTGGCGGGAGGGACCGCGCTGTCCCGGCTGCCCACGGCCTGTGCCGCGGTGCCGCTCTCTCCTGCCCGGGCTGTTCCCTGGCACTGGCGGGGACAGGCCGGGGATGAGGTGAGCTCCCAGAGCAGGAGGCTGCAGGGACCGAGGGTATGATGGATCACCGCACAGGCTGTGTCACGCCTTGCCGGGCAGTGGCCGGGGGAATCCAGCAGCAGGATGTGCGGCGTGGTGAGATCTGCCCACATGTGTGCCCGTTCTGCTGGCACTGGCTCCGCCTGCGCTGGTTCCCTTGATGGAGCTTCTTAGAGAGGTGACAGGGACAGGAATAGGTGTGGGAATTGTGTCGGGGAGAGGAGGTGGGTTTTAGGCGTTCACTAGGTGGGGGGCCGGATGAAGTCCGGGTGGAGTCTGGATGGCGGCGGGATGGACGCACCGGGGCTGAGGGGTTCCTCTCCAGAGCTGTTTCACCAGCACAGCAGCATACCTGCACAGGGCAGGTTTCCCCCAGGGAGGAAGAGGAGAGCACAAGCCAATCTCCCAGCCCGGGCAGTGTCAGGCTGGGCAGCTCCAAGTGGTCCTGGGCTCCTGCAAAAATGAGTTTTCTCCGTGCTCTTGCCTCCTCCCTGGGACGCCGCTCGCTCCGGTTCAAGGGTTCCTGCCAGGATTATTATTCTTTCAGGTCTGACATCTGTTAAGGTGACAGCAGCCAGGGAGAGGGAAGGAATTGGAACAAATTTCTCATAAAAAGTAGCTAAGTTGATGAAACCATTACGGTGCCTGCATCCGGCACTCCATCATCGTGACACACCGGGGACAGGGACAGGCGCTGCCGTGGGCTGAGCCTTCCCCCGGGAGGGCGGGGCCAGCCGTCTGCCCCGCCGCTCCCTGTCCCTGGGTGAGCCCCCGCTCCGGTCTGTTCCCTCTCCCGTCCCGCAGCCCGGGCATCCCACATTTGATAATTTCTCGATGCTGGTGCTGCTGTTCCATGCGAGGGTCCTAGAGCGGCGCTGGGACCCCCAGCCCTGTGGCAGAGCTGGGGCTGGGGCAGATGGGGCAACCAGTGGAGAGAAAACGCTGAGTGCTGGATTCCCAGAGCAGTTCCTGCTGCGGAGCATCCAGGAGTTGCAGGCGGGGCTGGGATTAGCCCAGCGAGGCCGGGGCCTGTTTGCCGCCAAGGTGATGGGTGTTGGTGGTCAGGATGGACCACCCGTGGTTCTTGGGTGCGGCATCTGCTGGGCTGAACATGGCGAGACTCTGTTTGCTGGCCCTGGCCTATGTCCAGCCAGGCTCCCTGGGCTTTAAATCCTGCCAGTGCCTTTTCCTGCAGAGGTGCTGCTCCAGGGACCATGAAGAGCCAAGAGAACTCAGAAAAGGCAGCTAATCTCCAGTCCATGTCTCAGAAATGGTTTTAATCCCTTTTCCACCCCCACAGCCTCCTTCATTCTCAGCTAGAAGTGGTCACTCCTGTTAAGTGCTCGCTCCTGGGCTGAGTACTGAGCTGGTGCAGGAGGCGCTGGGATGTGGAAGGAAAACCCTTTTTCCTGGAGGCGTTGAGCTATTCCTTACCGTGACCTAGATGTCAGTTTAATGCTCCGACTAGTCCCAAGACTCACATATGAAGTTGCCCAGGGGAAGAGGATATTTCAGGAACACAGAAGCTGCTCAGCAGTGGTAAAGTGCACAAGCTTTCCCTGGCAGGAGCCGTGCTGAGCCTCCGTCTGCTCGTGCCCGCCATGCCAGCCATGGAGCGGTGCCCCCTCTCCTCGGGGAGTGAGCACAGTGCCCGGGCAGTGGGAGGGTCGGTGGTGCTCTGGCACACGATGGCAGTGCCGTGCAGGGCCCGCGGTGCTCCGGGGCCGGGGCTGGAGCGCGAACGGGAGCTGCTGGTGCTGCCTGCCCGGCGTGCAGCCATTGTGCCCAGAGCAGGAACAGTCCCAGCTCCATCCCAGGGCTCCTCAGCAGAGGCTGGGTGTGGGCTGCCAGAAGGAACACGGCGCAGGTGGAGGATGTCCAGTGCCGTGCTGGGTAAATCTGGGTTTGCACACTTGCCCGTCACTGTCTCCCTGCCCATACCCGGGTGCTTGTGTTCCCCCTTTCTCCCTCGCTCCCCATGCTCCTCTGTGCCCACTCGATTTGGAAGCTTTCCTGGGGCTCTGCCAGGAGTGGTCCTGCTGGGTCCCCCCGCTCCATCCTGCTGCCACCGCAGCCTTTGTGGCACAAAGTTGATGCTTCCATCTTGTGTTCCCCCGCACCTGTGAGTTCCCCTGTGGATGATTTAGAGCTGAAAGCCTGGGCTCTGGCACTGGGAGAGGGTTCCCGAGATAAAATAATCTCTGCCAGCAGCTGAAGTGACAGAAGCCCCATTAACAGCAGCATATGCCTGGGAACACCCGTGCTGCGCGGGAGGACGATGCGGAGTGGGGGGAGCACGGGAGCAGCAGCCCACAGGAAGGGGGGGATGTGGGAGCTGGTAATTACTCTGCTGCCATTGGGATGCGCCTTGCTAATTTACAGCGTTAGTGGAATCAGGATGTGATGCTTCCTCCTGAGCCTGGGCAGGGCTGTCCCCTGGTGCAGGCAGCCGTAATTATCCACATTTAACTGAGGGCTTCTAAAATGTATTTGTCTTGCAGCATGTGAGTGTAATTGCTGTGAATTAAATACGAATGCAGTTGTGGCTGGAGCAGGACCTCGTCTGACAGGGAGCACATGGAGCTGGGACTCCCTGGGCTGCTCCCTGGCCGTCCGTGCTGGCAGGGAGGGAGACTGCTGCCAGTTGGAGCTGGGAAGGATTTGGGGGGTTTCTGGGCATCACCATAGCCCGGGCACAGACCTTCCCTCCCTTGCTCTCCTGGCTGGAAGTCTGTGCTGACTGGATGGATGTGCTGATGGTAGGAGCCCAGCAGCCTGTGAGTATCCCCGGGGATTTGCTGGTTCAGCCCCGCTCCCAGCACTGGGGCTGGGGGCTGCCTGGGTTTGTTTGCCTTGACGTGTGCGTTTGTGGACACCAGTAATGCATGGTCGGCGCTGGGCCATTCCTCGGGTGCAGGGCTCTGTGCTGAGGGGTCTGTCCTGGGGTCCTGCTATCCCGCTGCTCTGGGCTGCAGCCAAACCCCCCTCCCCTCCACACTGGTAGCCCCATGGCTGGGGGGCTCGGGCGCTGCGGAGCTCCGGGGCAGGGTGGGGAGCAGAGCCTGGGCACTGCTTGGTGACCTCTCAGGGCCACCAGGTGCCTCTGGGTTTGGGGTGCTCTGTGGGACACCTGCTCTGGGGCTCCCCAGTTCTCGCTGCCCCCCCTCCTGAAGGCAAGCTCCCAGGTGGGTTTTCAGGCACTTGGATCTTTGCTCTCTGAGGGGCCATTTCCTTGCCTGGAGTGGTGGTGACAAACGCGAGACTTGGACCTGCTGAGCCTGGAGGAAGCGGCGCTGGGGTGACAATGGTGTCAGCTGTCCCCTTGGCCCAGGCACGGCTTGCTGGCTGTCACAGGGGTTTGGGGACCATCCTGTTTGGTGGGGAGCCGGCAGGAGGGGAGTGGGGGCAGCTGGGCACTCTCCATGGCTGTCAGCCCCAGCCCCAGGGCAGGATGCTGAGTGTCCCCCTTCCCCGTGGGGCTGACTGTGGCTGTACCCCTCTTATGGCTGGGGTGAAGGGCTGCCCATGGGTGATGAAGGGCAAATGTGTGCTGGCACCACGCTTGGGGCCTGTGCTGGAAAAACACTGGTGGCATGGGAAACGTGCAGGAAAGAGCTACAGAAATGGTTCATGGGCTGGAACAGCTGCTCTGCTGTGGGAGACAGAGCCTAAGTAGGTTGAACTTTTCATCCAAGAGAAGTTTAAGAGGTGGCTTTGTGATGTGGGTTGTTTTAGCTTGTGATTAAGAGATGTCTTTGGGTACAGAGCGCTCTAATTTAGCAGGGAAAAGACATAAGATCCAGGCTCTGAAAGCTCCAGTAAGACAAATTCTGACTGGAAACGAAGTGCGTATTTTTATCAGGGAAGGTAATTAACCACTGGAACAGCTTAAGCCTGTGGGGGTTTCTCTGTTGCTTGCTATCTGTGAATCAAACACGGGTATCTCTCTGGGAGGAAGGCAGTGAACGGGATGAGCACAGGATTGGAGCCTTTGGCCTGTGTTCCAGGAATGCATTCGCCAGGTATAAGGGCCCTTCTGGCCCTGGGCTGTATCATTTAGTGTTGGTACATGAGGGTACTTTGAAATCTGGGTTGTACAGGAGAGATGAGCACTAAAGGATTTGAAAAGGGAATTGGGAGAGCTGGTCTCTGTGGAGAAGAGGTCTTGTGTTCTCTGGGGATTTTTAGAAGGAGGTGGCAGAGCGCTAAAGTTGCCCTAAAGTCAGGCACCTTCCCTCTCTCCTCAGTTCTGGCCCCGTCCCAGTTTGGTATCTGCAGAAAACAAAAGAAAACTTTCTCTTCTTAATGGTGAAAATCCTACTCTCCAAAGCCAGGCCTGTTTGGGGTTTTCCAGCCTGTTATTTGTACCCATGCTGTAATGCCTCTGGCACTGCTCAGCATTATTTATCCACACTGTGTGACAGGGCAGCAGAAACTTTCCCAAAGTTAAAGCAAGCCATGTTCCTCCTGTGCTGGGGACTGGACAGCTTCAGGGGGAATGAAGCGAGGTGGGGGTGTCTGTGACACACCAGCATTGGCTTGTGCAGCCCCTAACCCTGAGCTGGGTCACCACGGGCACACGGATCCGTCTGTCCCGCAGCTCTGGGTGCGCTGGGCTCGGCCGCAGCCCCGGGGCCCCGGCCATGGGCAGCACGGTGTCCGAGCAGGTAGGACGTGGGCTCAGCGTGCGCTGGAGGGTTCCCAGGCCCGTCCATCTGCTCCTCTGCGGCAGCAGGAAGTTTGCTGGCCGGGGCCAGCCTGCTCGGGAACCTTCTGTCTGGTCCGCGGTGCTGGGGCCGTGGGCAGGAGCTGCCTGTGCCCCGCGGCTGCCAGGGCCGCAGCTGGCACCCGGCAGGGCGCCGGGGGCTGACCGCGCGCCCGGGGCAGGAGCATCCTCTCCCGTGGACAAGGGCTGCAAATAGCCACTGAGTCAGACTCTGGAATGGGACCATCTTCCCAGGTACCATCGTTTTCCAAATAATTCTGAACCTTTCCTCTGCTCAGAGACTGGAGCCTGTGTCAGTGCAGTGCTGCAGGACAGGGGTGTTGAGTGGGATTTCCGTCATTCCTCAGAGAGATGGGGAGTCACCATGTCCCCTCTCCCTGCTCCCAGCGCTCACCCAGCACCTGTGGGCTCCGTGCCAGGGCTGAGGCAGCACGAGTTGTGCTGGTCTTGCTGTTTCTGAGCCTGGAGAACTCCTGTGAAGGCAGAGCTGGTCCCTGCCACGGAGCAGTTCTGTCACACGGTGTCTGAGGAGAGTGGGCAGCGTGGCAGGGCTGGCAGGGCAGCACTGTGCCTGGCTTGCTGAGGTGTTACCCCACATATCTGTGCCGCTGCCTGTCCCCTTCATCCTGGATGCAGCTGCTGGTGGGACTGGGGGCACTGTCCTTCCTGGCTGGGGAAAAGGGAGGAAATGGGGGATGTGGCATGGGAAGGGTTAATGCAGAAAGATTTTTTACCCCGTGGCATAAACAGCACCGAATGCATGTTTGCCTTCATTTGCATATTGAAACATATCCTAAAGGCCCCTCGTTTGGAAAGTTCTGTTTTTTACTCCATCTTCCTATAGAAGGGAGGAAATTATTCATAATTAAAAAGTAATAATAATGCGGAATGAAGGAACCCAGCTGTATAATACCCAGCACAAAAGGGGGAGCGTGGGGAATCTATTTTTAATGGTTTCCACAGCAACTGCAATTTTGTTTACAGTGATTTTCCTCCTGTGCTGTGAGGCTGTTCCCAATTTACATTTTTAAGGAGCTCTTGCATGGGAGGCCCATCACTGGAGGGTGCTCTGGCACTTGGGGAGGACGCTGAGACGAGAAGATGTGGCCGGGGAGAGGCTGCTCACGGGATGGGTGTGATGAGCCCGACACGCAGAGCCAGCACCTGCCCAGGCATCGCGCCCTGGCTGCCTACGTCCCACTGTGTGCGGGGGCTGTGGGACACAAAGGGCTGGCAAAACACAGCTGGGGACAGTCAGAGCTGCCTCTGGGAGCGGACGGTGGCCCCGGCGGCTGCCCATGGACACCCGCCTGCCTCTGGCATGACCAGCAGCGGGGTTCCCGTGGGGAGGCTGTGGCTGTGCTGGTGCTGGTGCTGGTGCTGGTGCTGGTGCTGGTGCTGGTGCTGGTGCTGGAGGGGCTGTGCCAGGTCCCTGGTGTCTCTGATCCGATCTGTTCACTCGGAACACCCCGGGGAGGGTTGGTTCTCCTGCTGCACAGGGATGTGGGTGCTGGGGAGAGGAGGACAGCGCTCCCTGCTCCACTCGTGCCGCCTCCACCTGCCCGGCCAGGCCGTGGAAGAGTCCTGTGCGGGGCTTGGAGTGCGGCTGGGGTTTCCTTAGCACTGTGGGCTCTGGAGTCAGCCCAGGCATCACTGCTGTGAGGGATGGAGCAGAGGAGAGGCTGATACTGAGGAGCTTTCTGGCAGACACCGGCACAAGATCCAGGAGCTGGAAATTGAACCTCACCTGAGAGGTGCTGGTTTGTAATGAGGGCTAATGGAGCAATGGAGCAATTTGCTGGGAGCTCCTTGCATTTCCTGGCCTGCTCTGGGGCTCCCAAAAGCAGACACAGAGTTCACTGCAAGTGTTCCAGCTGCTGCAGGAACAGCCCAGCGCTCCCGGGATGGAGGATGAAGGGGCTTTGTCCATGACTCTTCCTGGAGTTTGTGGAGGGTGCTCTTCCTCTGAGAGGATGAAGAGGCTCTCCTGATGAGGGTGCTCCTGATTTATTTTTATTTTTTTAGCTTCCCTCCTCCTTTTCCCCCAGGAGTGGGTGTGAACGTTCTCCCCGTTGTGCCAATTTCTGGGTGTGTGTCCCTGCTGTGCTTCAGGACAGGGACAGCACACCAGCCCTGAGGACCCTGGGCAGGGACTGGCTTTGGCTCTGCTCTCACCCTGTGTGGGACAGTGTCCTGGTGTCCCTTGGGACCAGAGCTCTCCCCCTTCCCTGGGTCCTTCCCGAGGCAGCCGCATGGAGTTGCTTTAATGACAGGCTCCTTCTCAGCGGTGGAACAGGGCTCTGAGTACCAGGGCCTGAGGTGTCGTCTGGGCTTGAGCACCCAAAGGAAAGTGACCTGGAGTCGATGGTGTTTTAGGGCTCACTGGGAGTTAGGGTGATCCCAGCCAGGCTGCTCAGGGGGTGCTGGCCCCTTCCATCTGCATGATGGGAAGCTGCTGCCTGGAGATCTGCTCCTTTCATGAACCAATAAGAGAAGGTTTTTATCACCTGTTCCAGCTAATTTTCTGTGGTTTGTAATGGCTTTGGGAAGCAGGCAATTGCAGCGATTGCATTCCATGTGTAGCATTAAAGGGAATTGAGGGGACTGTTTGTTAATTAGCTGTACTTGTGTGGAACCTGAAACATATTAACCTTCACAGAATCCCAAACTATTAGGGATGAAGAAGGGATTTAATGATGGGAGAAGCAGAAAAACAAAAAGCAATTAGGGCTCTTTTTCCCAGCATTGCGGGTGTGTTGGAGGGGGATGACTGGCACAGCCCAGCGGGCTCAGAGTCAGGGGGAGGTGGGAGGGACCCTCAGGTGCTGAGATGGGATGAGTGGGGATGAGAGCTGTGTGCAGGAGCAACCTCCTCAGGCAGCAAGAGGATGATCAGGGAGACGAGGACACCCATTTAACCTCCTGATGCCTCTCATCTCCCCCATTTTCATGTTTGCATCATCTGAGTTAGGACTCAAGTGCTCCTTCCATTTAAAATTCCTGGAGGTGCTCTGGGATGCAGCTGGGGAACAGCCCTGTGGTGCAGCTGCTGGCTCAGCACCCTGAGGCTGTTGCAGAGGGGCTCCAGCCCCCAGAGGCTGCACTTGGAGGGAGGGGGTGATGGTGATCCCGGCCTGAGCAGCAGGACTGAGTGGTGGCCGGGCTGGGAGAGCTGGATCTGGAGCTGCTGGAAAGTATAAATAGTGTTTCCATGGCAACCGTTCAACATAAACTCTTTTTTCCCTGATTGTGGAGCTGACGAAGTTGGGATCAGCCCTGGCTGCTCCCCCCCGTGGCAAAACCCTTCAGGTGTTGGTTATTTTTCATCCCTCGGTGCAGGAGCTGGCGGTGGTGGCACCGTGTGCTGGGGCCAGAGCAGGGCTAGAAGGGCCGTGGTGGCTCCTCGTGCCTGGGAGCCTGGGCTGGAGGTCCGGAGGTGGGCACTGGCTCCTCCAAGGACGTTTAACCTGTCCCTGCTCCGGCTGCACAGGAGTGGCACAGGCTTCTTGCCCACCCCCCCTGCCCGGTGGGTGCTGGGGGCTCAGTAACTGGGTGTCCTACGGCCCTTGAGGGGCCTTGAGAAGCCTGGAAGCACTTGGGGAGCCCCAGTGCTACACATCTGATGGGAGCCTCTGATGCCACCTCCTCTGCTCAGCACCTCCAGATCCCTCTCCCCGAGGATAGCCCCGGTTCTCCCTGTCTGTCACTGCCTCTCCCTGGGGACAGCCCGGGATTTTCCCATCCAGCGATTCCTCTCCCTGGGGACAGCCCTGGTTTTTCCCATCTGTGTGCAGTAGTAGCACATGCTGTGACCACCATGGCACCTCCTGCCCAAAACTGTCAAAGCCTGTCTGGGCACATGGAGCCCTGGAGACAGCCCCAGTTTCCTGCTGGGAGCCCTGGTGCCTTTCCCAGTGATCGTTAATACCCATCAGCACCGTGCAAACAAACTCCCTGCTCCATTTATTCTACCCAGCTCCCGATTTAATTAGGTTTTCCAGTTTTCTGCTTGTCCTGGGCCGATCACTCCTTAAAACAGTGGAGAATTAATTTGCACCTGCTGTCAGAAAACGTCTCTCCCCAGTTAGAAAAATAATTAAGCCATCATCACACATCGGGGGTAATGAATCACTGAGCTCAGTTCCCTTCACAGGTCGTTTGTTTCCTTCCACGCTGGCAAAGAAGGTGCAAACTAAATGTGAGCAGCTGCCAAGTAATCCCCCTCCCTTACTGTCCAGTTTCATTTGAGCTCCATGGATGTTCCAGCTCAGCTGGGCCATGGCCTTTTGGAAAGGTCCTGAGCAGGAGGGTGAGTGGTTTCCCAGTAGCTCCAGGGATGAGAAAACCTGGGTTTGCTCCATCACACCGCCTGGGGGGCCCGTGTCAGCTGGTGTGGCATGGAAGGTGGTGGAAGGGAAAGGGGTGATGTGGCAGGGGCTGGGCCAGTGTCACCCCCAGCCCATGGGTCCTTGTGGTCCCTGTGTGGGGTCAGCACGGGGGAGCTCAGGTTTGGTAAATATGTTTTAGTGGTTGAGTCTGGACATGCCGTAACACCAGGGAGGAATTGATCCAGTGTGGAACCGCCGTGTGCTTGCATGATGTGACAAAATTAATGGCTTGGGTGTAAATGTGCCCCCAGATTTGGACTCGGGAAGAATTTGCCTCTCGATCAGTTTGGCCAAGAGCTGCTGGAGGCTTTGTCCTTTCACCCAGTGCAGGTGGGTTCTGCTCACGGTGATCAAATGGGGACTTCAGTGACTTATTTCAAGGACCTCTGCCCTGTCTCCCCTCCTGGGCCATGTCCCCTTTAGTCCCTGGCAGGGGCTCATGTGCCAGGTGTGTGGGGCTGCTGTGGTCGGATGCTTCTGCACATCCTGTACAGCTTGTGAGAGAGGCAACAAGGAGACACCACATGCTTGGAGAGATCCCAGATCTCTGCAGATGTCTGGAGCAGTGGCCAGGCTGCATTTGCCTCCTCTCTTTGACAGACATGAGTTTATTTCTCCTTGGGGGTTCCCGTGGGCACCGGGAATGTCTGAGCCAGGAGCTGCTGGGCACGGGAGGCTGCCTCGCCTTGGGGTAAGGCAGAGGTTCCAGAGGATGCAGCACAGACGGCACCTTTCCTCCTGTCCCCTTTTCGCAGAGCCAGGCTGGCGCTTCCCCCTCTTTGCAGTAAATTGATCTGTCACTTCGCATATGGGAAGCGTTCGGGGGAGCGAGAGTGGGACGGTGTCGTCCAGGTGGGAAGGGGTGGGGTGAGCTCCACGCAGCCGCTCTGGGTGACACAGGCCTGGGGATGGCTCCTCCTGCCCTTTCCCTCCTAACAGCCCGGCTGTGGGGCTCCAGGTCCCCAGGAACACAGTAGGGACGAACATGCCTGCAGGCAGGGCCAGCAGATTCCTTCCTGGTAACTGATGGCCCGTCTGCTGTGCCACAAATCTTCCTCCACACCGCGGTTCCCGAATGCTGGGGCTACTCGAGGAGCGTTCCTAAGGGGACACATCCTCGGTCGGTCGGTCGAGGCTGGTGCACATCGTGCCTTTGTGCTGCTGCCGAGTGCAGGTGGCTGCGCAGCGCCGGGAGCTCCTGTTGTCGGTGTGGTGAGCAGGGCTGGAACTCTCACCTCTGCCTCCGCCGGCCCGGGCTCACACCTGCTCCCATGATCGCCCCGTGCCCACTTCAGTGCCAGCTGATTAAATTAAAGTCCTAGTGAGTTTGAATAATTTTCCCTGTGAAATGTGGCAGATGGCCTCCATTAGGCGTCTGCTCCCAGCATCTGCCAGGATGTGATCAACCCCTCTTTGGAAAACGCACAAAAGGGATTGGAAGTGGAGAGACCTGGGAATGGGAGCCCATTCCTTCATCCATGAGGGGAGAATCAAATACTCCTGTGGAAGCAGCCAGTGTTCTGGAGGAGCAGCATCCACACGTTCCTCCAGCCCCTCTGGCTGCCACCCTACCTGGGGAGGGGGCTGCTGTTCCTGTCCCACCAGCCCAGCTCACCCTGGGGACAGAACTGGATTATGATGGCCTGGCCTGGGTTGTGCTCTGTCAGAGCAGATCCAGGTGGGCTCACAGGGCACTGCTCCTCCTCAGCTGGGCAGTTGGAGCAGCTCTCGGGGAGCATTCCAGCCTTGGGCATCCCAGGAGGCTTGCACTGTTCCAGGCCAGGCTCTGAAACCCGTGCTCACCTTTCCTGTGCGTCCTGGGACCTGTCCTGGGTGTGCATATCCACGGTGTGGCTGTGCCCGCGCTGGGACCCCGGTATGGGGCACGGGCGGGGGGATGCGGGGCCGGGGGGATGCGGGGCTGGGGGGATGCAGGGCCGGGGGTCTCAGCTTCGGGGGCTGCGGGGCCGGCGGCCGGGAGGGGGTGCTGGGGGTCCGCCCGTGCTGGGGGCTGCGGGGGACCCCGAGAGTGACCCCGAGAGTGACCCCCGAGAGTGACCCCGAGAGTGACCCCGAGAGTGACACCGAGGGTGACCCCTGAGTGACCCCGAGAGTGACCCCCGAGAGTGACCCCCGAGAGTGACCCCGAGAGTGACCCCGAGGGTGACCCCCGAGTGACCCCGAGAGTGACCCCCGAGAGTGACCCCCGAGTGGCCCCAGAGTGACCCCCGAGTGACCCTGAGAGTGACCCGAGAGTGACCCCGAGAGTGACACCGAGGGTGACCCCTGAGTGACCCCGAGAGTGACCCCCGAGAGTGACCCCGAGTGTGACCCGAGAGTGACCCCGAGAGTGACCCCTGAGAGTGACCCGAGAGTGACCCCGAGAGTCACCCCCGAGTGTGACCCCCGAGTGACCCCGAGAGTCACCCCCGAGAGTGACCCCGAGAGTGACCCGAGAGTGACCCCGAGTGTGACCCCGAGAGTGACCCGAGAGTGACCCCGAGTGTGACCCCGAGAGGGATCCGAGAGTGACCCCGAGAGTGACCCCGAGAGTGACCTGCGAGTGACCCCGAGAGTGACCCCGAGTGTGACCCCGAGTGTGACCCTGGGGAGCTGCAGGGGGACACTCAAGTGTGACCTCTGTGTGTGCCACTGGGGCGTGACCCCCGTGTGTGACTTCCGTGGGCTGGGGCACAGTGGGGACCCCGCAGGGACCCCCTGGCAGGAGGGAGGAGGAGGCTGCGCTGGGTATTCGCCAGCTCCAGGCAGGCAGGGACGCTGCTCCACCCAAGATGGATATGGATGAAGGTTTCCCTCCAAAACAGCTTTACAAAGCAGAAAAGGCACCAAAGCTGCGCTGGAGCTGCTGCAGGACAGCTCCGGGATGCAGCCAGGGGTGTGCAGTGGAGGGGATCCCACTGTCCCCCTGCCTGCAGGCCAGGCGAGCTCCCCAGCTCCGCAGAGGGAAGGCTCAGCCCAGCTCCAGTTCAAATGCAGCAGAAGGTAGCAGTAAGGCTCAGCTCCCTGCCCCAGAGCCTGCAGCGGGATGGGATCCTGCAGACTGTGTGTGGGAACGGGAACCACGGTGAGGAGGAGGAGGTGCTGTTGGCTGTGAGCTGGCAGATAATCCAGGGGAGAGCCGTGGGTGGGTGTGCTGAGCACCCACAGTGGGACAGGGAGGTGGGAGGATCCCTGGGACCCTGTCGTGGTGCAGAAGGGAGCTCAGAGCTCAGTCTGTGCTTCCACTGTGGGGCCCCACTGCATCCCCCCATGCTGGTATATGTGCCCTGGTTACAGAGGTGTTCTCCTTCTTGCTCATTTAGCCATTGTTGTGTTCTTTTAATTAAATTAGCATCTTTTAATACATTTGGTCCTGTCATCACAGCTTAATGTCTCTGCAGCCGCAGGGAGCTCGGAGCAGCTCCAGGGCCCATGGTGGGGAGCGCAGCCCGGCTGGGGGGGTGCTGGGATGAGCTGGCACCACTGAGAGCTGACCGTTCTGGGGTTCCTGGGTCCCATCTGTCATCTCCTGCAGTTTCCTGGGGCCTATCAGGAGTGGGAGCACAGGGAGATCCATCCTCACCAGTTACTTGATATCCCTGGAAGCAGGGGAAGGGTCCCAGCAGCATCCCAGCAGGGAGAGGAGCTGGCCCGTCCCTGGCCGTGCCGCAGTGAGGGGCTGCCGTTGTCACTTTGTCCTGCGTGTTTGCTGCAGTTGTCTCCTGGCTCAGCTCGGGGGGGCCTGCAAGAGGCCCCCGCGGTCACCCTGCCTTGCTGAAGTGCGGCAAAACACCTCAATTGTTAGTCGGGGCTTGTCAGCTGCATCGCAGGAGCAGCGGATAAAGTGTTCCAGAGAAGAAGATAATTGAAAATCAAAAAAGACTTTGTTAATTTGATTAGGCAGAGCCATAGTTGAATTGTTCTTCATCAAAAGAGATTTAATTTTGACATGCAATTAAATCCTTCTGCGGTGCTGGTGCCCTGCATGTTCCCAGCAATGGAGTGGCCGGGCAGGGCATCTGCAGGGCAAGGCAGGGCTGAGCCGGGGGCAGCGGAGCAGGGGACGAAGGGGGTGAGGGTGCCTGACAGGCGTGACAGGAGCGCCGGGATGAGAAGGGTCTGGTGTGGCCAGTGCTGCTCATTTACATGACTTGGAGTTGTCATTTAACTGCTTTAACTAATTGCATTAGTGCAGAGACAGCTCTGTGCCCGCTCCCTCCCTGGGGCTGTCCCCTTGCCCTGCCAGCCCTCATTTCCCAGTGCTGAAGTCCCGGCATGCGGGGCTCCGTTGGTGGGGAAAGGGTCTTTGCTGGCCGCTGGGTTTGGTGCAGCAGAAGAGGAGCTCTGCCGCAGGATCGGCACCTCGGGCCAGGCAGGAGCTCCCTCCCACACAGGCAGCACTGGCACCGGGGCCCCCATGAGCTCCAGCGTCCTTCTCGCCAGCTGCCCCCCGTGCTGATAAGGCAGAGGATTATCGGTGTTGCCAGGCTGAGGTGCCATAATCCATCCCCACTGCGCTGGCAGGGACGGCGGCCGGCTGGAAATCCCGCAGTCGGGGTTGTGGATTTAGATCTGTTAGTGAGAGTTGGAGCTCAGTGGGATGTGACAGAGCGTTAAAACCTGTGAAAGAATGTCTTGAGTGGCTCCTCGGGAAGGAGCAGAGAGAGGCCTTGCTGTGAGGAAGAGCTTCAGGAGGAGTCGCGGGAGGTCTGTGTGCTGCAGCCACGGCATCGCGGCCGTTCTGCCCCGGCAGCGGGACCCGGCGGAGGCGGCGGCGTGGGTGTGGAGTCCGGGACTCATTGGTGCTGCAGCGCGCCGGGGCTGGGCTCTCTCTGAGGCCCTGCTGCCTTTGTAGTGCTGCCGGCAGGGCTGGCCCAGCTCTGCTCAGAGCTGTGGGCTGGTTTGACATGGGGCACCCGCCGAGCCGAGCCCTGTCCTTCCCCTCCCTGGCTTCCCGTTAGCCTTGCAGAGTGATGCCAGGCTCAGTGCTGCCCTTGCCAGGGAAGGTCTCTGAAGTCTCGGTGTTGGCAAATCCTGTGGTGCCACGAGCTGCCCCCACACCCTGCCTGCGCCTCTGCTCGGCTCAGCACCGTTGGCGAGGCTGGGAGCTCTTGGCACCAGGGGCTTTAGGCTGCGCTGAGCTCATGCTGCTTAGACTGGAGGGAGCCACATGGAGATTCTCTCTTACAGCCTCTCTCTTCCCATTGCCTGCCCAGGGAGCCCAGCTCAGAGGCGTCAGGCTTGGCGATGCAGGAGGGTTTTTAATCCCTGTGCTAATGGGCTGTTGGAGGTGCCTGGCACAAGCTCTGCACTGGTGCCCCAGGCTGGCAGTGGCTCTTTGCTGGTTGTTCCTGGGCAGTGAAGGTCCAAGGCCCTGGGGGGCTGCCCTTCCCTTGAGGAGATGGGCCAGGGATGAGCCACAGGGCCAGTGTAAATCAGGTTCCCTGCTCTGGGGCATGAGGTGGCCAGTCCTGCCCATGGCTGCTCTCCTCTCCACTTGTTGCCATCCCCTTTGTCTTGGTCTTGGGTCTCCATCCCAGCTCCTGCATTGCCGTCCGCCTGGCTCCCCCAGCCTGCTGGAGCTTCTGCTACACGTGTCCGTATTTCCCACTGTCTTCCATGTTGACTGGCCCAGCTCCATACAATTAACCATTCACCAAGCTCTCCTGCCTGTGGTCATCTGTGTCTTCTACTCACCCTTCTTGGGAAGAGGGAGTTTTCCTTTGGATTCTTCTATCCCATGCTCCAAATGGACCCACTGGGGGCTGCTCGGTGTCAGCTGGGGAGGTGGCAGGGCTGAGTCCTCCTCCAGCATCGCCAGGGTGCTCAGGGCAGTGTGAGATATGGGGGGTCCCTGGGGACTCCTCCGTGCCTTCCTGATGGGGCCGGGCGCTTGGCCAGCAGGTGCTGCTGCAGCCTGGGCATCCTTGGCTGCTGGCGAGGCTATTGGATGTTTCCAGCTGTGGACTGTGTGCCCAGCCTGTCTCCTGAGGGCTGTGCAAGGGAATCGGGTATTGATCTGCCTCATCCCTCTCACTTGGCTCCCTGGGGCTCTCTGCCAGCCCCCGCGCTGAGGTGGGTGACTTGGGCAGTGGCAGATGTGACACACAACCCTCCTGCACTGCTTGGCTGCTCCAGGCGCAGATGACAAATTTCGGGCTTCTCTAATTGCCTTTGAAAGTGTGAACCGAGTGCCGGAGGCACCACACGAGGGCTAGAAACCCCCACCGCCTGCAGCAGCCGGGGAGCCTCTGCCTCCTGGAGCTGTTGGGAGGATCAGAGCGATGCGGGATGTGGTGAGTCCGTGAGCAGGGCAGCCCCGAGGAGCCCCGGAGGCTGGGAACACCAGTGAGCTCTGGCACAGGGGAGTGTGCCGTGCTTAAAACAGCACCAGCAGCTTGTACACAAACAGGACTCGGGTGTTTGTGGGAGGGATGGCAGCACAACTCTGTGCTGTGTTTGCCTTGACTTTCATCCCTGTCCTTGTGAGCGATGGTCCCCACATCCTCATCCTCATGAGTGGTGGTCTCCATTCAGCGAGGGGCAGGTCGTGGAGCTGATGCCACATCTGGGTGATGTGCTGTGGCTTCGCCTTTGCCCTGAGCTGTGGGGACCCTCGGTGGCTGCAGCATCAGCTCAGGTGGATGTTCGTCCCCACAGCATCGGGACAGAAAGATAAAGGGGAGCGGGGGGGGGCATCCCTCATCCTGGCCCCGGGCAAGGGCAGGTCCGGAGCAGCCGTGGCTACCCACGGAGCGGGTGCAGGAGCCCCGTGCAGTGCTCACCGCTTCCATCTTGGCTTGTTGCCTTATTTGTTCTCCTCTAATTGAGCAAATGCGCTGTCGGCAGCGCGGCTCAGCCAGCATCGACTTGATTAGGGGAAGGCATCGATACCACGCTGTGCGGCAGGAGGCTCAGGCTGACACTGTCAGACTAACCGAGTCTTAAAGTTGCACTTTATTCATGATGTTTTGATTTCTCTTGCTCTGGGGACTCCAACTTTGATAGATTATGATGCGGTACCAGAACAACCTGATCCACCAGCGCAACTTCTTTCCAAAATAGGCATTTGCCACCAGAGCCCAGAGTTTTCTTGATTTTTAGAGTGAAAAATGATAGCATAAAGAAATCTTGGGCTTTGCACAGTTCAGTCATCCAGAATTAGCAACTAGAAGGCTGGTTTTTGTGCTGATGGGGGCCGTTGGAGGCAGTTTACGCTGATCTGATTCCTGGGTGCGTTTTGCTGCTGCGGCAGTGCCGGCAGGAGCTGTTTGCCCTCCCAAGTTGGAGTTTCTGCTTGCCAGTTCCCAAATCCTTCTGTTCCAAGTGAGCACCCACTCCAGTGCTGTGTTGTGCTGCTGTTCCATCCTGGGGTCTCTTCGTGCACCCCTGCTGTCCCAGTCCTCCTTGCGCTTGGGAATTTTACAGGTAGAAGTGCAGGTGTAGACCCCTCGCTGATCCCCCCTGCCAGGGCGCCAGAGGATCTGGTTTCTGGGAACACCGTACTTGACATGCCAGTGATACACATCACAGGGTGTATTTTCTCTTACACACTTCTTGTGTGTGACTGTGCCAGGGGTGCTGGGTGCTCATCGGCCCAGCACGAAGTAAAACCCCTGGCAGGACTGGGGGGCCTGGGCTGTGTCTCGCTGCCTTGTCCTGGGACTTCTGCCGTTGCTTTGCAGCTGCAGCCTTTTCTTGGCTTCTTCATGAACTTTGTGGGGAGAGGGACAAGTGCTGGACACTGTGTGTGGCTGCCAGGGTGGGCAGGGGCTCAGTGGGAGAGTGGAGACCAGGGGCACCCACAACTTCCAGCCCTGCTCTGGCTGCTTACCGGCCACAGGAGCTGTGAAGCCTCCTGAGCATCAGGGTTGTAGAACACTTCTTTTTTTCCAGTGTGTCAAAACAGCATTTTTCCTCTGCCTTGTTCTTGGAAATGTTTGAACTGTTTTTGCTAAAACTTCCCTGAAAATTTCAGCCTGAGGCAGATGTTCAATATGGGAAACATCAGAGTGAAAAGCCTTGCGCTGCAGAAAGACAGAGGCGAGGGATAATGGGGCTCTGGCTGGACCCGCAGCCGGCAGCGCTGGGCAGCCGCGGTGTTTACAGAGAGCTCGGGGAGTCTCTGAGGAGAGCCAGCACTGCTTGCATATTAAACCAGGAATTGCAATTACCAACAGAAACGGGCATTTTTATAACAGTTTTATTGGGGTCTTAATGAACAAATAAAGAAGTAGAGAAATCTGCACATGCGTTTGCGAGATATAAAACTGACTGAATCGAGATGAAGCATCTCTCATCTGCTGGGTGGGGAAAACAAAACTGCCAAGAAGGGAAAGGAGAGGGACAGGAGAGTGGGAAGAATGCTGAAGCATGTGATCTGGGAACAGGGACGCCCCGGTAAGTGGTTGTAAGTGGTTCCTATGACCCCAGTAAGAGGTATAAGGTGGCTCAGCAGAGCTGTCTGTCGTCCTCCCTCTGCACTGCGCTGAGGGAATTTGCAGGGATTTCAGAAGGCGTATTGGAAAAGAAATTGGAAGCTGGAGAAAGGTAGAAAAGTGTGGATTTGGCCCCAGAATCAGTACAGGCAGGGGGTGCTGCACTGCCAGCATTTGGGCACCAAGCACTGGCTTTGTGTCACACTGAGTCTAAGGGTCCCCCACACAGAGCTTGGGGGTGCTGAGGGCAGCTTGGAAAACCAGCAGGATGTCCCCAGGTATTCTGGGCTAAGAAACACCTGTGTTAAGAGCAGCTTATGTGGTGCTGAGGGTGATGAGGTGCCTCAGTCGCTGTCAGAGAGGGGAGCTGACAGGAGAGGCAGTGCGGAGATGTGCCGGGTGCCGGTGGGGAGCGAGAGAGCCGGGACCAGCTGGGAGGGCAGAGCCGCAGCCAGCGCGTGGTGGATGGAGCTGCTGTGCTTGTCCCCCTCCCTGCTCCTGGTCTGTGGAGAGCCACAGAGCTTTGGAAACTGCTCCAGAGCCTTTCCGTGTCTTGGGGGCGTCCTGTGCTGCTGGTCCCCTGTTCTCCCCGCTGAGATTCCTGGGGCACAGCAGACCCTCTCTTTCTTGTCGGCACAAGTGGCTCCAACGGGGCTCCTGCCAAACACTTCGCGGGATGATTTATGATGCTCCTTTAGCTCACTTCGAACTCTGGCTTCTCCTTCTCTTCAGTAGAATTTAACTTGTTTGCCTGGAATATTAATAATTAAACATCAAGGAATTGCATCCCAAGCAGCCTCCTCAGAAGCGTGTTTGTGATTGTTTTCAAGCGCCCAGCGCTGAGTTGGGGTGGCTCTTTGATGGGATTTTGCTGCTTTCAAACCACTGACACCAGTAACCCCATAAATTAGCAGCTGATGGAGGGAAATCTCCTGGCTGCGGCTGTGGGTTTTTATGGTTTGATTTGTTAATAGGAGTTTTGGGTCACGGCCAGAATCCCTTACCCAGCTCAGGGAAGGGTTTGCCCCATGGTGCGGTGGCGACGCCGGGCTGTGCCGCGTGGGGCTGCACTGGCGGGAGCCGGCACCTGGCTGCTGTCGGTGCCAGGGGCGTGCGGGGCTGCGTGTGCCCACCCTGTGCCCATGGGTCTGCGACTGGCAGGTGGGAGGAGGCAAGCTGGGCAGTGGGACAGGGCTCTGCCGGAGCGGCGGTGGGACATCCCGCATGGATGGGGGTGTCTGGTGCAGGTGGAGGCTGCAGCCTATGAGTGGTGGAGTTGCAGTGATGGAGTTTGCCTGTGATGGTCTCAGCTGGATAGGGGGATTCTGCCTTCTTTCCCTTCCCTCACGTGCTTCTGGTGTGAGAGGGCAGCTTCTCGGGTGTCCGTATCGCTCTCCTTCCCTGCAGAGCAGTGTGAAACAGGGCAGGGTGGCATTCACTGCCTGGCAGGTAGAAGGGGCAGGACCCAGCCCTGTCCCTCCTGCCAGGACACACAGTGTTGTGAGCTCAAGGAGGTTGTGGTGCTCGGCATGGAGGGATTCACCTGCTCCACAGATGTGTGCCTATGGTCTCTGCCCGCAGCAGAAGCAGCTGCTATCCAGGAATCGTCTTTTCTAACACCAAATGTGTTTCTGAGAGCGTGGCCAAGGCAGGAGCTTTCTTCCTTGTGTCCTGGCTGGGCTCCTGCAGTACCGGGGATGTGGAGCTCCTGCCTGTGGCTGCTGGTGTCCGGAGAGCCCCAGGCTCCCTGCTGCAGAGGAGAAGGCCAAGTGGGATCCCTGCAAGTAGAAGGAACCTGTGCTTCCGAACTGCAGGGCAGAGATGCTACTGCAGGAAAGGAGCTAATGGCACTACTGTGTATTTGTGTTGAGCCTGGGCAGCATCCAGTGCTGGGGTGCAGAGTCCCCAAGCAAGGGAGTCCTGTGTGTGAAGGCACCGTGGGGAGGGGTCTGGGGTCCTCATGGCAGGGGCAGTGCTAAGAGCCAGGCTGGCTGCTTCAGCCCTGCCCAGCCTGTCCTGCTCTCCCACCCTTGGCATGGCTGCTGGAGGGGTCCTGGAGAGGCCACGTGCTCTGGGGTCCCTCTCCTGCGCTGTCCCCGGGGCCGAGGGTCCGCACCCGCCCATCGTCCATCGTGCTTCCACCCCTTGCTGTGGAACTGAAGCCTCATTTATTCTGAAGGGAAAAGAATTCACATCTCACCGACCAACAGGAACCCAAATACAAATAAATTTCTCTCAAAGTGCAGTCGTTGGAGAAAACTAAAGGCCGTTAGTCAGGCTGACATCAGAGGAGCTGCATTCCCTCTGACAACCCGCACAGCCTTATGTTTTATTCACTAGGCCTGAAAAATACCTTCCCGAAGAGGGGGCCCATAAATAAACCAGCGTGATGAATATTACACAGGATAAAAACTGATAAAGCTGGGCTCCAACCAGGAGCTGCACGGCGAGGTTAAAAAAGCACAGGGGTTCATTACATCTGATCCAGCGTGATGGGCCAGGGGCTGGGTGTTGGGATGGGAAGGGGAAGCATTTGTGGTGATACTTCTGGATCCTGGGAGAGAGGGGAGTTAGAATAGGCCAAGCCAGCCTGCCCCTCACCACGTGGGAGAGGCAGCACGAGCAGGCTGGGAGCATTGCAGGGTTGGGGGTGTCTCGGCAGCACCTACAAACGTCCTTTGAAAAGTTCCTCTGCTCTTCCTCAGAAACACCAGGCTGGACCCCGTGAGGAGCATAGCAGCCCCCTGCCCTGCTCCTCCCCACCGTGCAGGAGGCAGGAACCTTGAAATATGAGCACTTAGCTTTTTATTACCCCATTTAATTGCTGCCTGACAGCCTAATCCAGCATTAAAAACACCAGAGCTCAGGGGAATTCACCATTGTTATTCAACATGTATCTCTCTCCGTGCTCAGAGGTCCCATCTGCTGCCTCCTTCCACCCACTTGCTCCTGGGACACACAGGTCAATCCTTGGTCCTGCTGGTGGGGATTTCTTCCTGGCAGAAGTGGTGGGTGACAGGATGGGGGATCAAGAAGGGGGAATAAGGAAGGGGCTGGTGCTGGCAGGGCCCGTGGACAGTGGGGAGAGAGGGCTGAGGCTGTTGGAGTGAACCTGGGCCGGTGTCAGGGAACCGTGGTGCTCACAGGCAGTGCAGCTGGAATAGGAACACCCATGGCTCTCCTTGGCGCTGCACATGTGAAAAACAGTTAGGGAAATCACTTTTCCTTCCTGCCAGCACTTAACCCAAACTTCGCCGCCACAGCAGCGGAGGGGCCGATCACCACAGCTTTGGAGAGGCCAGTGAGTTATAGTAATGGACACTCTGCAAACTGTCTGTGCTGCCCATAAATCCATACCCTCCTGGAAGTGCAGATGGTCCATAATCGTCCATCATCCCAAGTGAGCGCAGCCACGCCAGGGTGGGTTTCTCCTCAGAGGCTGCTGTTTCTGCAAGCTCAACAGAACTGCGGCGCGAGCTCTCCGTACGGAACGGAGCACGAGCAGCCCCGCACCACCGGGGCTGGGGAGAACGAGCAATAGGTGTCCCGGGGGCTGGGGCTGGTGCAGGCACAGAGGGGAAGGTGGCAGGGCCGGGGGGTGAGCCCTGCTTGCTCTAGTTCTGGCAAGCACAGTGTGACCCCCGGTGGGGTGGGGGTTCAGGGGCTGTCCAAAGGCTGCTGGCCCTCTGCTCGCTGCCCTGGTGCTGGGGCACGAGCATCAGTACAAATTCCAGCCGTGGTGCCTGTGGTTCCTTCTGACTCCACCTGGGAATAATGCCAGCCCTGGCTCCTGCCACACTGCCCCCAACCCAGTGGTTCAGGCTCTGTCCCAAGGCAGTGGTCTTTGCCTGGGGGTACAGGAACTGGCCCCTCCTGAGCCATGGACTGGCAGAGCCTGGTCAGCCCAGTGGGATTTTGTTGCTGTGGCAGCCTGGCTGGTGCCTGCTGTGTCATCAGGGTCCTCAACAGCATTTGGGACCTGCTGGCATTGCCCACTTCAAAGCAGGTCCCCAACCACCTCCCTGGGGACTTGTCCTTCCCATGAGCCCAGGATGCCACGCCAGCTCTGAGCTTGTTGTCCCCAGTCCTGGGACTCCTTGCTGCTCCCAACCCCTGCCTGGGTCTGCAATGCTGTCCCTGTCCCCATCCCTTCCACTGTGCCACCTGGCTCTGGACTCTCGCCGGAGGGGACCTGCATCAATGGATCGATGCCGACAGCCATGGCACAGGGAGCTGGTGGTACCCAGCCCTAATGCTAAATGTCTGGATTGACTCTCCCACTGGAGTCACTCCCAGCTTGGTTCAGGTGATTTTATTTGGTACTTAGCATCTGAAATGTGCATGTCTGTGCTGGGGGATGCTGGTGGCTGTGATGTGCTTGCTTGCAGTTCACAGGGGTTCCCTGTGCTGGGGACCTTGCCCCTAGTGTGACAGCTGTCACCAACCCCTTTCCATGGGGCGATTCAGCCCCATGCCAGCAGTCCTGAGGTGGGCAGGAGAGAAGGAGGATGTGGAGCTCGGAGTTGCTTTGGTGTTGTGGGGAGCTGAGCACGAGCAGCCGCCCCTGCCTCGCCAAGAGCCCGTACTCACCAGAACGCCCTGGCACGGCCTTCAAGCGCCTCCTTTGACATTTTTGCATCTTGCTTATGGTACCAGGGCCTGCCGAGGTTGGCACGTGGCAGGCAGCTGGCGGGAGCACTGGGCACGCTGTAATTGGGTTGGAGCTCTTGCTGCCAGTGTGGGGGGGGTCTCTTTCCTTGATTAATGACCTGGAATTCGATCACGTGGCTTTCATTAGATTGTGAGACTGGAAGCGTAACTGTGCAGGATCAAAGAGAAGCCGGCACTGCCGCGAACCAGGACCTGCAGGGCTGAGGGAGAGGAGCCACCCTGGGAGGTGAAAATACCCTGAGCAGGCTGCTGAGGGACTCCAGCTCCTAGTGATGGAGCCACTCTCATGCAGCCCTGATGCCTCAAGGGCTGCTGAAGGACAACAGGCTCCTCTGCCAAGCTGCCACCAGCCTCTGGGGCCACTCAGTACCTGTGCCATCAGCCAGGACCTCACTACCAGGACTTGGACCTGCTGGAGCTTAGTCAGCCAGAGGGAAGGTCCTGGACACAGCCTGTTCCAGCACATCCTGGGGGGTGCAGGGGGTCCCAGCAGGGCTGGTGCTGGCAGCAGCACCAGGTGCCACAGCAGCCCCGCTCACACAGGCGCTGGGGCTGCTGAGGGCAGGGCTGGGACCGGGCAGGATGGGCAGGGACAGCAATTGCTGCAGTGATTAATGGCGCACTGGCAGAGCTGACAGCTCATGGTGCCCGCGATGGCAGGGAGCAGCTGGATCCTCCGCTCCCAACAGGCTGCTCTGGGCCCCCTGGTTCAGGGCCGTGCCTCACCACGGGCTCTGGGTGCCGGCCGGGCTGCGGGAGCCGTGCTGGCTGCTCGGGCCCTGGCGGTTCTCCCCGCTCCGGCCGCTCCTGCAGCGGGGAGGGCTTGCAGCCCGTTCGGACATTCTGGCAGCATCGCCGGGTTTATTAAGCTAATAAAGCAATGTTAAGTACCCGCACAGTGGAGCCCCCTGAGGTCTCCTTATGTGCAGAGAGGAGCCGGGGGATCCCGGAGCCTCGGCGCCGATGATTGCTCTGTCACGCTAATGGATGGAGAGGCGCAGGTAGCACTGCGCCAGGCTACTGCGGGGCGGCCGCTGCGGCACCGAGAGCGCCGGGTGTGCGGCTGCCTCTCCTCAGGAGCCCTCTCTGCCGTGCTCAGGCACTCCATCAAGCCCCTTGGTGCCCCTCTGCACTCTCTTGGGAGCTTCGGGCCCTCAAGGGGCTGCGCAGTCAGGGGATACTGGTGGCATCTCCCTCAACCATCCCTGGTGCCTGTGGCTGCCCAGTGCTGGAATAGAGCAGGGAGATCGTTGCCTCACCCTGTGCCTGGGGCTTTACACCCTTCCTGGCCCTGGGGAGCTGCTTTTTTTTAAAACCAAGCAGATTTTTAAAACCTAGCCACAGGTTGGTGGAGAAACATCTGATCCTGAGTACCTCATGCTCCCATGGGGTTTGCGAGGGGCCCAGAGCGCCCTGGGACCACCCTGGGATCACCCTGGGATCACCCTGGGATCATGATGGCTCGCAGCATTCCCGGTGCTGCTGTGCGTTCTTGTGGGTGCTGGTTGCAGGCAGTGCTCCGGCAGCATACAAAGCAGGCCCTGTGTAATAGATAATAATTAATAGACTGCTCTGGTGGCAAGCTAGGTAAGTAGATAAATAATTTTAATTATCCTTGGGGAGGCTGTAAAATTCGCACACAGCCCTTTATTAAACTCTCTGTTTACAGCAGTCATTTATATTATGTGTCATTTTGCATAAAACCCCCTTGGGGCCGAATAACGCCATGTAACACCATCCCTGGCACCGCTGCTCCTTGGGAGCCGTGAGGGCAAGTGCAGGGAGCAGGGACCGGGGGGACACGGACACCCCAGCCACAGGGCAGCTCTGGGTCTCCCAGGACCCCTTGATGCGCTCACCTGGAGCTGAGAAGCCAGGTGCTGCACCCCAGTCCTGCCAAGTTCTGCTCCCCTGGGGATCCCTGGGGGGTCCCCCAGACCCCAGCTCTTTCCCAGAGGAGTTGATGGTTTTGTGCTGATGGCAGGGTATTTTTTCCTCCTTTTTTGCGCATGTCTCTCAAAAGAACCATAAATTCCAAGCTGTGAAATCCCGCTGTGTCAGCAGTCTGCAAAATGAAGTGATATTAAACGTGACAAAAGTCTCTCTAATTCACCCTGGCCAGTTCCTGCTTCCCTCCCCGAAGCTGTAATTGAGAAGTGGAAGAATGGAGATTCCTGTTGTCCCTGCCTGGAATCCACTGAGCCATTTGGGCCTGCGAATCTTATTAATTAAGGATTATTTACAAATAACTCTGCTCAGGCCGCGCCGCACACGCTGCCCTGTGCACACGTGTGTTCCCCCTCCTGTCACATGCATGTTCACATGTGCTCCCCGAGCCCTCAGCTCCAGAGCATCTGCTCATCGCTCCAGCTCCCGAAGGGCTTCAGGGATGGTTTTGCTGGGGCAGGGGGATGCAGGAGCGAGCTGTTACCCTCACTGTGACCCTCGATGTGACCCCCACGTGCCCCTCACCATGGCAGCAGAGCCACTGCTCGCTTGCCGCAGTGACCTCGCTGGCAGAGCACCGCACTCCACGTACTGATCCTGTTTCCAGTGGCAGATTACGGCAGAGTCCCTGCCAGCATCAGGATGAGTCTTTGGGGATTTAAAGTCACTTTTGCAGGAGCAGTGTGTATTTCTCTGCTCCTGGATGGATTCTCTGAGGGTGTTTTCAGTGCTGGAGGGGCTGAGTGATGCTGCTCTGCCACCAAAACTGGCCAGGCTTTGCCCGGTGCCCTTTGCTCACCTGGCCAAGGGGACGTGTGACCAGGATGCCCTGTAGCCCCTATCTGTGCCAGGCAGGCTGTGAGGAGAGGGTTTGTGTTCTCAGGAGCAGCAGCTTCCCTGGTGAGCACTGGCAGGTGGCTGGGTGGCCACTGGCCCACGGAGCAGCTGCCTGGTCAGCACATGCAGAGGGTCAGCAGAGCATCCCGGCAGCAAGGAGCGGGGGCTGTCACCAGCCCCGGGAAGCTGCTGGGGACCTCTCCTGCACTGCAGCAGGTGCTGTCACCCCGGTGCTGTCCATGCTCGCCCCGCTCCAGGCACAACGAGAGGCGAAACTGCGGAAGGTCGTCAAATCATTGTAGAGTTTAATATCCCCACAATGGGGCTGACATTTGTGTCGTTAATTCTAAAACACTTTATTTCTTCTCTGTTAAGTGAGACTCATTTTCAACAAGAGGAATAACTCTTCCTCCCTAACTGTGGACTCGTGTTTGATCGTTTCCTTCCCCATTTGGTTTTTGTTCCTGTCCTGGGAAGGTCAGTAAGATGGCAGGACAGAGCACTGTGCTGTGCCGGTGTTCCCTGTCCAGGTGATCCTGGTGTATCCCCACAGACAGGCAGCTCTCACTTTCTCTCCTCTGGAGTACACAGAGACCCGTGCTGCCCATGGGCAAGGTACAGGGAGTGGTTTGGGGACTTGGTGCCCAGGTGGTTTGGGGACCTGGAGCAGGGGTTGTTTGGGGACTCGGAGCAGGAAGGAGCATTCCCCCACCGTGCTGGGCCAGGGCTATCAGTTTTTTTAGCAGTCGATGGTATTGATGCCATGCTAGCTGGGGAGGCCACTGGAGGGCTGTTCTTCCAAATCATTACATTTAGAGCTGAACTATCCCCTTTTCATATAAATCCTGACAAATAAAGATAAAACAGGATCTTTCCCATAGAGGTGCAGCCCAGAGTCAGGATTGGCACTGTTTGGGGCGCCCGTGTCTTGGGATGGGCAAGGCCGGGAGCAGACGTGCCAGAGGCAGGAAAACTGCTCTAGAAGGACTGTCACTTTTGGGTCCCCTCTGCTGCATCTCTCAGTGGGATGGGAGACCTCCCAGTGGTCTTTCCATGCTTAACATCAGGGGGCACGGATAGACCCTAAATGTGACCATCCTGATGGCATCAGTGGGAGCAGGAGCACCCCAAGGCATCTGGGGAGCAGGACGTGCCTGTTTCCCTGGGGCTGGCATCCCCGCCCCTCCTGGTGCACACTGTGTCCTTTGGAGCTGGGCACGCAGAGCTGCTCCTGCCTGGGCACAGAGCTGAGGGCACCCACAGAGCACAGTGGCTGCAGATGGGCTCAGCAGAGAGGGGGCTCTTTCCATTTACTTCTGTAGTTTTTCATTTCAAGATGAAATTAAGCCACATAAAGAAAACCCCGACCTTTTTTTACAGCACTGCATCAGTACATCCCTTGAGGGGAAAACACTCACATGGAGGTTTTTTTGCACTTTGCTTGTCCTCGTGTCTCCGCTCGGCACTTTCAGAATGCTCGCCCCTGGCCAATTACCCGCGCACTGAGTTTGGTGCTTCGGGGTTTGTTTCTTTTCTTGCTATTGTTTCCAATCAATTTCACAGTAGGTTTGTGGTTGGGATAAAAGCCTCCCCTGCTCTCCACTCGCCTGGCTGCGTTTTGTGTCTCTGTGTCCCTGCTGATGCCACCCCGGGGTGAGCAGGGTGGGTGGGTGCTCCTCGTCCATGGCTCACCTACCTCTGCTCCAGGGCTCACCCCATGCCCAGGCTCCCTGCAGCCAGCCCCAATACCCTTGATCTTCTGTCGCAGTCTTGTCCTGCTCAGCTGCTCCATGTTCCTACAGGCTCCTCCAGCTGCTCTGGTCCCCCTGTCCCCACTGGCTCCATCCCAGGCATTCTCCTAGCTCCACATCCTGGTGTCATCCCAGAGTGGACCTGTCTCCTTGTGCCTTGTCCCACCAGGTTCTCACGGAGAGGTTGAGCCACAGGTTAATTTACAGCATGTGGGGAGCACGGAGGGGAAGAGTGTCTGCCCACTAAATAAGTCATGAAGCCAGATCCCAACAGCACAATTAGAATCCTCTGTTAATGATTATTTATGGGGCTGGGAATGCTTATTTAACCTGACTATATTAAATATTAAACCAAATTATAATATTTATACCGGTATTTACAACAAGAGGGGGCGGCGGGTGGCTGGGGCAGCGGCAGGTGAGTGAGTGAGGTGTGTCCAGTGCCAAAGGGGCTGTGGGCGGCACTCAGGAGTCGTGGGGACCAGAGGAGCAGTCATGGCTCTGTCCCTTACCCCAGCCTAGCCATAGCCTTTAATGTAAATGTCAGGAACACTGCTGGAGGAAGGGGAAGGACTTTTGGGTGGGAGATGGTGTCCTCTAAGAAAGAGAAATATCAGTCATCAACTGGGACAGTAGAAGCCAAGGGAACCCCTCAGCTGGTGTGGGGTCAGAGGGACGTGCTGTACCCAGAGCAGTGCTTTGCTGCTTTTTTTCCCCTTGGAGTTGGAGGTAACAGCTGGGCCTTGGAGTCTCCACTTGGGGCTCTCGCTCTCCCCACTTGGGGCTGCCAGCTGCCTGTGCCCGGTGGCTGCCACATGCTGGAATGCAGCTCCTTACGGCAGAGCCGTGGTTCCAGTGCCACTGGCCCTCGAAGCTGTAGGAGTTCAGAGCAGATCCCTCTGTGCTCCCGAGCTGCTGTGATTGCTGGTTCCGCAGCCCATTGCAGATAAAATGATGATTAAGGGGTCCCACCCTATAAGCAGACAACCATGTTGACCTTATTTAGGCTCCTAATCAATTTGCCCCTGGTGTGATTAATTGAGATGCTTGCCATTGATTTTCTGTGAGACAGGAGTGGCTGAGGTGGGATTCAGTGGGATGCCTGCAGGGAGATCTCTGCGGCGGGTGTGCAAGGCTGAGCTATGGAGTTGTCAGCCAGGCAGGCTTATCCCAGCTCTCCTCGGCCGTGGCTCCCAGGGAAGCCTCCCTGCTGCTGCCCATGGGAGGTGCGAGGGCTGGTCGTGGAGCTCCAGGTGGGCTTTGCACTCCCTGGGAGCCCTCCTGCATCCCAGGGACCTGGGAAGGATGATGTGCTCTTCTGAGTGAGCCGATAGCTTGGGAAAGAGTCCCCACAGCCAGTGCCACTGTCAAAGCCTCTGCAAGGGGTAGTGTGACACCTCCCCGAGTGTCCCCGATGGAGGTGCTGTGGGATCACCAAGCAGCACAACCCCATGTGAGCTGCTGGAGAGGGAAAGGCCCTGACCGGAGCCACCAGCTGGGGATGAAGGACCTACAGCACGGATGATTGGAAAGGATTTTCTAGCTAAATTGCTGAGCAGATGGATTTACTCTGGACTGGTCCTTGTGGACTCTGGAACGTTTTCTCTTCTGTCACAGTTCCTTTTTATGACCTGCCATTTGCTTCAGCAAGCAAGAAGTGAGCCCTTGGCATCCAGCTCCTGCTCCGGCTGCAGTTCAGGAACGCAGCGGCTTCACTGCTGGGAGCCACGGCTCCTTTTCAGGAAAGCGCTGGGGCCTGGCAGGATGCCCCTGCCCACTCTGACTCCCCGGGCACGTGGGGGCTGACAGGGCCCGGAGGGGTGGGAAGGGGCAGCACTGGCTGGGGCAGAGGAGCTGGCAGCTGCCGGCTCTGGGGGATGCTGTGCCAGAGATACGGCCGCGGGTTTATAATGAATGGCGACAGTCATTACAGTGACCACCTGCAGCGGGTGCACATCTGGCAGGGCTCCAGATGGGAGTCCGTGGCGCAGGGGAAGAGTGAAGCCCCATCCTGGCTTGGCAGGATCCTCTGTGGTGGCAGCATGGGCAGCAGGACAGTGGTGACTCCAGGGAGGGGACTGGGTTTTCCCCTCGCTCTGGCGTCAGAGCTTCCATGCAGTGATTCCGTCATTGGCACTTCCACATGGTGATTCCACTGGCTCTTTTGGCTTCTACTGTCCCAGCTGATGACTGATATTTCTCTTTCTTAGAAGAAGGGGGAGGACGACACCATCTTCCACCCAAAGCCCTTCCCCTTCCTCCAGCAGCGTTTCTGCCATTTACATTAAAGGCTATAACGGGTTGGAGTAAATGGAGCAGGTTTGCAATTAGTTTTCCAAGTACTTATCTCATTAAAGTAAATGAATTATTGATTTAGTGACACTCATGCTTTTAGTGAGCGGCACAGTGCCATCCCTGCTCTGTTGCTGGCTCCCTGCAGCCGGCCCTTGCACGCCTGCTCCCGTGAGCACACGTGTATGGGCACGTGGGCAGCGAGTGACCGCTCTGCCTCCTCCTTGGCTTTGGAGCCAAGGCAGCCAATGCTGGGCATGACTCATGTCCGTGGGAGCAGGAACGTGGCAACGTGAGGGACCCTGTTGAGGTGTGGCTGGGAGCAGAGCCTGCGGGGCGGGATGGGCTGGGGCCCTGCTGGCTGAGGGCTATGGCCTGGAATGCTGCTGTGGACATGGCAGCTGTGCCGGGACACCTCCTGCCAACCCATCCGCGCTCTGCAGTGGGAGGGAGGAAGGCAGCTCACCCGTGCCACCAACGCTTGGCTCGCTCGGGGTCTGTTAGTGCAGCACAGGGCTGGCGTGGGGCTGCCAGGCAGTGTGAGGGGACCGGAGCTGCCTGTGGCTCCTCCAGCCATCCCGACACTTGCAAGGGCATGGAACAGGATGTGGGGGGGTTACTCAGGACTAGCAATGTCTGGCAGAGTGTCGATGCAGGAGGATGAAGCACTGATGGGCTGTGCTGGAGCCAAATACTCATGGCTGAACCTGCCACCCCCAGCTAGCTGCTGATTCAGCGCGTTTGCGCCTCTCTGTACAGAGATTTAATCTCTCCTGTAAGATAAAATACTCCTTTAATGGAAACCTGCCTGCTCTGAGCTGCCCCTTGCCACTGTCCGGGCAGGAAAGGCTGCACTGTCCTGCTGAGGCTGTCGATGCTGGCAGCACAGCCGGACACGCTCCCGTGTAGCTCCTGTGTCCCGTGTTGAGGGGGCTGGGATGAGGGGCTGTGGGAGGGATGCCAGTGGGATGAGCCAGGAGTGCCAGACTCCTCCGGTGGTGCCTGCTGTGCCAGCCGGTGCCACGTGGCTCTGCCGGTGGGTTCCATGAACGACTCAGGCGCTGGAAGTGCTTTGATCTCCTCGCCGGCAAGAAGGAGGTGGTGATGCCACAGGAGCCGCAGTCACCGGGTGGGAGGAGGTGCCAGTGACCAGCAGAAATTGCAGGAAGGATTTCGGCTGGGAGGTTCACAGCTGTTGCTCAGGCAGAGTTTGGTGGCCAGCGATGCTGGCAGGGGCTGTGCCGAGTGTCGCAGTGCCGCACGCTCACCTCTGCCCCCGAGGGACCCGCACGGGAGCTGGTGCTCAGCCCTGTGCCGGGCCCCTGCCGGGCCCCACAGCCATATCAGGGAGGGGCTTCCCAAAGTGGGGACAGCGCCATGTGTTGGTCCTGTCCCCAGGATGGGACTGCTCTTTCCAGACCTGAGCTGCTGGTTGGAGGACTCTCCTGAGCAGTCCTAGAGCTGTCCTGGTGGTGGTCCCTTACCTGTCCCACCAGGGCTCCTCTGGGCGCTGCCCGAGCATCTCGTGTCTCAGCTCTTGGCCAGCAGTGTGGATCGGCCCTGGCTTGGCCACGGGCAGAGAGGGACAGTGGGGAAACGTCTCCTGAGAGCTGCTGTGCCGGAGCCAGCCTCTGCCCCAGCCCCAGCCCCTGCCCCTCCTGCCCCTGCCTCCAACGCTGCTGGGAACGGGATGTTTTATATTCCTTAGCTGAAAAAAAAATCCCTTCTCATTTAATTAAAAATGTTGACATTGTGCCTGGCCATCCCACCCGCCGGAGAAGGTGGTTATAAATTAAACATTAAACCTTTAATGGCCCATAAAGAAATATTCGCTGCTGTTCTGTATATGGGGATATAAATAGAGAGGGCTGTGGGGGGAAGGGTGGGACATTATTGTTCCTCAGCCAGATAATCTTTGCTAATGAATTTAATTAAAAGAAAAATTAATTTAGGATTTTTGGTGGAGGGAACAGGGTTAAAATGTACTTTGAGAAACTACTAAGAAGTTTCCCAGCAGATCAGAACCAGGCCTGCCTCAGGTTGCAGCATGGGGATAAGGAGTTTTGAGGCACAGCTTTCATGGGATCCGTGCAGCTGGGTGACACGGGTTGCATTTCTTGTGCAGACCCCATGGTTCACATCCGGGTGGTTTTAGCTGGGTTGGGATCACCTGTTCTGGCAGCGGGTCTCTTTGAGCCTTTGCGAGGTTCCAGGTAGAGCCAGTCAGCCCGGACCTCTGCCAGAAAAGCAGACTGGAGCAAGAACCCCCCAGTAATGCCCAGAGCTGCTCCTGCCTGCCTCCCATCAGTGCTCTGCCAGGGATTTCCCTCTCCCACTCTGGCACATACAGACAGGGAGGCTCTGGCTGAGCATCCTGCTCCCTGCAGTGCTGGGACCACCAGAGATTTCTGCCTGGGCTGGAGCCGGGCTTGGCGATTCCCTGTCTGTGCCAACAAGCATGGCACATCCCAACTGAGGCACATCCCGGCTGCCGGGCCCCATGTTGCTGTGGGGAGCTTCTCAGAAGGCGCCTTCCTTGGGAAATGCGTTTGGGAAATGCGGCGTTACCCATCGCTGAGCCTCCCCCAGGAGTGTGCGGCATCAATTATTCATTGCAGAACAGGCAGACTGGGCTCCCAGCACTCCCAGCACTCCCAGCCCCGCTGCCAGATTGCTCTGGGCCTGCTGTGCCGTCTCCTGATCCCAGCCGGGATCCTGGTGGGCGCTTCCTTGGCGAAGCTGTGGAAGAGCTCAGGAGCGGTGGCTGGGGGGCAGGCAGCTCTGCCAGGCCTGCAGGTGCAGGGCTGTCACCACGCTGCCGGGAACCAGGGAGTTCCCAACCATCTTTTTTAGGACACCCACGTCCCACAGCTGGGTCTGCCCTGGCCTGGGGGGAGGGGAGACCCCCAGCCTGGCGAATGCATCGTGCTGGGTGAGAGTGTTTGGAGGGTTTTTATCATAAGAGTGCTAATGGAAGTCAGCACCAGCCTAATGAGCTGTACTCCTCCATGAATCTGATTCATTGAGGCAGGAATTACCATAATTGATTATCCTGCTGCGCGGCTGAGAACCGTGTTTGCTAACACGAGTGCCTGGGAGCAGTCTCTGTGCTTCCTGAGCTGCCACCAGAGCGGCCTCCGGACCCTCCGTGGGCCATGTGCTTGCTGGGATCAGCCGTGAGCCTGGAGCAGCGTCCAGGCACGGGACCCACGCTCAGCACCCTCATCTTGGGGTGCTGCTCCTGCAGTGGGGGCTGAGCATTGCAGCTCCGCGATGGGAGCAGAGCTGTTGGGCAGGTGGGACTCAGCACTTTCAGGCCTCCAAAGCAGCGGGTACAGACACACACAGCCCCCCCTCATTTGTTAACCACTCCCGGCATGTATCAGCCATTCTCATTATTTCTGAGGGTCTAACATGATTGATGAATGTTTGCGTTGGCCATGCTGTGAAAGCCAATTAGTTGAAGTGCAGCTTTCAGGAAGTTTTCTTTGAAATTTGGCTTAATTTCCAAGAAGTGCCCAGAGCCAGGACAGCAGCGGAGCCGTGTGCCGCAGGGATCGCTCTCACAGGAGCGTGTCACTGTGCTGGGGTGGGCAGAAGGTTTGGGACGCACCAACCCAGGCGTGCAGCCAGTGCTTCGATGACAGCTGTGCCCTGTCCCACCCCGTGGGGGTGTGTGGGGCTGTGCTTGCAGGGCTCTGGGGGAGTCGAGGGAGGGGCCCGTGGTCTGTGGGAGTTGGGTTGGGTTCGAGGTGCACTGGTGAAGCTGAAGGGCGTGGGGGGGTTCCTGTGCCCATCACCCTGGGCATGGTGCTGGTGGGCTCCATGGGCTGAGCCCCTGGCCTGGCCACCAGCTCCTGACCAGCACAGACTTCCCAGTGCCCGGGGAATAACACTCACGTCCGTGCTCATATCCCAGCGTTGTGCCGTCGATGAACAGACGGCATTGACTGTAACAGGTTAGTGATGATGATCATTGATTTTCATTCTTACTCTTCTTCCCTGTCTTTTCTAGAGAGCCCAGTGCAAGCGCCGCGGGAGGAGCTGGGCTGAATAAAAGGTATGGAGGGTTCGGATCCCAGTGGCTGCATTGGGCTCTGCCTTGGCTGCTCCCGGGGTCCCTCCTGCATGCTAAACCTGCATGTGTGGGGCTGGCAATGGGTGCTTGACGTGAGGCCAGCCAGAGCAGGGCAGCACCCTCAGCCTGTGGCACAGGGATCAGGCAGGGGCTGGTGGGCACAGAGCCATGCATGGGGGAGGGACAGGAGGAAGGCTGCCCACTCCCCTCTGCCAGTGGCCCCCGGCTCCCCCCGGTGTTGAGCCCCCACGCAGGTGTGACGTGAAGACGTGAATCCTGCGTGAGGAGAGCTGAGACTGACGTGCCTGTGAGTGTCTGTGTGTGCTGACTTGCTGTCTGTCCATACTCTGTGCGACTCCCTGGAGAAGACAGGGACCCTGTCCTTACTGGGGGCAAAGAGCAGCCCACAGCCCCATTCTGTCCCTGACCTGGCAGTTGCCCACTGCAGATGTTTGTCCCCAGGGTTCTGGGAGGCATCACAGCAGCTCACAGTGTCCCCAGGCTGAGGCAGGTCATGTGTGATGTGTGTGGAAGGTGGGCCAGACCAGATGCCCTCTGCCAGCCTGGTGCCCACTGGTCAGGTGTGGATGGCTCCTTCCTGTCCTACCCTCACGTTGCTGGACTTCACAGCAGTGGGAGGATCCCATCACGGAGGCGACTCCACATCCCCCCAAGGTCTGTCCACTGAGTGCAGTACAACCCATGCTCCCCCGTCAAAGCCAGTGGAGCAGAGGAGCAAAGAAAGCTGAGGGGCTGGAGAGGATGAGTCTGGTGCATCCATTGCTCTGGGCCCTGGCATGGGCTGGGGGTGCCAGTGGGACCAGGGGATGATGGGGGCCAAGGCAGCGGCACTGTGCTACAGGAGCTGCCAACATGCAACACAATGAAGAGGTGTCTGGCAGGGGAACGCTCCCGTCCTTGGCACATGCAGGACAAGGATGGAGGTCACCTGCTGGGAGGGGACTGGGGTCTCGAAGGGTCCTGAGATCCTGTGGGAAATGTGGAAAAAGAGCTACTAGAAGGAGCAGAAAGGCTGGGTGGGAGCAGCGCTTGCAGGCAGCATGAGCCAGGATGAATGGGATGAAGGCGGGGCTGTGGCTGTGAGCCTGGGGGGCATGTGCTGGTCAGCCACAGTGGGGAGGGCTGTGCGGCCGGGGCTGCCCCCACCTCCGGCACCCGTGTCTTTACTGATGTCTTGGTGGTTCGCTTCCTGTACTGAGGCGAGGGCTTTGCTCCCTCCCAGTGTCCTGCTGTGTGTGGGGTCGGAGGTCACACGTCAGTCCTGGGGCTGCCGGGGACTGCAGGTGCCAGAACGCACTGGGCTGTGGCCACTGGTTGTGTCTGGAGAGCTGTGTCCACGGGGGAGGGGAGGGCAGTGGGGTGGGTGTCCTGTGGCTCAGCTGCCCCGTGCCCAGTCTGGGTGGGAGGTTTGGGATGTGCCACAGGGGCTCTGGGCTCTGTTTGTGCAGCTGTGGGGGGCTGCAATGGGAGAGGGTGGAATGGTGCTGGGAAGAAAGCTGGGGAGGTGCTCCTGCTGCTGCCTCTGCCCTGGCTCCAGGACAGTTCTGCTCCCTGCCCAGTGACCCCCCAGGTTTTGTCTGCTGGTGATGGAGGGGTTCCATTCTGCTGCACTGGGCCCCTCTGTCTGTCCCATACAACAGGGCTGGGGGGTCTGGCAGTCTGGGGGGGACCCCAAGTCGCAGCTGGCGCTGCATTTACAGGGCACAGAGAGAGAGAAAAGGGTTTGGATCACTGAGATATAAGAGGGAGCAGGGAGCCCCCTGCCCCAGCTGCCTGCAGTGGTGCCTCTGCTGCTTTATCACCCTCTCCTGGTGCTGAATTATTGAGAGTGTTGCTCTCGTTTATTGCTGTGCTGGAGGAGAGCTGCCTCCAGCCTGGTGCTGCTCTGAATATGATTATGGGGCTGGAGATGTCAGAACCAGCTGGGCCACGGAGACCAATCTGCTGCCCCCCTCACTCCTCTGCTTCCCTTATCCTTATTTATTCCCTCACTACCATGCCTGGTTCAGTGCTCATGGTCCCCTTGCTCCTTCCACCGCACCATGCCCCTGGAGGACAGAGATTTAGTGCCTGAGGAGCAGCATTGCCTGGCTGCCGAGCCTGCACTGTGTGCCAGGGGCAGCTGGGGTTTGTGTCCAGGACCCCCTGACTTATCCCCATGGGCCGCTCCATGGCCAGCTCTTCACTGTGTCCCCTGTCCGGTCCTGCTGCTCTGTCCTGGGGTTCTGCTGGGGGGACAGTGCTGAGGCTCAAAGAACGAGTGGCTGCCCTGGCATTGGTGGGGATTTCTGGGTGCCCTCTCGTGCAGGCCATGGTGGCCACATCCCGGGCTGCATGGACTGTCCCCATTGCTCCCCACTGCACACGGGGGCTGGTGGCTGCTGGCTCTGTCCCCCTCGGGCCACTGCTCGGCTGCTCCCAAAAAAGGGGGGGACGCTGGGCCTCCCAGGACAGATTATCGCAGCCGGACCACGGCTGAGCATCCCTGCCTGCCAGGACCAGCGATGGGAGCAGGGGGTTATGGAACCCTCTGCGGCCGGTGGGGGCCGAGAGCCGGCTGGCACCTCGGAGGTTAACTGTGAGCGGCGGATTCCCTTATTGACAGGGTAGCTTGAAAAATGCTGAGGCAGGACATCGGCTCCTCGGAGTGTCAGCGGGAGCCCACGCTGCGCCAGCCGAGCGCCCACACTGCCGCTGCCGTGGCCCCCAACGCCCAGCCTGGTCCCGGACCCTCTCCCCAGCACCCCTCTCGCCCCTGGGGCTGGCGTCCCCGCACACGCTTGTCTTTCCCTTTGCTCCTCGAAGGCACTGGAGAGGATTTAATTTTTTTCTTCCTCTCGCATTTTTCCCTGGGGTGGATAAGGCACTGCCCGCCGGGGCTACCCCGCGGCTGCCGTCCGGCCCCTGCCCTCCGAAGCAGCATGTCGGAGGCCGGACGCCGGCTCTGAGCCGCGGGCGAGCGCTCACGCCGCGAGGGAGGGAAGTGAGCGCGCAGGGCTCCGGGACCGCCGGCCCTCGGCGCTGGAGCCCGACAGCCGGAGGGGACAGAGCCCACCCACGAGGAGCGGTGGCCAGTGCAGCCCGCGTCGGGAGCAGCCCATCGCCCTCCCACCGACCCCCCGCAGAGCGCCTCAGCCCCCGCCGCTGACATGATGATGTATTTTTGGGTAGGTACCGCCGCCAAGGGTGGGCACTTCCCTCCCTATCTGCTGAGGCTTCGCTCAGGATTGGGGTGGTTTTGCACCGTTGCCGCTCCTTGGCTGTGCCACTGTCCAGGGAGAGCTTCCCCCTCTGGTCAGCCACTCACTGCCCACGGCTGGCAGCAGCAGGCAGGGGATGGGCTGCAGTGCTGGAGACAGGCCTGGCGTTGGGAAGGAACAGGGCAGCGGACAGGACTCCCTGCCTGGACACTGTGGCCTTGTCCCTGCTGAGGGCACCCGCAGCTGCCCTCCTGCCTCTGCACTGCTCTGTCCAAGCCCCCTGTGGTGCTGGCCATAGGCAAAAGCTGCCTCCTCTGCCCAGCACCAAACCCTTGCCCCAGCTGTACTTTGGTGGTCACTGGTGGGCTCCGGCGCCCGCCCGGGGGCTGTCCTGGGAGGGGGCACGTGTCTGTGGTGATAGTGGGACATTCAGGTGATGGGTCTGTGCGGAGCAGCAGCCCCCTCTCACGGGGTCTGCGCCCCATGTGTGCCCACCCAGGATCTTGACAGATGCTTGTGGGGCAGCCCCCATATTTGATCCCAGGCCTGAAATTCCTGGGGCTACAGAGGGAAACCTACCGTGGGGACCCTGAGCCCCCTGAGATCCCCTTGTGGACCCCAAAGTCCCTCCACAGCAGTCCCTGCTCAGGGGTTTTGAGGCTTGGGGGGACTGCATAGTTTTGTGCCCCGACTGAGCCGAGAGTGAGGCATGGCTGGGGAGTGGGCTGGGTGCAGGGGGCTCAGCTCTCCCTGCACTAGTGGAGCACACAGGCCATGGCTGGAGGGGGGACAGGCTGAGACCTACCCGGCCATCTCAAGAGCTTTGTGCAGAGATGGAGAGCGAGGGATGTGACAGGGTCTGTCCAGGCCCTTTGCTTGGGGCCAGGACAATGAATGTGGATGTGAGCCCCGGTCTGGGTGCAGCTGGGACAGTGAGCAGAGGGGAAGGGGCTGGAGCCAGCAGTCCCCCATGGAGCTACACTTCCTCCTCAGAGCTGCAAGAGCTGGGCTGTATCAGGCTCTACACCATCCAAGGGTCTTCCCATGGCATCCCAGCCCACCACCTGGGGCTGAAAGCACCAGCTCCTTCCACCTGCTCCGTCCCGCTTCCTCAGAGATGGAGAGGGGCTGGGGGCTGCAGCAGTCTGATGGGGGTTACATGCTCCAGGGAGTTGTGCTTCCCTGGATTTGGGAGCAGGGAACAGAGTGAGCAGAGGCAGGGAAAGGGGGATGCGCGGCAAGGAGCTTATGGGGAGGAGGAAGAGGATAATGCGAATTCATTGTTTCTCAGGGAAGCAGCTTTCAGGTGTAAGGTGCTTTGTCATGAGGGATGTCGGTGCTGCCACGGCTCCAGAGCCTGTCGAGGCTGCCAGAGCCTCCTGCCTCGGTGCTAACTCTGCTCAGGGACTTAATGACCCACCACAGCTGCGAGAGCAAAGCAGAGCTTCTGCTCCCGGCTCCGTTGGTGCCGTGGGGCTTTGCAGAGCACAGCCGAGCAGGCACAGACAGCGTGGGGTGCCCGTGCCCATGGGAGCTCCAGGCACAGCTTCCCACACCGCACTGGCTCTGGGGCAGTGGCGCTCCAGGGTCTCTGTTCCCTGTCCCATGTGGTGCACAGAGCCAGCCAGCCTGGGATGGCTGGTCCTGGCACCGCACGGTGGCATCCCCAGCTCTGCTGGGAAGGGCAGGGCGAGGGCTGTGCTCCTGGCAGAGCAGTGAGCGTCATTTCTTGGCATCGTGGGCGTCTCTCTGTCGTGGTGTGGGAGGAAGCGGAGGGTCTGGTATCCCTGCATGGCGCGAGCGCTGTGGTGGCCAGCGGCAGCCAGTGGCTCAGTCATCAACACCTCAGTGGGCTGAGATGCCAAAGCAAAATGTCTTTAAATGAACAGAGAAATAATTTAATTCCACAGAAATTAAGAGTGTGTGGGGCAGGGGAAGGAGGAGTCTGTAAATACTCTGATTTATAAAGTTTGCCCTGGGTCACAGCGCCTGTTTAACACTAAGATCCTGTTTGTGCATTTAAAAAATCTTATTATGAGGATGAAGTGTTTGCTTCTGGAGTGCCTCCAGCCTGGTGCTCCCCCGTGCCCACCTCACCTCTCACCTGTCTGCTGCTCAGATGGGTCCCAGCCCACACTGGCAGTGCCACACTCACCCCTGCTTGGGGTGGCTTGGACCCCCTCCTGTTGTGTCCCATGTGCTGGCACCCTAGGGGCTGCTGCTAAAGCCCCCCGGCAGCCTGTGAGGCACAGCCACCTGCCAGTTCAGAGGGCTCGTTTTCTTGGGAACCCTTTGTCAGGCAGTGGAGCGGGTCTCAGGGAAGAGGGGGGCTCTGGGAATGCGGCATTTCGCGTTCCTGGTCTGCAGTTGCTCCTTCCTTGCATCATCCTCCATCAGTCCTGCGTCACCCTCCATCATTCCTTCCTCCTTCTTGTGCTGTGCTGGGCCTCGTGGTGGTGGTGGCCCCAGCCTTGGTGGTGGCTCTGGCCCCAGCAGTGGTGGCCGTGGCCCCAGTGACCCTGCAAGCACAGTACAGCCGTTTCCCCTGCTATGGCCCCCCGGCGCTGCCCACCCAGCCTGTAAGCTCGAGGTGCTCAGCAGCAGCTGCTCTGCCACGGTGCTGTTGCTGCAGTTTAATTCTCATTAAATCCAGGGAGCCTAATTGCCATTTCATGTAAATATTTTGTCAAGTGAAAGGGCTTCAGGAAGGGTGGTGCAGGCAGAGGCGAGGAGCCAGGCACAGTGACAGGCTCTGGCTCATCCTGCCCAGCC
This sequence comes from Corvus cornix cornix, assembly GCF_000738735.6. NCBI lineage: Eukaryota > Metazoa > Chordata > Aves > Passeriformes > Corvidae > Corvus > Corvus cornix. The sequence goes on from NC_046347.1 coordinate 12,050,303, forward strand.
AGGGGTGTGAGCTGTGTCCCAGTGGGAGCTGCCGTGTCTCCTGCAAGGAGCCAGAGTGCAGATGTGACTGGCTGCTGGAGGTACCTGTGCCCCAGTTGTTCGTGCTGGTTGATGGGGGACACGGGACGGCTACAAACAGGTGCCATTTTATGGAGAGCACCAAGGGTCCCGTCCAGGTTTTTTTCCCTGGATCCCATTAAACTTCCATGTGCTTTCCCTGCATTCCTGCTCCCCTCCTACTGCCACAGCTGCTGTCTCAGATACTGGCTGTGGTTTGGTCACAGTCCCCTCCTCACCTGGTGAGGTCATACCTGGGTGCTCCATCTTTGGGAATTCAGAGCAGGCAGTGTCTCCAGTGACCTCTGAGAGCTGCTGGAGGAGGAGGAGGAGGAAGAATCAGGGAAAGATGGAGAGGTTTAGCAGGGTGCCAAGGAGGCTTGTCAGTCCCTTCTCACTGTCCTAGTCTGTTCCCCATGCTGGGGCCATCCCTATGTCTGAGGTACTGGTGATGTGGGACCTTCCTTGCCGCATGAATGTTCCTTGTCACACAGCAGCTCAGATCTGTCAGTGCCTTCATCTAATTGCTTGATGTCTATGAATAACTACTAATGAGCTTTTAATTAATGAATGCCACGGCTTGGGGGCATTTTGGAGTGGGTGGGAGGAGAGGATTAGGTTGGTACCGCTGTCCCTGGGTGCTGGTGGGCCACCAGCACTGCACTCACAGGATGACCCCAGGGAAGCTGGAGCACCTGATCTCACCGGTCCAACCTCAACAGCCCTTGTGGCAGAGCTTGTGTCTTGCCTGATCTGCAGCCCTCCTTGGCAGCTCTCCTGAGTGTCAGCATCTGGCTTTGCCCTGTAGGAGTGTGCTGCAGGGACCACGGAATCCTATTAAACACTGGACACTGGCAGCCCCTGGGACCCCCAGTTCCCCCATGGCTGTGCATTGTGCCCCCACAGCAGGTCCATGGGCACTGCATCATCCCTCTCTGCTGGGAGAGGATAGCCGCAGGTCCCGGTGGTGCCAGCCACTGGATTTCCCATTGCATCCTGTGGGTCAGAATCCGGACATGGAGCTGAGACAGCCCTGGGCTGGCAGCAGCTCTGACGTGTGCTCAGGGCTCAGTGCAGCATGTGCAGGGCCCTTGGCACCTGGATGTGCCGCAGCCGTGCTGCACCGCCGACCTGCCTGACACTGCCTGCTCCGCGGGGCTGGAGGGACGGGGCTCCGGACACACCTCTGCACCTTGTTCTTGGTAGATAGTTTCCAAATGCTGGAGTGTGCCTTGGAGGGGAGCTGAGCTTTTCTGGCATTTCCTGAGGAGCCGGCAGCACTGAACTGGCTGCCTTGGGCACCTCCCAACAGCTCTCGGCTGCGCGGCAGGGACATTCCGGGGGCCTGGAGCAGCCAGATGTGCTGCGCTGTCCCTGGCAATTCCCGCAGTGGTTTGAGGGGTGCATGCCCACCAGTGCTCCCAGTGCAGGCTTTGTCTCTTGGCTCCAGCACCAGAACAGTGGCCAAGACCACTCCTGTCCCAGTGCCATGTTGTTCTCACTCTTCCAGAAAACAAAACCAAGGAGCCCTGACGGCTTCATTTTAAATAAATAAAAAACTGAGAATTGTGCTGATTTGAAGGAAAGGCAGCCCCATCCTGCGCGGGGGAGCGCAGCGCCAGCCCAGCCCCGAAGGGCAGAGAGAGATGTGCTGAGAACTGCAGCCCTGTGCAACTTCAGCCTTTGATCGTATATCTCACACGTGCCCTTTGCTTTCCCTCTGCTGATATTTATTAGGTTTAATTTTACTGGGACACGGCTGTAAGTGAGACAGATGGAATGGGGTCTGTGCGCCTGGTGAACACATCTTAATTAAACAGATAAATAAACTTTCATTCCAGGAGGCTTCAGTTTCGGAGGTGCTCCTCTGGGGCTGCGGCTCTGCGGGGCTGGGCACAGCCCTGGTGCCACCACCAGTGCTGGTGGCTGGGACTGTGGCACAGTGTCACCGGGAGCAGCAGAGTGAGGAAAACAGCCAGTGGTGGCCAGCGAGGTGTTCCCCACTGGAGCTGACTGGGGGGGTTTGTGGCGCTCTGCCCGGCCAGTGTCCCCCGGGGCTCCCCACTGCAGAGGGGCATCTCTGCAGCCAGGCACACGTTGGTGATGGCGAGAGGAGGGAGAAAGGAGACTCCAACATTCCTCAGCTCCCAGAGCTCTGCCCATTTCGCTGCTGGCTCAGGACAGTGCCAGCACTTGTGGTGCTGCCACCGGCCAGGAATGCCTTTGAGTCACCCTGGCCGGAGCCGGCGCAGGGAAGGATGGGCAGATTACCTCATCCTGGAGCCAGTTCCCGCCTCACGTGGTTTGCTTAGTTGGGCACCGCAAGGCCAGTGTGCCAGGCAGTGCCCTGCCGTTGTCACCTCCAGGAGCTGCAGTGGAGCCAGGCCGGCCCAGGGCCTTTGGAGCTGCCTGTTGGCTTGCTCAAGGTGTCCCTTGCCCTGTGCCAGGGTCTGTGTGGTGCTTGGGTGCGTGCAGGTTCCTGGGGGAGCCCCTCTCCCCTCAGCTGTGCGAAGGGCTGTGGGAGGACGCACTTGTCCCTTTCAGAGCTGTCCCACATCCTTCCCCAGGTGCTGGAGTGCACAGGAGAGTGCGGCACCAGGGGCATGGGGGTCCCTGGGAAGGGGAGCTGGAGACTAGCAGGAGTGTGGGGTCTGAGCACCACGGTGTGCTGAAGGGGCCACTGCATCTGTCATGGTCTTTGGAGCTGGAGGGGGACACCATGGTGGGACACCCACAGGGAGCAGTGCCCAGGGATGCTGTAGGCAGCAGATGTCACTGCTGGACCTTTTTGACGTCCGGTACCACAAGGTGGTGGTGGTGACAAAGCCTCCCCCTGGCCTGGCATCCCCTCCCCGGTTTGGCAGCTTGTGGTCCCTTTGGAGTGTAGTCCCCCCAAGTCTCAGGACCCCCTGGGAGGGGCTACCACCCCCTTGGCCCCAGGCACCTCTTTCTCAGGATGGCTCTTCCTGAGTTGTTTGCAGCAGGTTTTCCCTGTGGCTCTGGGCTGGCCATGCCACACACTGCTGCTCTGGAGTGTCTGCAGCAGAAGTGGTAACTGCTGCGAGTGTACCAGGACACTGCAGCATGTCACTCTGCCTGGGGATACTGTGGAAAATCCCAGCTCCAAACGGCTGGTCGTGTGCTGGAGGCTCCGGCAGAGACGGAGCATCAGCAGCTGCTGGCACAGCCCTGCCTTTGTGCATCACATTTGGCCAAGATGGAAACTGAGCTGAGCCCAGGTTTTGTTTCCCACATGCCCCAGCACAATGCCATCCTGGCAGCCTTGGCACTGCCATGGCTCCAGAGCCGGGCAGGATGCAGCGCCAAGGCATGGGGCACCAGGGGAGGACCCCCATGGCAGTGCCGGGGCTGCTGCGGGGCCCTGAGGGTGGAGGTGCGAAGTGGGACAGGGACCCGAGCGAACACGTGCGTGCGCCCACGCCGGCTGTCCCTCGCGGGCACTGGCACGTAGGCTATTGCCATGGCAGCTGTGACAGCCGTGAGTGTGGTGTGGATGCGTCAGGGCTGCTGGCAGCACCGCAGGCCCCCTGGAAACACCAAAACACCTCTTGAACTCTGCCAGGGCTGACCCCTGCCCACCAGCGGGTGGTTCTTGGGGCAGAGGGTCCCCATCACTCTGGGGAGCGCAGGGAAGCCCCCGCCAGTGCCAGCCACCCCAAGGCACAGGGCTCCCCGCAGCCCTCCGTGCCTGTGGGACTGGCAGGCGGGTGAGGGGCTCACAGGGCCCTGCCTGGGACTCTCACACTTTGACAGGGTTGAGCACCGGGGCATGCAGGCAGCGGTGAGGCTGCGGTTCGTCCGGCAGGGAGTGCTGCGGGCTGCCGGCCCTGCCCGCGGTGGCGCAGGCCGTGGCGGCGCGGGGCTGTGGGGCCGTGAGGGGCTGTGATGCCGTGAGGGGCTGTGATGCCGTGAGGGGCTGTGGGGCTGTGAGGGGCTGTGGGGCCGTGAGGGGCTGTGATGCCGTGAGGGGCTGTGGGGCTGTGAGGGGCTGTGGGCCGTGAGGCGCTGTGATGCCGTGAGGGGCTGTGATGCCGTGAGGGGCTGTGGGGCTGTGAGGGGCTGTGGGGCTGTGAGGGGCTGTGATGCCGTGAGGGGCTGTGGGGCTGTGAGGGACTGTGGGGCTGTGGGGCGCTGTGGGGCCGTGAGGGGCTGTGGGGCCGTGAGGGGCTGCGGGCGGGCGCGGGCCGGTGGCTCCGGGGAGGCGGAGCTGGGGCTGCTGCATGGCTCCAGCGGCCCCGGCAGCCGCGGCGGCTCCCGGCGAGAGCGTGTGCACGTGTGCGGCGGTGTGTGCATGGGGGAGCCCCCGGCAGCCCTGCCACCACCGCGGGGGCTGCCGGCTGGAGCTGCCGCTGCTCGGCACGGCTTCCCGCGGCACCCGTGCTGCACCACCGAAACTCCTGGTAAGACCCTTCCTCCCCTGGGAGCCAGCACCGGGAAGGGAGACGGCTCTGCCCGCTCGGCCCCATCCTGCCCGGCTGCTTCCCCAGCGTATGGCCGGGGTGGCGAGGGCGGCGGGGAAGCCATCTGCGAGCGGCGGCGGTGGAGGGGTTAAGTGCGGGATCAGCTGTTCTCATGTCATTACGGATTCTCTTCATTTTATACAGAGCTCTGTTTGATGTCTGAATGCACAGGGGACTCCCCCTCCTCCTCCAACTCCCACCCCTTTTATTTCGCTCCCGAGCCCTCTCTCCTTCCTCCTCCCCTTCCTTTCTCTCCCGCTCCGCTCTGGCTCACGCACACCCTTTGCAGACCGTGCGCTCAGTGCCAGTGTCTAATGGCCCCGAAGTGAAGAGCCAAGCGCTGCTCCGGCGGCGGCGCGGCCGGCCTGTCGCAGATGAACCCTCCTAACTAGCGCCGAGGGGTCGGGAGGGACGGCGAGGAGGGGAGAGCCCGAGGGGCCAGCCGGGAAGACGAGGATAGCGGTGGATAGCAGTGTGCAGAAGAGGACGGACCCGCGAACAGCTCCACGGCTACCTGTCGACACATGCTGTGCTCCATGGCTAACTCGGGCTGCCTCCTTGTCTCCAACTCAGGCATGCTTCCTCACTCTCTCCCCTGTCCTCCAGCCTTCCTCTACCTCCAACAGGTAAGCCACCCTCTCCGGGGGATTTTTTTGCTTTCCGGTTCACACGTGTTTCTGGCTGGTTCCCTCTTGGCAGAGGGTAAGAGCTTGACAGCTTCCTCCCAGCGTCCCCACTCCAGCCCCATGGCACTCGGAGTTGTGCCGCTTTGGTGGTTCCTCCTCGGCTGTAGCTTTTGGGGGTTTCTCTGGTTTCCCCGCCGTGGTGGCGGGAGCACAGCCAGGGCAGAGGCGTGGGCAGTGCGGCAGGCAGAGCTGCCGGCGCGGGTCCAGCGCTTCCCCGCCTCGGCGCTGCTGCCACTTGGCGATGATGGATGCTCGGATAAAGGAATGAGGCTCCTGCGTGGCCTGAGCAGCCTCCAGAGAGAAGGGAAGGTGATGAGCTTATGCGTGCACACGTGTGTGCACGTATGTGTGTGTGTGCTCACACTGCGCGTGTCCACAGCTGGGCCGCACGGCCGGGCGTGCGTGGGTTTGTCCCGCTGTCACAGGAAGGTGCTGCAGAGGGACTGGGAGGACGTGGTGCCAGGCAGGTGCCAGGCTTGTGCAGCCCGGATGGAGGGCGCTGAAGCCGTCAGTTTAGTCCTTCACCAGGGCCAAGGTTTTGCTGTCCCACAGGGCTGCCCTGATTCCTGCACTGGACCCTGAGTGCCAGGTTTCTGGGCCCATCATCCCAGGGGAAGCGCAGCTTGGGAGAGGCAGCATCTTCTTCACATGCCTCTGTGCTGCATTGGAAATCCCGTCTCCCAGCCAGGCAAACCACTCCATTTGTGCTTTCAGGAGTTTAAAAATTCATGGCATCCTCCCTGCACTTGGCGTGGCCAGCGTGGTTCACCCAGCGGTGAGGACGGGCACATAGGTGCCAACCCTCTGCCCCAGTGTGAAAGGCTGTGGAGTGTTTGGTCCCTTGGGATGTCTGTGGCCCATGTCCGAGTGGGGTCGTGGCCAGAGCGTGGCCAGTGGCGGTGGGGATGGCGAGGCCCAGGGTCACTCTCTCCCTCACTGAGTGTGGGGCTGGGGAAGCTGGTGCTGGTTATACAAGCGTGGGCATGGAGGGCGTGGGGGCTGCAGCAGGGGCTGCTGAGGTGGGCACGTGATTTATTGCACCCTCCTGCAGGCAGAGCCCGGGGAGAGCCGGCGCTGTGCTGGATCTTGGTCTTGTCCTCCCAAAGCTGCGCCAAGGTCCCTGTGGCTGCTGCACATCTGACACTGAGCAAAAACTGTCCCTGAACCCCCACCTGTCCGGGGAATGGATTCTGTCCCTATGAAGGGAGCACATGGATGCTTTGCACTGGCAGACAGTGCAGGGCCCAGAGCGCCTCTTGCAGCATGGGAGATGTCCCTCTCCAGCTGGGATCCACTTGTCCCTGGCCACACGAGGGGCTCAGCTGGGCTTCTCTCGTGCCCTGCAGAGTACTCTGGTATGGATTGGCCTGGGTCTGGTGGCAATGGGAGCATGGTGGGCAGACAGGTGCTCCCAGTGCCCACAGGGCTGGGCAGAGCAGAGCTGGGGGTCCCTGGGAAGCAGCAACTTTCCTGGAAGTGTGGCTCTGCACCTGGCAACTCCCAGTTCCCCCATCACCCTGCCTGGTCTGATTTGACCATTGTGTTCCGCATATCTTCCTCCCTGCTCTCCCAGAAGCCTCCTGCTCCTTGGCAGCAGCTCTGGACTTGCAAGCCAGGAGGAGGGTTTTATTACAGGATTTGGAGTTGGATTTTCACCCGGCTGATGAGCACGATGGAGGTGAAAATCTCCATCCTCTTCCTCGGGTTTATCCCGTGCTGAGGTTCTTCACCCGGCACTTGGGGACAAGTGTTCCGAGTGCAGGTCACAACGAGGTGTCAGGGAGAGGGACGTCACTGGCAGTCATCACATGGGGCAGGGGCACGGGGCAGGCGCTGCTGATGGGTCCCTCAATGGGTGTGCCTGGCACCTGCTTTAGCTCTGAATTTGCTCTGGATTTTAGGTGTGTCCACCTGTGCCACCTGCACCCTAGGAGCACACAGGGAGTGCTTCTGCCTGTGGGCACGTGCTCTGGCCAGCTGGCTTGGCTCACCTGTGTGTAGCAGGGACACCTGAGAGGGCTCAACTGACTCTCCCTGAGTCTCCATGGGGTCTGGGGGGACTTGGTTTTGACCCCCTGGGTTACAGGTCCCTATCCAAACCCTGTATGGGTTTGTAGGGAGGCACCTGGGGTGGATGCATACCATGATAGCGCCTGAGCCAGTGACCAGGAGTGAGTCTGCTGGGCTGGCTGGTTGGTTAAGAGCTGGGGCATGCCAGGGTCTGCATGCAGTAACTGCCCTCATCCCCTTCAGACAGTGCTCTCCCTACCAGGAGCCTGTGGCTGGATTGGTTCCCGAGGATGCTGCTTGTGTTTCGTAGCTCCCAGCCCTGGCGTTCTCAGCTGTGTTGGGATTTGAAGGAATGACCAAGTAATGAAGCTCTCAGCAAAAACTTCAGTTCTTCCAGCACCAGGGGAGGTTCAGCAGTGCCAGGGCCTCTTCCAGGTGCTGTGGGTGCCTCTCAGCTCACTCTGCTCCACTCCCCCCATGTGGCCTCCCCTTGCTGGCCGCAGGAGCCATGGTCCATGGCGTTCTGGGTTGTGCAGCCACTCTGTGTCCAGAAGCTCCCCCTGGCACTGCTGTGCTCCAAGAGCAGGGCTTCTGGAGGGCTGGAGGGCAGGGGCCACAGGAGGGTGGGTGCATGTCTGCAGCAGAGCTGCCTGGGCCAGTGGAAGCACTGTGTCCTTCGGTGGGGCTTGGCAGGGACATTTGTCTCTTGCTCAGTGAGGATCTGGGTGTGGAAGGACACTTTGGTGGCTTCATTTTGTTAACAGGGAACCAGTCACTTCTTGAAACACATCTCTGCTGTTGTGAGTGAGCAAGTGATGGCTGCAGGACAAGGCTCGGTGCTCACCCTGAACTCTGAGGCTCTGGGTCTCAGCATCAGTGCTCTACTCCAGCATGGCCCTGGTGCAGCCCCAGCCATGTGCAGGCCTGACCCCAGCGCAGGCTGGTGTACAGGTGTGCTGAACCCCGCTGCAGTGCTGCCCCTGAGATGCTCCTCGCCGGGAACATCCCCGGTGCTCACAGTCACACCATGGCACAGGAGACTTGGCTGAGCAGCGCCTGGTCCGCTGGGAAACAGCCTCTGCAAATCCTGCTTGGAAAATTCCTTTCCAAAAGGGCTGCTGCCAAGTTTAGCATGTTATATTTTTAGGGAGCAGGTCTATTCCGAGCAGTGTTGTCGCGTGTTGCAGCAGCGGGTTCGTTTCAAACCGGGTTTCTCCCCCTGCTCGTGCGTCGCACGGATGTGAGACCTGGCACAGTGGCCCCCAGCTCTGGCCATGCTGTGGCAGCTGCCCCGCTCAGTGAGGACAGGCCTTAAAGCCCCAAAAACATGTTTTCTGGTTTGGGTTTTTTTATATTGAAAACACTGACATTAATTTTAGCTTTGCAAAGCTGCTTTTCCCACAATAGCTGTGATTTTGGCCCACACTGCCTGGCAATGCTCTTTTTATAGGTATATTCCTATTTTTGTGCTGTAGTGATGGGTGAATGAGTAGATTAAATTAGATTTAGTATCTGTCATTCTTTAAAGCATCACATGTAGTGGGGGGGGGGGAATGTAACAAAGAAGGCTAATTAGGAGAGCGGGTGCAGGCCACCCCCACCAGCTCCACCACCCCCGGCCCTGGGGCTGCCCCCGCTCAGAGGCCAGCATTGAAATAGGAAAATGCTTTTGAAACATGACTTTCCTGTGCAGCCCCCAGGCCAGGCCAGCTCCATGGTCTGCAGCCAGGGCTGGGCAGGGTGCTGGGCGTTGCAGCTGGGCACGCCAGGCACCTCCAGGACATTCAGGGTCACTTGGCTGCCTGGCTGCTCTCTCCACGGGGATGGGGGCTCCTGTGTATGGGGGCTCTGTGTCTGTGGAATACTGGGCTTCCATGGAGGAGCCGGGAGCACCAAGGGCGCTGTTGCCCCTCCAGGAAGGGTGTTAGTCACTTTGGTGCAGCTGGTTTTTGTAGGCAGATGTGGGGCTGGGTGCCGGGAGGGTGTGGGAAGTTGTGGGGAAGTGCCAGTGTTGGGAAGGCTGGGAAGGGTGCCTGGGCACAGGAGAGAACTAAATGTCCAAGGAAGGAGCTGGGTCTTCCCAGTACTGGTGTGAGCCTAGCAGTGTGTGGTCAGGGGCTCTGCAGTCCTGGCCATGCTGTGGCTACTGACTCAGTGACATGCCAGTACCACTGAGCAGGCTGGGAGCTGCAGGCTGGGAGCTGTGGGCTGCTGCAGGGTTCACCCCTCCACTGCCCATGGGCAGCCACAGCAGGGCTTAACCTCCCTTTGGCGTTCCAGTGGCCAGGAGAGAGCAGGTGTGCCCCCTCACTCCCTGGAGCGTCCCAGCAGGTGAAGAGTTTGTGGTGGCCACCACAGTGCTGTGGGCATTGCCTGCCAGGGGTCGGGTGCAGTTCCCAAATTCCATACAAGCCCTGCTGTGCCCAGCCAGGATCCACACCTGGGTTCCAGGCTGGAGTTCCCCGGAATGAACTCTGGGCCCTGACTCTGTGCTGGGGTCCCCGAAGGGAGCAGCAGAGGGACCATCCCTGTGCATGCCTGAAGTCACTGGCCATGGAGCCGAGCAGTCCCACACTGTGGGATCCCACATCTGTCTCCCCCATCCCTGGCTGCATCCACTTGGCATCTTCCCACTGCGGCGCTGGCCACAGCCTTCAAACAGCTCCTGTGGAAAATCAAAACTGGGGAGAGAAGAGTGGGAGCAGGCGACAGTGGCAGCTTATTTGTGATCTGCATTGTGTGGGGAGCCCTTAATTAGAGGTAATTAGACTAATTAACTTGCAAATGAGAAACTCGTCTTTTTCTCCTTTTCTTGTACAAGAAAAAATAGAAAAGACGAGCAACAAGATAAATATTGAGGCTAATTACGTTGTACCTGCCGTAGAGCCCCTCCAGCCCATGGGATGCCTCTCTCCCCACCAGCCTGGCATTGTGTGCTGTCCCTGGCCAGGTGTCCTGCGGTGGCTGTCCCCACTCAGGGCTGGTCACACTGCCAGGCATGTGTGCCCACGTCCCTGCTGGCAGAAAGGGGCCATCCGCCACCCTCAGTGCACCCAGCAAGGATGCGGTGTGGGGACAGGAGCCGGTGGGGACAGTGGCCTCCATGGCGTCAGCTATTGCCAGGGCCCAGTGGCCAGGCCCTGGCAATGGCCAGTGCCACTGAGGGCATGGCTCCAGCATCATACCTGGCACACTCCCTGCCAAAGCCATCCCATCCCACCCCAGGACTGGAGCAGGGGCATCCCCTCTGTGGCACCACAAGCTGCCCGGCTGTTCTCCAGCTTCTCCCTCGTGGCATCTCTGGTTTCCCCTCACTCTGTGCCGCACACCCCAGGGGCTTTGTTAGCACAACCCGGTTCAAATGTCTGATTAGTCTTTAGGAGATCGAGGGGTCAATTTTCCACAGCTCCTTCCTCTCCATTTAACTAATTTAACTGCACAATTGTTACAAATTTCATTTTATTATAGCGCTGCTTCTCAGTCCAATTGAATTACCAAAATCTCATTTTCTCAGAAGTGCTGAATATGTAATTAGAGGAAAAATTATGCTCCTGGCTGCCTATTAGAGAGGGCTGCGTGCAAGCACTGTCCGGGCACGCACATCGGTCCGTGGTGCCGCGAGTGCCCACACTGTCTGGGCGAGCAAGTGCCACATGCAGCTGTGCCAGAGCCCCAGCATGGCGACAATGGTGTGACAGAGTCTGTGGGTGGGCCCTGGGGTGTGAGGGGCTCTGCAGGTGCAGGGCCGGGGTTCAGCTGGGTTCCTGGAGCCCTGTGAGCTGTGGGGCCAGACGTGGGGATGGCAGTAGAGCTGGTGTGGGTCTTGTGGGAAGTATGAGGCCAGTGGATGTGGCCATTCATCCCACTGCTCACAGTGTCTGGAGCTGTCTCCATGCAGCTCAGCTCTGGCAGCTCCACGTGTGGGTTCTAGAGCCCCAGCCCTTTCCAGGGGGGAACACAGCAGCTGCCCCCAGGCCCACTGGAGCAGCAGACTGGTCACCCCTGAGCCATGCGATCTATGGGCACCCACATCTGATGCTCTGGTGCCTGCAGAGTTCAGGAGGATGTTGATGAGGACTCAGGTTGCCTCCAGCCCATCCCTGGGCTCTGCAGCTTAGCTTGTGCCCCGTATGCCACCTGTCACAATCTTTTGGTGGCCATTGGGGACCAAACACTGCTGGGAATCCCAGCCAACACTGCGTACACCAGCTGTGACTTGCTCCGGTGTGCCTGGAGGAAGAGCTGTGCCAGGGACACCACCAAGGACTCCTACAGGTGTGCCCGGCACTGCTGGCAGTTCCAGGAGCTGCCATGGGTGAGCCCAGGCCCCACTGGCGATGTCGGGCCCTGCTCAGGAGGGAGCCAGAGGGCTGTGCGTCCCGGAGCTCTGTTCCTCCCACTGCCATGCCTGATCCTGCCGTGTCCCCGGCGGTGACACAGCCGTCAGTCCCTCCCGGGGCAGTGGCACCGGTACATGGCGAGCTGGGAGCTGCCGGCCGTGCGGGCGGGGGTGGCCGGGAGCCCCCCCAAGCACCCCCGTCTCGCCTTGGTTACACAACATTATCATTTCATAATACTCTGAAATATACATGAAGTTGGCTGAATGCAGATGAAATTGCACCATTTACTTCATGAATATTTCATGAAGCCTCATCTCCGAAGTTTCCAGCTGGCAGAACCAGGAGCTGGGGCCGGACCGTGGCCCCTTCTGCCCCGTGCTGGAGGTGACAGGGACACATGTGCTGCTGTGTGCCCGGGCCAGCGTCTTGTCTCATCCCCGTTCCTGGACGTCACATGGCCGCCACCGCTCCGCCTGTCCTCCCCAGGCTCCCATGGTCACAGGGGCAGCAGCATCCCTGGCTCTGTTAGCTGGGGCTCAGGGGGACCAAGGGCAGGAGCAGGGAAGGGGGATGCAGAGTGCCAGGACAGTGTGTGGCAGCCAGAAAGATGGTGTTTCCCGTGCCAACAGGCTGCTCTGCTTCCCCCCGCTGCTCCTCCTTCTCCTCCCCCTCAGGTCCTGCCTGCTCACTGGAGCACTCCTTTCCCACCGCAGCATCCCTGGCAGATGCCATTACCAACCTCTCACCCCTCCCTGCGCTTCGGTGATGAAGACGTTCAGTGCAGCAGCTGCTACCACTGGTCTCTGCAGCTCCTCACCCCTTCACTGCTTCCTCCAGAGGGTCCATCCCCATCGTGCCCCCCAGCTCTCTGTGGGATCACTGTGGCCCTCCTTTGCAGATAAGCGACCCACCACGATCTCCTGACATCCCCACGGTGGGCGGGGCTCGTCCCTCCTGGGGCACCCTGACCGCGCTGCCCCGCAGCCAGAACCTCTGCGGCCGGTGCCTGCACAGGGTTGGGCACTGCTTTGTATGGATGGCACAGCTTTTGGGGTAATGAAATATTTACAGGTCAGTGGTTTTGTGAGAAATGACAGGGATCAGTCAATTCCTTTTCAGGGAGTAATTTTCTTCCCCTTCATGGCCTCTGTTCCATGTTGACAGTCATTAGCATGAGCGAGCGGCCGGATCGAAGGGGGAGCGTTGCATCTGTCACGCAGATGAGTCGTGCTGGGCACGGTGATGCCTGCGTGGGCCCAGGATGCTGGGGGCTACCTTGGGCCATACCAGGACCCTTCTGCGTCCACTGGGGCATTTCTTGAATCTGTCTCTGCTGCTCAGCACAGTGCCACACCACCCTGCACCAGGGCAGTGGGCATAAGGGCAGATGGTCTTGTCAGTCTCCCTGGCTGCTGCTCGCTCCAGTTTCCTGCTGGTGGTCACAGCGGGTCCCCCACAGGAGGCACTAGGAATTGCTGAGCACCCTTCCCTGTGCTCAGCAGTGACCTCAGGCTCCGTCATGATGTGGCAAGGGTGTGCCCTGGCATTAGCAAGCATGCAGGAGCCATTCCAGGTCACACCAAAGTCCTTTCTGCCCGCCCTGCCCTGCCTGCAGGATATGCTTACTGAGGCTCTGCAGCTTGCAGGAGCACCTGGGGGGATTCTGTGGATGCTGTGGTGCTGTGGGCCCCTCTTTTTCTCCCACAGCAGGTGTCTGGTTCCCAGTGGGAGGAGCAGGACAGCCACAGGCAGTGGGGAGCACTATCAGGGTGGGGAGGTGTGTAGTGACAGGACTGTATTCCCTCTCCAGTTGTTCCGCCACTCCACATGTGGCTTCAAGCCCAGCTGTACTATGTGCCATGACCTAATGGTGCCGTGACCAAGCAGGGTCAACTGCAACTGGGCAGTGCCATGCCATGACCAGGCAGTGCTGTGCCATGACCAGGCAGTGTTGTGCTGTGCCGCCCCTGCACCATCAGTACTGCCCAGTACAGGAAGGGCACAGCCGTGGGCACAATCAGCTGGTGGGAGTTGCCCTGGGCTGGAGATGGGACTGGGGTCGGGCCAAGACAGCAGGATGGCAATGAGGCTTGGAGGAAACGGGGCACGTCCGTGGCGGCTGCAGTGGCAGCAGGGGACAGGTGCTGGTGGGCAGCCGATAACTGCAGGCACTCGGATGCGGCGCTGTCACACGGAGCTGGCAGGACGCCGGTCATGGCCAAGGTTTGGTGGTCCATCGCAAGTGCTCGTGACTGGCAGCTGCCTCGTCGTTAGTGCAGGGCTCTGCACTCGGCTGATTGCTCTGACCCGTCCTCTGCATCCAGGGGCTCCTGGCATGTTATTTTCTTAAAAAGAAGCAAATGTGGGAAACGGCGTTGTCAGCCCCAAGCTGACAGGCACAATCACCAAAATGCGGTGTCGGCAGGAACTGGCCCCACGCGCTAAATGACTTGAAAGGAAATGGCCTGGATTGTGCTGAGGAGGCAGAGTGTGGGGGGAGAAAGCAAGTGGAGCAAACAAAAAAACTCCATTAATTAAAGAAACTCGTTAATGAGGGACATTTAATCAGCTAAAGATAATATCTACCCCTCGCCTGCTGTGGCAGCCACTGCACAGGGCTGGTGGTGCAAGACTGAGCCGTGGGCAGGGCGGGGGACACTGGGCAGAGGACACCATATGGGGGACACTGCACAGGGGAAACCAGGCAGGGGAGCTTGGGCTCCCTGTCCCAGCCTCTCCACTGCCATCCCCGGGGCAGGGGTGTTTCAGCACAGGGTTGTGCCACGATCCTGCTGGTACCTGCCTGAGCAGGTGGGCAGCAGAGGTGCAGGGGTACTGGTTGTGCCCCCTGTGTTGTGTTAAATGCTGCCAGCTTTGCTCCAGGCTTAGGCACTGAACTGATCTGTCTCGTTTTAAAAGAGGCCAAGGGCTGTTAAGGATCAGAATTTCTTTTATTGCAAGTGTCAAAAGCACCGTGTGGGAGTGTCCCTGCACCCCAGGAGGGAGGGATGTCTATCAGAGACCCTGTCCCTGGCACCCCCAGGCCAGCACTGTGCCACGGGCTCCCCACATGGCCAGGCACCCCAAGCTGGGAGCACCCAGAGTACTTCTCCTGGACCCCCTGGGTGCTCAGTGCAGGGGGACACCCCAGAAGGGGCTCCAGCCACTTTCCGGCAGGAACAGAGGGACCCTCAGTGCTTGGGGCTGCCCAGGGATGGGGCTGTTCAGTGGTGCAGGCAACATGGGCTGTGGAACTGAGCAGCGAGATGTCAATGGGCATCACACAGCCAAACCTGTCAGCGTTCCCTTCCCCATGGGACCCTCACCCACTGCAGCCCCGATCGAGCAGCTCTGTCCCCAGTGGGGGTGGCCAGGCACTGGGAGAGGACGGGAGGCGCTGGAAGCCATGGATCTGTGTCTTTGCAGCACCCGCAGCCCCAGCACCATGAGCAGCAACCAGGGGAACCTAATGGTCCCTGAAAGAAATAATACCCGGGCTGACAGGCACTGCGACAGTCCTAATTAATAACTGATACAAACGTGGCTGTTGGGACAGGCTGACAAGATGCCGGGAGGGCCCAGGACCTGAGCAGGTGGGGACAGTCCCTGCATTCTGTCTGCCAACTGACATCCTGGTCCCTGCGTGTTGGTGGCTGGTCCTGGCTGTAGTGACAGCAAGGATGTGTCCAGTGCAGAGCAGGCAGGAGGGATGCGGGCTGCTCCTGCTTCTGCACATGCAGGCAGGGAGGGATGGGCACAGGGCATCAGGGATTCAGGCAGGGAGTGAGGCACACGGGGCGCTGGGGATGCAGGCAGGTACTGGGAGTGTGACCACCGTGACTGTTGGTGTCTGCCTGCTCCCTGGAGAGGAGCTGGGTGCCGAGACCCAGGTGAGCACAGGATGGAGCCCTGCAGCCTGCCAGTTGGGATTAGCACCTGCAGTGTGGGCAGGAGTGGTGTGGGCAGTTCCCGGCTGCCCGTCCCGGGGCAGTGCCGTCAACGGGCTCGGCCCCTGCAGCGTGACAGCCCCGGCCCACGCAGGCAGGTGCATCGGGCTGGCGCGTCCCCGAGCAGCTGAGTCAGCGCGGGCAGGCGCTGCCGGTGCTGCCGATGCTGCTGATGACTTGCAGATCTGCAGCGGGGCTATTCCCGCTGGGTTTCCGTGTGTCCCCGGTGCGGCCCTGCTGCCACCCTCACAGGCGCGACAGCCCTGCGGGCTGGGGATGGCAGCTGCCAGCGCGTCCCCCCTGCCACCCCCACCATCCTTCCCCAGCATAAATCGGCGACACACACAGTTAAAGAGCTTGTCTCTGCGGGCTGAGCCACAGATGGATTTCACAGGCCAGAGGCTGCTGCAGCACGTTGTAAAGCATCCAAGGGGCTGCGGGCGCTGCCCCACGCAGCCCTGGGACTGCTGCTGGGGGCTGCAGCTGTGCCGGCCACAGGTGCAGCACACACGTGTGCGAGCGGGGAGAGGCCATGGGTGTGCGCTGGGCTGTGAAGATGGGCAGTTGGTGGCTGGGTTCGTGTGCAGACAAGGTGCAACCTGGGACCCCCACACTGCACTCCCAGCCCCACGCAAACCCCAGCAGCCCTTGGCCCTTGTCGTGGGTGCAGCTCACCCCATTTGACCAAGGCAGCCAAGCCAGCTGCGTTAGAGCAAAGGGCCTAATCAAATATTTAGCAGTTAATTGATTCCTGCCTGGTATTTGCCAAGGGGCCATCAGCATCCCTCCCTGATGCCATTCCCAGCCTGCCCAGCCAGTGCCGGTGCTGTGCAGCTCCCGGCATGATGCTGCTGGCCGGGCTCTGCTTTGCCCTGTGCTGGGCTCCAAAAGGGGGCCTGCCCAGGTCTCCCTTCCGAAGGAGAGGGATATTCCAGCTTCAGGAGTTAAACCCTACATGGAGGCCTCCATCCTCCTACCCAAGCCCCAGCGCACTGGGCAGGCAGGGCGTAGGAGCAGGAGAGGATGGAGCTCAGCTGCTGGCAATGTGACCCCAAAGCCACCACAGCACAGAGACAGTTTGAGGGCGACACCAGAGGCTGGGGTGTAGTCGGGTGGGTGGGCCTGGGTCTGGCTGTGGAGATCAGAACCCCATCCCGGGGCAAGTGGCAGCCCAGGTATGCCAGCAGCTGAGGGGGATGGTGCCGCTGTCTTGGCAGGGTAACCAGGACGCCACGGCTCCACCAGACGCGATGGCTCAACCCTACCCCCCGGCCCAGTACCCCCCGCCCCCCCAGAATGGGATCCCCGCAGAGTACGCACCACCACACCCCCACCCCACGCAGGACTACTCGGGGCAGAGCACAGTACCGGAGCACGCCATGACCCTCTACACACCAGCACAGAGCCACACCGAGCAGCCAGGCACCGACGCCAGCACACAGTCCATAGCAGGGACACAGACGGTACCGGTAAGGCTCGGGGGCATGGGTGGGCTGAGGGCAGTGCCAGGGGCACTGAGGGGAGCTGGGACAGTCGTGCTGCGGGGGACCGCGGCAGTGCTAGAGCTGCCAGGAGGGTCCTAGGACTACCAAAGTCCCACAGGGTATCAGGCTGGGTGTTCCTACCATCACTCCCCCTCCCAGCCCTCCCATCATTTCTAATTACTCGTAATCCACTTGCTTGGCTCTGCTCTACAAGATCGTGGCAATTACAGGGCTGGAATGCACACCAGGAAGGTGCTGAGCTCAGCACTTTACAGCCTTTCCACATGGTCCCGAGTGCAGCGTCTGCACCCCCACCCCGAGCATCCCCATAGCCCCACCATCATCCCCTGGCTCACCAGGGTGGAGGGACACCCGTGGGGTACTGCCCAGAACCTGGGGGACCACAGGGTCCAGGGTATCCCTGGGGGCAGGCAGGGCCAGGCGCAGGGCAGGGGGACATTCCCACCGGGGACACAGGGCTGGCATGGCCAGGGGCTGATGGCAGCGGTGCCTCCCCCAGCAGACAGACGAGGCGGCACAGACAGACAGCCAGCAGCTACACTCCTCAGACAACACAGAGAAGCAGCAGCCCAAGAGGTTACATGTCTCCAACATTCCCTTTCGATTCCGGGACCCTGACCTGCGGCAAATGTTTGGGGTGAGTATGGCTCCATCCAGCCATCACATCCCTGCTCCCTGCTCAGTGCTGCCCCGTGGCACCATTGGGACCTTGGCACTGCCACCTCCCAAGGGCCTATCCTGCCCAGCCCCTGTGTGTGGAGCGAGGAGTGGCACAGAGCCCTTGTCCCCCTCCACTGTCCCCTTCCCAGCCCTCATTAGGACTCAAAGCAGTGCCAGCTAAGGAAATTTTGTATGACACTCCCTAAGTCCTGTCAGAGCGGGAGCCGTGGGAGGGACAAGGGCTTTCCCCTGCATGACCCTGGGGGTCCCCAGGTGTGGCCTCCAAGGCAGCCCTCTGCCCATCCCTGGCACAGAGCCCCATGCCAGCAGCTCTGGGTGCAGGGCTGGGGGCTTTGCAGGAACTCACCCCTCTATTCTCTCCACTTGCAGCAATTCGGGAAAATTCTGGATGTGGAGATCATTTTCAATGAGCGGGGCTCCAAGGTGGGTGATGCCCATGGCCAGCACCGTACAGTGAGTTCCGGGGAGGGTGTCAGTGGAGCCAGGTTGCCCAGCAGTGCTGTAACCTGCTCTCCCCTCCTCTCCTGTCCCATGGGACCCTGGCAGGCAGCACCCCGTCGGGGCAGCCCTGGCACCAACTGGGGAGGTCGTGTGGGTCCCTTCACCCGGCACCGGAGGGAGGAGAGGGCTCGCTCTGTCCCGCCATGGGCAGCTCGTGTCCCTCTGTGTCTGGATGTCTCTGTTGTATCTTCCCCGCTTTCTGTGCCCCTCTCCCAGACTCTTCTCCCAGCTTGTGGGTGATTCTTGGGCCTCAGCCGGGACCCCTGGCCCCTGCGGGGACCCCAGTCTGGGCTCTTCATCTCTGCACTGTGGCAGCCTCACCTCCTGCGCCAGCTCTCCTGATTCACCCCCTCTCTCTCTCTGTCCCCACACCCTCTCTCTGTCTCTCTCTGTCTCTTTCTTTCTCCTTTTCTCCTCTGCTCACAGGGTTTTGGGTTTGTAACTTTTGAAACTAGCACAGATGCCGACCGGGCACGGGAGAAGCTGAATGGCACCATCGTAGAGGGCCGGAAGATTGAGGTGCTCAGATAAGTGTGCTAGTGCCGTGCCATGCCTGCGTGTGCGTGTCCCCTGCCCGGGCTATGGGACGCTTGGGGGCAGCTCCGGGTCCCGGGTGCCCTAGGTAGCTGGGCCCGGCGCGTGCATGTGTCCCTGAATGTGGCACGGGAGCATGTGTGTCGGCTGCCGGGAAGGTCGTCGCTTGGCACAAGGAGTGTCTGGCCCAGAGGAACCTCCCAGGTGCACAGAGAGCCAGGGTGTCAGCTGGGGATGCATTCTGCCTGATACAGACAAGTCTGGCAGACCCCCGTGCCCACAGTGCCGCGCAGCCACCCCATGCTCTGCAGGGAGCTTTGGGGCTCTGCCCCGCATGCCGTCCCCACCTGCTCTGTGCTGGGAGGGAGGATCCACCCGGGGCTCCGCACCTGCAGTGCCAGCAGCTGCCCAGCCCTGGAGGCTTTGATTTCTCCAAGCTTAGCACAGGGTTCAGGCTCTGCCCATTTGCCGGCAGCTCCTTGCTGGTGGCCTGGCGAGTGGTGGGAAGCAGGGTGGAACATGGCAGAGGGAGTGGGACAAAATGTCCCCAGCAGTGCTGATGGCAGAGAGGGAGCCTGGCAGGGCACAGCAATGCTCCATGGACAAGGAAAACATCATCCAACCAAACGGGGCAGGAGCTCACAGGCAGCATGTTGCGGCTCAGCCTGAGCATGGCACCGCAGCTCTCGGGGCACCAGCCACGAGCCTGACCCACGCTCGTAGCTGGAGCACGGAGGCCTGGGCTGGCTGGAGGCACAGGCAGATCTGTGTACAGCGGGGCGGCTGCAGGCAGAGACTTGTCTCGTCTCTCTGGTGCAGCCAGCATCCTTTGCTCCGGCATCCGAAGCAGCAGCAACACGCGCTGAGCACAGCCGAACAGGCCCTGGACCACGGCCTCACCAGCTTCACGTCCCTCAGGCACTGAGCCCCCATCCCTCTCTCTCCAGGTGAACAATGCCACGGCCCGTGTCATGACCAACAAGAAGGTGGCCAACCCCTACACCAATGGTAAGGGCCAGCGTCCAGAGAGCAGGGGCTACAGCAGGCAGGGGCACTTCCAGGCACCGGCACTGGCTGCCATGAAGCTCTGGCAGTGAATGCCCTCCACGCCTGCAGGCAAATGGGAGAGCAGCTGCTCCTGCCCAGTGCAGGAGTGCAGCCCCCTGTGCCCTCCTCCTGCCTGGGGACAGGGCTGTTGTCCCTCAGAGCACCATGGAGACAGTGCCCTGTCCTCACCAGCTCTCCCTGCCCACAGGCTGGAAGCTGAACCCGGTGGTGGGAGCAGTCTACGGCCCCGAATTCTACGCAGGTAATGTCAGGCTGCAGCAGTACCTCCTGCGGGTTCCTCCCAAATGTCAGCTCTGTGCTGTGTCTGCCACTGCTCTGTGCAGTGAGCAGCCCCTGGCCCCTGTCCCTGTCCTTCGCTCCTGCCTGGAGAGTTCCCCCTATCCTATCCCCTTGCCCAGCATCCCCACAGGGCCATGTCCCTGCCAGGCTGAGGGTACAGGGGTGGGCTCTGCCACAGATGCCCTGTGGGGGCTGTGTGGACCTGCTGTGGAAAGCCCACAGGTGTCCCCTCCGTCCTGCAGTAACGGGGTTCCCATACCCCACCACGGGAACGGCCGTGGCCTACCGAGGGGCACACCTACGGGGTCGAGGACGTGCCGTCTACAACACCTTCCGGGCCGCGCCGCCGCCACCGCCCATCCCCACCTACGGCGCGTGAGTACCCGTGGGGGCTGCCCGTGTGCTGCTCCGGCTCTGCATTGGCATCGCCGGGCTCTCGCACGTTGGGACCAGGCTGCAGCTCCTGCAGCAGCTGCCTGGCCACAGGCTCTGTCCCAGCCCCAGGCTGCTGCCCTCGGGGTGACCCCTCTCACCAGCTTCCTGTGCACCAAGGCACAGGACGTTTTTCCAGCCAGGATGGTTGGTTTAAAGGAAGCTCTCTCCTGGCACATGCAGCTGTGATGGCACTGGCCACAGACACAGCCATGGCCATCTGTGGCCACTTGGCTGCTCCCAGCAGAGATCCTGCCCTGGGATCCTCCTCTGGCACGCCCTGCCCTTGGCTGTGCCCTCTGCTTGTCCCCAGGTCCCTGCCCAGAATCCAGACATGCCTTTGGGGCCTGGACAGCCACTCCTTGCCAGTCAGCTGCAGTGCTGAGGCAGCCCCCCCCGCCCCGAGTCACTGCCCTTACCCACTTGACTCGTCCAGGGGTACTTGCTGGGCTCTGATGCCTCTGCCTCATTTCCAGGGTCGTCTACCAGGATGGGTTCTACGGAGCTGAGATCTACGTAAGTGACACTGCGTCCAGGGCTGGGCCATGGCGGGGACCCCGTGCCAGCGCAGGGGGCAAGCGGCATCACGCAGCTCCGTGGTGGGCTCTGCCCCCCCAGCCCCTTCCCCTGGGAGGCAGCAAGAGCATGAACAGAGTACAGCTCCTCCAGAACGATGTGGGTGGCACACACCACACAGGAGCCTGTGCCCAGTGCTGTGCCCCTGCCAGCCCCCTTGCAGGGCTAGTACCATGCAGGATTTACGGCCTCAGTGCCTTACACCTGCATTTAACCTCCATGTCTGAGGAGCCAGCAGCGATATTTCAGGCGGGCACTGAAGGATTTATCTAACGTGACACCTCATTAAAGCGAGCGGGGAGGTGACATTCTCTTCTCTGGAAATTTAATTTTTTAAGGTTAATGTTTGTGAAAGCCCCTGGGGAATGGTAATGAGGCTGGTGCATGCCCAGCGGCATTGGCACCAGCTCCCCGTGGGCCCCACCACTACTCCGTGCAGTGCCATGGGGCACCCAGCTGCCACCAACCCCACCCCCCAGTGGGTGCAGCCCCTTGACCAGTCTCTCCTCCCTGCAGGGGGGCTACGCTGCCTACAGGTACGCCCAGCCCGCAGCAGCAGCAGCCGCGTACAGCGACAGGTAAGCACCGGGCATCGCGCCTGGGGAGCTCCGTGTCACCCTCTGCACTGCCCACTCTGACAGCCCCAGCTCTTGTGTGCTGTGGGACAGGACAGAGGCAGGCATGGGGAGGGCGTCCTGCCAACAGGGACCCCTTGCTCCCCTCAGGGCTAGGCTGGAAAGGGTTGGCACCACTGCAGGGGGAGCAGGGAGATCCTGGGGGGCTCCCAGGTGCAGCTGGGAGGGAGGGCTCTGAGGCGAGACAGGACCCCAGCTGTTGTCACTAACACCCACTGCTGTGTTTGCTTCTAGTTATGGCAGAGTGTACGCAGCAGCAGACCCCTACCACCACACCATCGGCCCCGCCGCCACGTACAGCATTGGCACCATGGTAAGAGCAGCCCCTCGGCCTTCCTCTGCTTCCCGGGGGGCTGCAGACAGCCCAGGGAGGGGTCTGGCACAGCAGCCACAGAGCCCGTGGGGCGCAGGGCAGGTGCGGGGGCTGTGGGAGGGGAGTGGGAATGGCGTGGCCCCTGCCTGGCTCTGTCTGCAGGAGAGGAAACCCCCACCCTGCACCTCTGCCCCACCGTCCCCTCACTCCCTGCACAGTCCTGCCCATGCACGCCACTTCCCACGCCACCCTAACCCTAACCCTGCCCCCCACACCAGCTGCCTGGTCAGGTTCCAGGACCCCCTCTCTCATCCCAGTGCAGGACAGTGTCCCCAGGGCCTCGCGTGCAGCCACACACGGGGAGCACTGCAGCCCCTCACGCACCACAGCTCTTGGCCAGCTCTGACAGCATCAAAGATGAAAAATTGCACTCACGGCTGGGATCTCAAAGCCAGCCTGCCTTTTTCTGCCTTTTTTTACTCCCTTGGCACCCCCAGCCCTGGGCAGCTGCTAGTGAGGGACCACGGGCGCTACATCCTAGGGGTTTTCAGCTCAGTGCCACAGCAGGGATGGGGGCAGGCTCCTTGGCAGGCATGGCACAGCAGTGACACATTGGAGGCATATGGCAGCCCCTGGGGCTGTATGGCAACCCCAGGGCAGTACCCATGGCTGCCACAGAGCCCAGGCAGCACTGGGCACCTTGGCCCTGCCTGCCCCTCACATCCCAAGGACAGCAGCAATTTGGTGTCATTTGAAAGAGGAAAAAAAAGAAGAGAAAAAAGAGAAGATCTAGGCTTTGGCTATCTCTGAATACTGATTGGCTTTTTTTTCATCTTTGATGTTGCAGGCTAGTCTATACCGAGGAGGGTACAGCCGCTTCACTCCCTACTAGCAAGACAGACCCAGCCCCCCCACCACTGCCCCCGATGCTCACTAGCACCAAACCAAACCAGGCAGACAGAGCCGAGGCCGAGCCTGCGGAGGACCCGCGGGTGCTGCCCGGGTGGCCGGGGCTGGCGCCGGGCTCTGTGGGGCCACAGCACCCCACACCCATAGGGTTACCTCAGCCGCTCCGTCCTGCCGCCTGCCCGCCTCTCCTGCACCATCCGCCTGCCCCAGGGACCGCGGGGAGTGGGGCCAGCCCTCAGCCCAACAGCACCCTGTTCCCACAGCCGGGGTGTGGGGTCCCCCCTCTGCCCTGGCTGGGGTGCAGAGGGCTCATCCCCCTGCGAGGCAGGCGGGGGTGCTCAACCTGCAGGGATGCTTGCTCCACAGGCGCTGGGGCTCGGGGTGACAGCAGGCCCCCAAGCAGCCCCTCTGCCCCCATAGGAGAGAGAGGAGCCAGCTGGGGTTGGTGCCAGCTCTGGGGACTGACGAGGCTGGGGTGGGTTCAGGATCCCGGGGCAGCCCCCCGGGCAGGAGCGCTGCTCTGGCCTGACCGTGCTGCTCTGCGGAGCTGAGTGTGGTGGGCTGGGCTGGGTGCGGGCCGGGGGGCCGGGATGGTGCCCATGTGCCCCCTGGCCAGCAGCTCAGCCTGAGTGCTCCAGCGAAAGACCTGCCTCTCTTGTTTCTGTTGTAGTGAACCCGTGGCCGTTTCCTTCTGGGACCAGGAAGGGCAAAAATATCCACACACACACAAAAAAAGAACCCCAAAATATAAAAATTAAAAGCAAAGCAACAAAAATTTAAAAAAAAAAACCCAACAAAAAAAAACCAACAAAAAAAGAAACAAAGCCAAGCGGCAGCAGCCAAGTGAGTCCCAACTGTCCACACACACCGAGTGCGCGAGTCCCAGAGGAGCCGCGGCGAGCACCGGCGGTCGGATGCGCCGGAGGGACCCCCAGCGCCCCGGCCCCACAGCCCAGCAGGGAGGGAGCCGGTGCAGGCAGGCGTGAGGGTCTGCAGGGGTCCACGGGGCCCTCACCCGCCCAGGTGCAGGGCCTGGGCACCACGTCTTCCTTTCCCTGGTGCAGCAGCGCTGGGGGTGCCGGCAGAGCGCTGCGCCCTGCCCGGCTCGTGGGACCGGGTGGCGGGGTGGGGACCTGGCTTTGTGCCACCCGAGCCCCGGCGCTGACGGCCATCAGCGTGTCAAGTGTGCGAGGCCTCAGCTCCAGCGCGGAACTGGGGCGGCGGCGCGGTGCTGAGGTATTGCAGGGGACGAGCCTCTGCCTTTTAAAGGGAACTTTTGTTAAGAGGAGCTTGCAACTCGCTTGTGACCCCTTCCCCGTCTTCCTCCCTCCATCCTTGCCACCCGCGCTCCCACCCTGCCCGGAGCAGCCCTGACCAAAGCTGGGCCAGGCACTGCCCCAGTCCCACTCCCGCTTGCTTTGCGGCACGGGACACGCTCATGGCCACCTGTCCCTGCCTGAGGCGGCGGGATGCCCCCAGCCCGGGGTGTGGGGTCTCGGCCACTGCATCATCCACAAGGGACCCACCCAAGCCGCAAGGCTGGGCTGCAGCCGCAGGCACACTGGGTGCGGTGCCCAGTGGCACGGGGCACTGCGGAGCCCATCCCGGGGTGCAGCGTCGTCCCGCGCCCTTACGGCTCTGCCACTCCTCGAACCTCACTTTATAGTCTGCAGACGCCCCCGACGCCCCAGCGATGAGCTCCCCCTTTTCTATTCCCAGTGTACATAGCCCTGGCCCCCGCCCCCCTGTACAAAGCTCCGTCCATCGCTGTACTGGCTTCTCCCTTACAGCACCCCTGCGCCGCCCCGGCGTGCGGGCTGGCGCCGGCCCGTCCTGTATGCTTCAAAGTGTGACCATTCTAATAAACAGTACTATTATTATTATTACTATTATTATTATTACAAGGATTATTATTATTATTATTGAAATTATTAATAAAGATTTCTTTCTTCAACCAGGGCGACTCAGGTTTTGACTGGTTGCGCTGCAGGGGCGCGGGGCCGTGGCTGCTACAGTGGATCTGGCCATGCTGGGCAGGGGGCCACAGCCTGTGGGCAAGTGGGGGACCCTTGGGGCTCCCAGCCTCACCATGGTGAGGGAGCAGGGTGCTGCATGAGGAGCCCTCTCCTGGCTGGGCCAAGCCCTTCATTCTTCAAGCCATCAGGTAATATGTTCCTGAGCACCTTCCCCGCCTCAGGAGCAGCAGCTCCACTGCTGACATTGGTGTCCCTGGCAGAGCTTGCATTGTTTGGGGACAGGGCTTGGGACCCCACTGCAGGAGCACTTGCCTGCTCCTGCCTGCTAATTGCTTGCTCACCAGACTGTGAGAAAATAATTGCTGCTATAAATTTTCTCTCCTCCTCACAAGATGCTCAGGGGAGGCAGCGCAGGCTGGTGGCGCTGGGCTGGGTCCACGTTAATGAGCACAGCGGCCACCCATGCTGGGCTGCTCCTCGGGGCTGCTGCAGAGCCCCTGCTGGCAGCTCCCCATCAGGCTGAGCTCTGAGGGGAGGGGGTGTGGCTGGGCATCTTGGGATCTTAGGGCAAGTATCCCCAGCCTGTGGGCAGACAGCTTGAGGCAGTGAGAGCTACAGGAGCTGGTGGGGTTCTCAGGGCAGGTACCCCAGTCTGGGGCCACACATGTTGGGGGTCCCTGCCAGCCACTTGCAGGGTCCTGGCCAGCACCCAGTGGGCCCCCAAAGTGAGGGCTGAGCACAACCACAGGGGTGGGAGAAGAGGGACTCACCAGCCCAGGGTGATGAAAGGCAGCCTCCATCCTCTGTGTCCCCCACCCAGAGCCCACCCACCACACGGAGGAGACATGGCACAAGCTGCACCACAGTTGCTTTAATGCCCATCTGAGCTGGTGCCGCTGCCTGGCGCAGAATAGACCAGCACGAGGCGGCCCCAGCGGTCAGGGTCCACAGGCAGCTCATCCTGCAGTATTGGCTCCACCAGCAGCTCCAGCCGGCAGGACTCTCCAGGCGCTGGGCGCAGCACCGACAGCCCCACAGCACGGAACAGGCAGCCCTGGGCCAGCCCCAGCAGCTGCGGTGCTGTCTGGCCCAGGCGGCACTGGGCACCCTGGCTCAGGACACGGAACCATCTGGCACGGCCGGGCGGGAAGGACCAGCGCAGGGTGAGGCTGAGCGAGAGCTGCTCAGGCTCAGGGCCCTCCTGCCACCAGAGCTGCGAGGCCAGCACGTTGTGCACCTGCGCTGGGGAGGCTGCCATGCTGGCCATGTCCAGCACCTGCGAGGGAACCACAGGACTGGTCAGGGTCAGGGCAGGCACCCACCCACCTTCCCAGCACAAGGGTGGCACCAGGGCAGGTGTCTCCACCCAGCAGTGGCAGGCACTCACCCGGACCTCCCCGAGGAGGCAGGTGAAGGACGTCTCCTCCAGGCTGGGCTGCTGGCGGGACACAATCACAGAGAGGTCTCGTAGGCTGCAGTCCTGCAGCTCCAGCTCATAGCACCTGAGAGGGAAGAGGCAGAGCAGGAATGGTGCCAGGGAGCCCTGGCATCCCATGCCTGCCTGTGGACGCACGATGTAGGCAGGGCACTCACCGGCTGGTCCAGCCATGGGAGCCACGGTGGCAGGCGGCGAGCAGCTTGGCGAGGCCGGGTGGCGGTGCCGGCAGGAACCGGGGGTAGTGCCGGCCGTTGGGCTCTGCCAGAGGGACCCAGGTCAGGGGGCGAGGGACTGAGCTGGTCCCACACTCCACAGCAGATGCTCACTGCAGAGAGCACAGGGGGACAGGGTCCTCACCGGGCAGGGAGGTGGGGTTGCCCTCAAGGCAGATCCCTGAGTCCCAGGTGGTGACCTCCAGTGCCACTGTGAAGTCATCAGGCTGTGGCCCCTCCAGCTTGTAGAGCAGGGTCAGGAAGAGCTTGGGAGGGGCCGGCATCTGCAAAGAGAAGAGGCTGATGACCCCAAATCCACCCAGAGAGAGACAGAGACAGAGAGACAAAGAGAACGTGCATTGGGTTAGGTGTGATGGGCAGTGTGGGCAGAGCCTGGGCATGCACGCCACAAGGCCCCAGGGCCACACAGCTCGGGCCATGCAGGCCATGTCATGCCGACATGGTGCCAGCCCAGTGCCGAGGAGGGGGCAAAGGGCTTCGCCCCAACTCACCGGACAGCCACGCGCTCCTCGCCGGGGGGGATGGTCCCCTGCAGCTGCAAGGAGCTGCCCCCGCACCAGGCGTCCTGCAGGCAGCAGCTGGTGCTCAGCCTGCCCTGGAGTTCTGGGTACAGTGGCTGGATGTCCTGCGCGCTCAGGTCATACCAGGGCCCAGACTCTTCATCCTACAGCACAGGGAGAGCTGAGCTGGGGGAGCCGAGAGCAGGGACACCCCTGCTCAGCCCAGCCCAGTCCAACCAGAGCAGAGTTGTCACCCTGCACCCACCTTCCCATCCAGGAACGTGCTGGTGCCCATGCCCAGGCTGAAGGAGGTGGTGAGGGGCAGTGTGCAAATGCTGTGCGTGGGCAGGTATTCAGCCAGCGAGCCCCAGAACCTGGAGGCAAAGGTGGGCATCAGGGCAGAGAGCCGTGTTATGGTCGCTGCCCTGCACGGCCTCAGGTATCGCCTTGGCTGGGGCAGAATGGGGCCAGCTGGCTCCTGGCCAGCAGCCATGGTGTCCTGACAGCCACAGTGTCCCGGTAGCTGTGTACCACCACCCCAGGGCACTCCTAGCCCCGTTCCTCCCCCAACACCCGCCCTGCTGCCCTCACCTGTTCTCGTTCTGCAGGAAGTTTTCCTTCCCCAGGTGCTCATAGACCCAGCCAGGAGCGAAGATGGCTGCGGAGAGGCCATACTGCCGGATCAGGCGCAGGGACTGCAGAAATGAGTGGTGAGCAGCGTGGGCCAGGCCACGTAGTCACCTTGCCACCTGTCCTGTCTCTGTTCCCCCCAGGTTCCACTGGCCCCATGGTGGGGCAGGACACCACAGGGATGTGCTGCACCATCTCCCTCTCCAGGGATGGCAGCACTGGGATCCTCCAGCTCCCTCTTCATGCACAGCCAGCAGCTCTGGGATCCCTCACTCCTCACCAGTTCATCCCCAGGTTAGCAGCCCAGGGCCATCAGTGGGAGCTCAGGGCCCTGTACCGAGGCAGGTCCAGGGTCACACTCTGGCCCAGCCTTGTCACACCCACCTTGTCAGTGTCAAAGCCACCACCAATCACATCTCCACGGGCAAAGACATCAACGCCGACATAGATGTCGTTTTGGCGTGGCCCAGCAAGTTGTTGCGTGCGCTGCAGCTGCTCCTCCTTCCAGTTGTAGTTGGTGAACAGCCCATCACAGGCATCAAAGAACATCCTGGGGACAATGGTCAGAGTGGCAGGGTAGACACTGTGGCTGCACACGACCTTACCAAGGGCCAGGCAGGTTGTGCCTGACTGCTGCCATGCTGAGTTCGGGGTGGGCTCATGCCCCCTGCTCGGGACAGTTTTGCCAGCCTCACCTATTCTCATCGTTCAGCTCATTCTGCCACTTCAGAGTGCCATCCTTCAGGACGCTGTCATACCAGATCACCAGTCCTCCTGGCACGGCGCTGTGCACCTGTGCTGTCAGGTCCCGCAGGAAGAGCGGCAGGTTCCCCACCGCTGCCGCCTGTCAGGAGAGAGCAGGCATAGGTGGGTGAGGGCACAGGGTGGGGGGCTCCCCATGGGAACAGCACAAAGGCAGAGAGGTGGGCAGGGAGAGGCAGAGAGGTGGGCAGGGAGAGGCAGGGAGGTGAGCAGGGCCCCCATGACTCACGCTCAGCGTGTTCTCTATGTTGACCAGCCAGCCATCGAAGCGGTAGTGCTGGGCAATGCGGGCCAGCTGCTCGGCCACGGCACCGTAGGCCTCCTCCCCACCGGCCAGGAACGCCTCACACAGCTTCTCCCCATCTGTCCACTCCGTGATGAATGTGCCTGGGGAGGCAGCGAGGGCAGCGTCAGCCGCACGTCCTGGTGAATCCACCTCACTCCTGGGGCTGGCCCAGGCTCAGCCCTGCCCTCACCCAGCACAGGGACGCCGTTCCGGTGTGCTGCATTGGTCCAGACCACGGGCGGGATGGTGACAGTGTGGTGGCTGAAGTAGACAAAGATGTCGATGTAGCGCCAGTGGTAGAAGACATAGGGGTTGCGTGTGGCCGAGCCCTGGATGAACCTGCAGAGAGGGAAGAGGGTTGGGCAGTGCAGGAAGGATGCTGAGGGATGCTGTTGGGCAGGGTAGGAGCCTGACTCACAGCCGGGAGCTGGGCAGAGCTGTGGCACTGAGCCACCTCTGAACATCCCAACCCAAGCAAGGCTCCCCAAGCACTGGTGCCAAGAGCCAAACACCCCATCCCTGCTCACCTGCGGCTGAGCCGGCAGGAGATGTGTCAGGCAGAAACAGAAGTGCCTCGGGGTTTGAGACATTGAGCTCCTCTGTCACACCTCCCTTCGTAGCTCCTTGTCACACCTAGCACGTACCTGTCCTCCAAGTAGCCGCCACGCATGTCATGGCACACCAGTGTCCGGGGCCTCCTGCTGTGGAGTGGGGGCTGGCGCTTGGCCAGAGGCACGGCTGACACGTTGAACTCGTCATTGCTGTTGGGCTGCCAGGCCAGCAGTTCCTCCAGTCCGGACAAGAAGAAGCTGATGGGCTCCGTCGTCTTCGTGTCGAAGTACCTTGCTAGGAACGATGGGGAGACAGGACAGGGTCAGCCGTGAGCACTGCCGTGCAGCTCGGTACCGCGCCGACACCGTGCCCATCCCGGCGGGCCCTCCTCACGGTGCCTCACCTGGCAGGGGCTGCGGGCGGTCGCTGATGGTGTCGTGCAGGACAGTGGTTCCCTGGATGTCCGCCGCCGGCTGGAAGCTGCCCCGGGAGGTGGGTGAGGGCCGGGCTGGGCCAGCACCGCGGCCAGCGCCAACCGGGCCCTGCCAGCCCCGGCACCGGTCCCCATCCAGGTCCCGGTCCCGATCCCCATCCCGGTCCTGGTGCCGGTCCCCGTCCCCGTCCCCGTCCCCGTCCCCATCCCGATCCCGGACACGATCGCGGCCTCGGCCCCGGTCGCCGCCATCCACCTCCGCCGCCGCCGCCCGGCCCGCTCCGCCTCCGCCGGCTCCTCCGCCCCGGCCCCGGCCTCGGTTCCCGTCCTCCTCCCGCGCCGCGCGGGCCCCTCCGGCGCCTCCGCCATGGCGCTGCCGCCGCCGCCGCCGCCGCTGCCGCACTGACGGCGCCGCCGCCGCCGCCGGGCCCGGCTCTCCCGGGGGCGCGGCCCCGGAGCTCCGCCCGCCCCGGCCCCGCACCGCCCCCGGCCCCGCCCGCGCCCGTGCCCCGGAGTGGGACGTGTCCTGGGACGGGCCGCGTGTGGTGGGATAAGGACGTGTGTGCTGGGATGGGACATGTGTCCCGAGATGGGCTGAGTGTCCTGGGACAGGGCCACGTATCTTGGGATGGATTTTGTGTCCATGGATGGAACGTGTGCCCTGGGAAGGGCTGCATGTCCCGGGAAGAAACTACAGGCCTCTGAATGGATTGTGTGTCCTGGGCTAGAACATGTGTCCCAGAATGGGAATCCGTGTGCTGAGATGCAACCTGTGTCTATACCAGGCCCTGCTGTGCAGTCTGGGCTGGAGATGGTACCTGGGCCCAGGGGCCAGTGTGGCCAAGGAGCTTTGCCCATGCCATCGGACAGGGCTAGGGCCCTGGGCTGATGCCCCCACCCCACAGGCACAGCAGTGAATGGCCTGACCAGCCTCACTTGGCCCCCACCATCCACCTTCTCCCCACATGTGGGGCCAGGGCTCTATTTAAGGTCATCTTCAGTCCCCCCCAGCCTGTTCCCCTCCCTCCTGTGCTTGGGGTGCTGGTTTCCAGCTGCCGCCCTGCTCAGCCCAGCCACGGACGCACCAATCCAGACCCTGACACCCAGCTTCATCCCAGACCTATCTCCTCTCTGAGGATGTGCCAGATAACCTGGACTCCTGACAACCCTGCCACCCTTCCCAGCCTGTCCTGTTCCCAGGCTGACAGTTCTGTCACTGCACTCAGCTCCTGGCCCTTGGGGCACAGCTGGCCCCTGCAGTGCCTGGCACAGGTCTCCCGGCTCTCCAGGGACAGTTTGTTCTTCCCTCTCCACCCCAGCTCAGCAGCACCATGCCAGCCCACAGCTCTCGGGGAGCCCCTGCACCCCTGGAACAGAAGCCTGCCCTGAGTCCCTCCACACAGACAAAGCAAGAGGACACTGAGGGTGTGAGCAAGGCTGGAAATGTGGGGTGTTTAATGTGGCACGAGCTGAATGGGGGGTCAGCATGCTGGCCCACACTACTGCTGCATCTACGCAAACATGAGGCCTGGCCAGCAGATAACCTAATGGAAGAGGAAGTGGCTGAGGCTGAAGGCCCCCCGCCCAGGGCTGCTGGTGGGGAGCGAGCCCTTCCTGAGCAGAGGCTGCGGTGAGCAGTGACGGGATCTGCAGAGGGAAGTGACGCTGTTCACTCCCCGCCGAGGTACCCAGCCCCCCACTGCAACACCTGCACTGCGGAAGGAAAGAGGACCCGTAGTGGTTTGTTGCCTTTCCTGATGGCGCTGAGCACCTTCTGCCCATTCCAGCCGGGGAGCACGGCCTGGTGCAAGGAGGAACACGGTGCAAGTGTCTGCCCGTCCTCACACCGGGGCACCAGCAGTCACACAAGGTTCCGCTGGTGCCAGCTCAGCCAGTGCCATGACAGGCTGTGCCTGGCAAACCCAGCTCTGGACTGGGGAGAGGGGCTGAGGCCCCTGCCCACCCCAGGTGAGCAGCTGCTGCCTGTTCACTAATGTGGCAGGGGCTTAAAATTGCTCCAACTCTTCCAGCTGTGTCTGGTTGGCCTTGAGGCGCTGGAGTGAGGGAATTCACACGCTGGTGCAGCTGCTGGGGGTAATGGCACTAGGGTGACTAACAGCATAATAGGCGTGGCACTCCTGGGATGAGAGGGACAGGGGCTCCTTGGCCACCTGGCCTGGCACATGAGGAGCAGGAGGGGCCTGGTGCTCAGGGGTCCCCACTGTACTTGATGAGGTGGCCACTGAAGGTGATGTAAGTGTCGTACTCATCGCTGAAGACAGCGTTCTCACGCTCGCCCTTGTAGAGCCGCACCCAGACCTCATCCTGCTCCTTCAGCTCCAGCATGACGCTCTGGCTCTGCATGATGCTGCGGTCGCTCACCTGGGCGTAGAGGATCACCACCTCCGCCCCGTTGCGCATGATGTGCAGGTACGTCTCCTTCTGATTCCAGGTGTGCACATTGAGGCTGAAGTAGTAGATCCCGGGGATGTAGCAGTAAAACTTGCCCGTGAACATGTTGAAGTGGTCGTAGAGGTTGACAAACTCCGTGTCGAAGATGAGGGTCTGGTAGTAGTCGTTACTGTGCAGGGGTTTCTTGCGGCCCACGGAGAAGGCGGCGTAGTGGCTCTTGCAGCGCTCCCCAGGGGCGCCCATGCTGCCCTTCTGTCCCTTGGGCCCTGCATGGCCCCTGCTCCCGGCCACCCCTGTCTTGCCGAACTTGCCCTGCATGCCACGCTCACCGCGGTCCCCCTTCTCTCCTGGGCAGAGCAGGAGGGAGAGTTGGGCTGTCAGGCAGGCGCCAGCACTGAACCCAGCGCCCTGAAAGCCCCTTCCCCAGAGACGGATAGGGGGAGCAGGGACCCACCAGTCCTGCGCCTGCCCCTCCCCAGGCTCTGATGCTGCTGCCCAGAGGCCACCAGAGCAGGGGCTGTTCACACCCCAGTGTGGCTCCTGCCCTCTGTCTGTGCAGGGCATGGGACCACTGGCACCACCCCAGTTTCTCACTCCCAGTCTGTGCAAGAGCTGGCACTGTGAGCCAGCACAGCACTGGAATTGGGGCAATGCCAACAACACAGCGTAGGGTCCTGCCAGCCCTCACCTTTCAGGATGGTCATGTTGATCTGAGGCAAGGGCTGGTACTGGGGGTAGAAGCGCTTTTCGGGTGGGGGGCAGCAGCGGACACAGCGGGGCTGTGGGCGCAGCTCCTCCTGGGCACCGTCAGCCTTCTGCTCCTGTGTGGCCCTGGCAAGGCAGAAAGCAAAGCACAACAGGGAGCTATGGTGGGGCGGGGGCCCTCTGCGGTGTCAGGGCTGCCCTGGCCCCTGCTGCAGAGCACCCTGGCTCTGGGGTCCCCTCACCTGGCAGCTTGGTGCTGGGATGGGGCCTCATTGGGGTCTGTCCACCATCGTTGGTCAGGGATGGAGCTGGTCTGGCTCCCCACAGGGCAGGGCAGCAGGAAGATGAGCAGGACACCATGCACCCACAGCCCCTCCATGCCTTGGCAGTGCCCTGTGAGGTGCCAGGGACAGCTGAGGGGGACAGGCATGCGGAAATGCCCAGCCCAGCCATGCCCCAAGCTTTCCTGGGACACTGCATAGCCCCAGGCTTCCAGCTGGGCTGTGGGACACAGTGTCACCCCAGTGAGCACCTCGGGAGACCCACGTTGGGGCAGTTAGGGGGCTCTGGGCTCACCAACATGAGGCTGCAGCCTTGCAGCCCCTGAACCCTGGCACATACGGCAGAGGAGATTACCTTGGGAGCTGAGAGTGGAGCAGAGCAGCAGCCTCTGACCGGCCAAGTCCTGGACCAAGCGCTGCTGCTCCTGCTCAGCCTGACTTCAGCTGCCTCCCATGGATGCCCAAGAGCAGCAATTTAGGGTGTCAGCACCTGAAAAATTACAGACAGCTCTAGATGCCATGGGGCAAATATCAGGGTGCAACCCTGCCTGTGTGTGGGACCCCAGCTGGGCCCAGAGAGGGTGTCTGCACCCCACTCCTGCGAGGGGCTCCAGTGCCCTGGGGGCTGCCAGCCGAGGGGTTTGCAAGGGGACAAGACCCTCTCCTCCAGAAAGAGGAATGTGGGCTGGCAGCCCTACCTGGGAGCTGGCTGCCACAGGGAGAAACCTTTCTGAGAGCCCACATCCTGTATGGGGCCAAAACCAATATTTGCAGTGGTGGTGGGACTGTGGCCCAGCCCGGGCACTTTGTGGCCCCTCCCCACATTATCAAAACCGTATCTGCTGGAGACGTGGGGCCGGGCACGCAGCACCTTGCCCTTTGGCCCCGAGACACCAGGACAGCCTTGGCCAAACAGGGGTGTAGCACTACCCAGAGCTGGGCATCCCGTGGCAGCAGGGTCAGAGGTGGTGCTGGGTCACGGAGCCTGCCGGGATGGGGATGGCTGCTACGCAGGCTCCTGTCCCAGCCAGGTGCCTCCCTGGGTCGGGATATGGGTGTGGCATTTGCTGTTCTCCCCTCCCAAACACCTCCCATGGCACCGCCTGGCTCTGCCAGCATGCCAGAGCACCGGTCCCAAGGCGCAAAGGGCCCTCACAGCCCTGTCCTGTGTTCTGCAGCTGAGCCAGGCCATTAATGATTTTGAGGCAGAATCCTGTTGTTTTGGTGAACGCCTGCTCTCAGAGCCCCGGGGTCCCCAGTCAGTGATGGGTGGCTGTCACCGTTGTCCCCAGGTGTGGGGTCTGGGGACCTCCGCAGGGGGTGCGGAGGGCGTTTGAGGCCGGGGGCGGATGCCTGGATTATGAGTCACTGGAGCTGGGAGGCGGCGGAGGGATCGGGAAAGGTTCCAAAGGGCTTTTCCTGCTGCTCAAACCCTCTGCCGAGGGCCTGGCCTTCATACACTTCCGGGTGCCTCTGTCTCTCCATCTCTCACCCCGTTGTTTCGTGCTGCCAGGTGTGGAGGGAGGCAGGGGAGAAGTGGATCCATGGATAGAGACATGGAGGAGGCCAGCCAGGGGCTTGTGAGCAGCTGTCACCCAGGGGAGCCTTGGCCCTGGCTCTGCTCACCCTGTCTGGCCTCCGGCTGCACCAGACGCACAGCACTGGACATGGCACGGGCCAGCCGGGGGTTTGGGAAGCCTGTGGCGTTCCCTCAGCTCTGGGACCATCAAACCAGGCTTTCCTCTGGGACATGGAGCAGGCTTGGCCCTGGGGAAAACAGAGTGTCACAGGGAACTGCTCTAGGAGGAGAAACCCTTCACCAGGAAGTTCCCATGGTGGAAGGCAGTGCTTCCCAGGCTGCTGGGAGCAGAGGCGAGTGTGCGGTGGGTGCAGGGTTGCTGTCAGCAGCACACGGGGTTCGCTGGGCCCCCGGCGTGTCCCCCCTGCACCCCTCGGGTGTGCTGGGCGGGAGGTGCCCGCCTGCTCACAGGCACACACGGCCCTGCCGAAGGACGCGGGTTTTCCATCGGGGTTGGATGCTCTCCAGGAGCAGTCAGAGATTTAAACTCAGTGGCTGCAGAAGCCTTGGGACTGCAATCGAAACATCCCAAAATACATTCCAGGTGGAGATAAAGGCTAGGATGAAACGGAACAAGCCCTAGGGGAGGGATGAGGGGCTTGGGGCGGTGTGGAGGCAGCAGGACCTGCCTTCCCATCTCACCCTCTCCCTTCAGGATGGTGGATACCAACTTCCCTGCACCACAACCACTGTGCCTCTGGGGTCCTGCTGGTGGGCCAGGTCCCCCAGTTTCTGCTGCAGATGCTGGAATGGTTGCAGAGACCTTTTTTTTTCCCTGGAGCAGGGCAGACCCGGCAGGCAGCAGAGCAGGGGCTGCATGGGGCAGATGTGGGGAAGGACCATGGGGTAGTTGCAGCCCTCCAGCTCCTGTAGCACCAGCAAGACGTTGTGCTGGGGACCCCAACGGCCACTGTGACCCCCACAGAGATGCCGAAGGTGGCCCGGCATGGGCTTGATGTGTTCGTAGCGATGGGTTTTTTGGGAACGCAGGTGGGGCAGGGCTGGGGGGGATCTGTGTCCTCCCAGAGCCGCCGTGGGTCGGGCTGTGCCCTCAGACTCCTGTGAGGCTCAGCCGTGTGGTCCCCACTGCTCCTTCGCAGGCAGGGCAAGGGCCTCACTCGACTGGGGGGGCACAGGGACCGGTCCGCCTCGCTGATCGTGAGCCAGGACACCGAGCCCCTGGCGAGGCGGAGCCGCCTCCCGGTGCCTGGGCACCGCGCCCGCAGAAGGGCGCACAGCGCGCTGCAGCTCCGGGCCGGATCGTCAGGGCTGCGGCGCCCTCCCAAAGCTGCTCCCCACCTACCTCTGGGGCAGGGCCTCTCCCTCCGCGGCGCTGCCTTTGCTGCCCTAGAGCATCGCCCGGGTCAGCGCGGAGCCTGCCCACGGCCGATCGCTGCCTCCCGCTCCGGAGCCGCCTCTCCTCGCTCGGCCCGGGCGGAAATACACTTTTTAGAAGCGCAGGAGGCAGCGAGGCGCGGGACGAGGCTCGCAGCCCTCCCCCGCCAGATGTGCGCCCGCGGCCGCCTTAACTATGTGCACTCCCGGAGCGGCCGCCTCAGCCGTTTGTGCTCCGGGGCCGCGGACGGGCAGCGGAGGCGGCACGTGCCAGCGGCTCCGCAGAGCCGGTGCGGGGCCCGGGATCCCGGAGGGTGCAGCGGGCCCCGGCACAGGACCTTGCCCCATGCTGGCAGCGCCGAGGCCGTTCCCAGCCCCGAGGGCACCACGGCCAGCACAGCCCCACCGAGCTCCAGCCTTTGACAGCCGGACACGCACACGGGTCCGAAGGCCCGGGGCTAGGTCTACCCTGCTGCCCCACCCCGAGCGGCGGCGGGACATAGGGGGCAACCAGGACAAGGACAGAATGTGTTGCGGGCTGGGGCGGGGCAGGGCAGCACTGGGGTCATGCCTGCCGGGCAACCGGGCTGTGCCCACGCTGCAGAGCCGGCTCGGCCCCCGCACTGCCCCCGCCGCTGGGCTCCGGCCGCCCGAGCGCGACGCCCGGCTCCGGCGGGCCCTGCTCAGCGCGGACCACAGCTCCCGGCAGACCCCGCGGCGCAGCGGGAGGGGCGGTGGAGTGCGGTGACGCGCGGGGTCTCCTGGGATTTGTAGTTTCTGCGGCAGACGTGGAGGTCTGGCCGCTCCCAGGCGCGGCGGCGGCGCGCGGGGCCGCCGGGAGCTGTAGGCGGCGGCGGCGGCGGCTGCGCGCGGGGGAGGCGGCGCCGCGGTGAGCGGGGACACGGGCGGGGGGCGCCGGGCCGGGCCGGCGGGCGGGGGGCTCCACCGGGCGGGGGCACCGCGGACCTCGAGCACGCTGCCCGGGCCGCAGCGGCGGGGTCCTCGAGGCCGTGCCCCGCGCGGAGGTCCCGGGGGCGCGGAGGACCTCAGGGCCCCGCTCAGTCGGGCGATGTCCCGGCTGCCCGACAGCTCGCCCGGGGAAGGGGCGCGGGGGTCCTCGAGGGGAGCGTCCCGTGTCCATGTCCGGGGGTGTTGGAGGGTCCCCGTGTCCATGCCCGGGGGTGTTGGAGGGTCCCCGTGTCCGTGCCCGGGTGTGTCCGTGACCGTGCCCCGACGTTTTGAGGGTTCCCCGTGGCCGTGCTCAGAGCGGGCGCTGGGGTCCCTACAAACGCGGTGGGGGTCAGTGCACCGAGAGGGGTCCCCGGGGCTCTGCCGAGGGCCACGCTCCGGGATCCCGACATAGCAAGAAGCGCTCCCGTCCCCACGATCCGTGGGCTCCGTGCCTGTGCCCCGCCGGAGCTCCCCTGTCCGGGGCCGGCCCCCCACGCTCAATGCCGCCTCTGTTTGCCACTCGGGCTGCTGAAAGGCACATTGAGACCCTGCGGGATGGGCCCTTTGTAGAAAGCCGTGGGATGGCAGCTGGGGATCTCTGCCCCGGGCTGCATGGCACGGGGTGAGCACGGGTCCAGTCCCGGGTGGCTGCTAGCCGCCCGGAGTGCCCGTCTGCGGGAGCCCGGGTCGCTGCCACGTCCTCTGTGCTGCAGGGAGGGAGGTGGCAGCGAGGGGCATTGTCGGCACCCCGGGCCCATGGGTGGGCACAGCCCAGGGTGGGCTCACGATGCTCACATATGTGGAGGACATGCTGTGAGCCTGGGCAGGGATGAGGGGCTCCTGTGTCTGTAAGGCTGGGCAGGTCAGGGTGTGTGTCCCTTGGACCTGGGCACTGCTCTTCCTGCTCAGGTGTGGGCATCCTGCTTGGGCGGAGCTGCCACGTGTCTCCCAGTGTCCCTGTGTGCCTGGGGACAAGCTCATGCCTCATCAGTGGGGTCGGTTCCTGGGGCTGTGGGAGCTGGGCCAGGCTGCCCAGACACTCTGGAGGGAGTAAGAGTCATCCTTGCCACCCGAGGGGAACCCACTTCCTCCCAGGACTCTGTGGGGACGTGCCCCAGGACACTGTGACACGGGGCTCACCTTGAGCCAGATGCCTCAGCTTGTTGCCTGAGCTGCAGTGACCATGGGACAGGTAGAGGTGCTGGGCAGGTCATGCAATCCTGCCGGTATGCTGGGGCTCCTGGTCAGGGGGTGCAGAGGGAGCCAGGTGAGAGGAGCTGAGAGTGATTCCAGCAGCAAACAGCCCCTGGGCATGCTGGCTCTTACCTGCATGAGGTGGGAGCACCTTCTGCTGCAGGAGAGGGGATGGGGCCCCTCGTGGCTGTGTTCTGCTGTCCCTCGAGCTCAGTCAGCACCAAATCCAGCTCTTTGACCTTCTCTCTCCCCTCTTGCCACCAGGTTCTCCTCGCTCCCACTCTGATGCCAGTCCCGCCCTGCCATGAGTCTATGAGCCCCCTCCGGATCAGCGTGGGTGGTCTGCCCGTCCTCGCGTCCATGACCAAGGGTGCTGACCCCCGCTTCCGACTGCGCTGGAAGGCCATCGTGCTGTCCTCAGCCTGCGTGGGGTTTGTGCTGCTGCTCTTCTGCCTGCACCGTTCCTCCCCAGCACGGCATGGCCCCCCCAGCCCTCGCACCTGGCAGCTCGGCCTGCAGGCAGGGGACCGCTACAATGACACCTACCCGCTGTCCCCCCCACAGAGGAACCCTGAGGGCGTGCGCTACCGCATCGGCGTCATTGCAGACCTGGACACGCAGTCCCGGGGCTCCCAGGAGCACACCTGGTTCAGTTACCTGAAGAAGGGCTACCTGGTGCTGTCAGACAGTGGGGACAGAGTGACAGTGGAGTGGGACAAGGATGAGAGCATGCTGCAGTCCCACCTGGCTGAGAAGGGCCGGGGCATGGAGCTCTCAGAGCTGGTGGTTTTCAATGGGAAGCTGTACGCAGTGGACGACCGGACAGGTGTGGTCTACCAGATCGAGGGCAACAAGGTGGTGCCCTGGGTGATCCTCCCGGATGGGGATGGTACTGTGGGGAAAGGTGAGCTCCCATCCTGCCCCGTGGAGCCCTTGGCTCTTTTCAGCTTGGTGGGGTGGGGTGCCCCTTTCCTGTGACCTCTGAGCCTGGCCAAGACAGGGCAATTCCTGCCAAGGGACCAGCTGGCTGCAAGGGGGACACTGTGCTCAGCACCAGGCTCTGGGGTGTAGGGTTTGGGGTATGTGGGACAGTCTGATGACCCCGTGCTGAGTGAGCCCCCCTCATGCCATTCTTTCCACCACAGGCTTCAAGGCAGAGTGGCTGGCAGTGAAGGACGAGCACCTGTATGTGGGAGGACTGGGCAAGGAGTGGACCACCACGACAGGGGAGGTGGTGAACGAGAACCCCCAGTGGGTGAAGGTCATTGGCTACAAGGGTGATGTGAGCCACGAGAACTGGGTGACAAACTACAACACACTGAGGGCTGCAGCGGGGATCCGGCCCCCAGGTATAGAGCAGGGCAACCTCCTGCCACCCCATATCCCACACCAGAGCTGTAGTCACCTCCCCAAGGATACTGGCACTGGGTGAGATTTGAAGGCTGCTGGAGGCCAGAGATCTCCCCTTGTCCTGGTCATTTTCCTCTGCTGCCTGTGCCAGGAGCAGCTGAAGGGTGGCTCAGCCGGCATTGGGCCTGGCAGCCGGGCTCCCAGGCAGAGTGGGGTGTGCTGGGTGCCCCTGCCTGGCTCTGGGAAGAATTGGGAGGCTGCTGCCAGGCAGTGGGGCAGGAGAAGGCAGAAGAGTTCATAGGGGATGCCTGTGCAGGGCTGTGGGGTGTTTTGGAGGGCAAGGGAGAGGGTCCCGCCCCAGCGTGGCTGGTGCCCCTGTGGCCTGTGTGGTCACGCTCCACTTCCTGCCGCAGGGTACCTGATCCATGAGTCGGCCTCCTGGAGCGACACGCTGCAGCGCTGGTTCTTCCTGCCGCGCCGCGCCAGCCACGAGCGCTACAGCGAGAAGGCGGATGAGCAGCGAGGCACCAACCTGCTGCTGAGTTCCACCCAGGACTTTGGGGATGTGACAGTGGGGCGTGTGGGCGAAGTGGTTCCCACCCACGGCTTCTCCTCCTTCAAGTTCATCCCGGACACGGATGACCAGATCATCGTGGCGCTAAAATCAGAAGAGGACAATGGCAAGATCTCCAGCTACATCATGGCCTTCACACTGGACGGGCGCTTCCTCCTGCCCGAGACCAGGATTGGAAGTGTGAAGTACGAGGGCATTGAGTTTATTTAACAGACAGGTGGACCGAGTGGAGGCGTGCGGGCGGCTGAGGGGTGTGGGCAGGCCGTGCTAGGCTGCTCCCAGCCCGGGGTCCGTGAGGGATGTCAGGCAGCGCTCCCAGCTCTGTCCTTGGGCCTGGGCTCTTCTGTAAAGTGTTGGCTGAGCTGCAGCAGGTGTGGTGCAAGTGTTTCGGCAGTGGCACCTGGTGGCAAGGGACCGCCACCACAGGGTGCTCCCGCCCCGGGGACAGTGTCCACATCCTGGAGTGCTGGTGCCCAGGCCGGCCCCGCTGCAGCCCTTAGCACCCAGCCCTGAATTGCGACAGAACCATCTGTGGTGGCTCTGGTGATGTCTGCGCTCTGGGTTTGCAACTGAGCCCCAGCTCTACCGCTCTGCCTTGTGTGCCACGAGGCTCCCTGGGTAGAGGGGGAGGGTGTGCAGCCAGAGTGGGTCAGACTTGGGGAATTTCATCAGGCTTTTTCTCCAGAAGCTGGTTTTCCTTCCCTTTTCCCTTAAGCTGGGTGAGGTGATTGCTGGCATGACACTCCTGTTTCAGAGAAAAGTCTCCCATGGGAGGGGACAGTGTCTGTGTCCCTGTGCTCCTGTGACCGCAGGGGATGCGGTGGTTCCCTCACTGCTGTGGTTCCGGCACAGTGGCTGTGCCTATGGGGCAGGGGGAGCAACTGTGGGTGATGGGGCCACCAGCTGTGGCCAGATGGAATGTGGGCCCATCCCAGTGCCATTCCCAGGCCGCACCCACGGAGGTGTGTGTGTGCTGGCCCTGTGTCTTCTCCAAGCCCTGGCTGCACATGGCTCTGGCCCCAGAAATGCCTCTGGCCCCAGAAATGCCTCCAGCCCCAGAACTGTAGCTCTGGGAAGAGCTGAGCCCCATACAGGAACCGCTGGGAGCTGGCAGCAGTGCAGCTGTGCTGTCCAAGGGCTGCCGTGCTCGGTGCAGGAGCAGAGCCAGGAGCCAGTTGTGCTTCCCAGAGCCGGCAGCAGCTGAGAAGCATTGACAGCAGCCCAGGGCTTTGGCCAGGGAGCCCTCCCCATGCTTGCCAGCATGTTGTGAAATCGCAGCCGCAGCCTGTGGCCCCCAGGAGGAACTTGCATGGTTTCAGGAGCCAGAAGTGTCAAAGGGGCATCTGCTGGCCCCAGGACCCTCCTGACCCCTCTGACGAGGGGGCTGCAGCTCCTGGCCT
The DNA here is from genome assembly GCF_000738735.6 of Corvus cornix cornix. Taxonomy (NCBI): domain Eukaryota; kingdom Metazoa; phylum Chordata; class Aves; order Passeriformes; family Corvidae; genus Corvus; species Corvus cornix. Next base: position 12,091,848 of record NC_046347.1, read on the forward strand.
GCCCACGCTCCCTGGCTCAGCCCTGCCCTGCCCCAGGTCATAGGGCAGCATATCCTCACACCAGGACCAGTGTTTGGCTCTGTAGTGTCCCCAGTTTGGTCCCCTTTAACACTGTCCCTGGGGCAGGTCTGCCAGCAAGTAGGGCTTCAGAGAGCTGGGCCTGGCCACCATGGTTTGGGGGGTCCTTGTGCCCCCTGTATCCCTCTGTCATGCCCTGGCACTGCTGTGCTGTGCCATGCTCAGGGAGGGAGAGGGCCTGTTGGTGCAGCAGTCAGGCTGTGGTTTGGTGGAAGGATCCACAGAGTGGCTGGGGCCCTCCCATGAACCCAGCCAGGCTGCTCCCCCCATCCCTGTTTACAGTGTCAGCACCTCCATGAGCCATGCAGAACGCGAACGAGGCCAGACATGTGTTTTCATTTAGCCCAGACAATGACTCGGCCTGGGCTGCGAGCGGATGCGCTTGTCTCTAGACGTGGACCTGTCCCCAGTGCTGTGGGGACAGTGACCTGGCTTTGGCCCCTGCACGTGGCCTCGGGATCGTGCAGCACCCGGCCCAGGGCACCCAGGATGCATTTGCAGCCCACACTGGGTGCCAGCTGGCCACAGTCCATGACAGCCACTCAACCATCGCTTGGCAGTCTCTCCTGGCCTCACTCACCCTCCTAGCCCAGCGCTGGCAGCTCCACAGCACCTGTTACGGCCCCAGGGCTGTGCCAGTGGCTGTCCCTGCTACCTGGTCCCTTCTTGTCCTCTGGGCTGAAGCATCCCTGGGCCCCTGCTCTCAGCACTGCGCTGCCCTCAGAGCAGCAGCACCACTGCTTCAGGCAGCTGGACCAGCAGGGATCCTGCTGCTGTTGAGCCCCACGGTGGAGTTGGTGACCTGGAGCCCCATCTCCAGGTGTCATCCAGCATCCCAGCGCTGTCAGTGCTGTCACCTCCCACGTGTTCCCTGCAGGCTCAGCCAGGGTTTGGGCCAAGTCCAGCTGCCCAGTTTTGCTGTTTCTCATCCTGGAGGCCGAGCATCTCTATTCCTTCCCTCTACTGTGAGTATCCGTGGCAGTGCTGTGGCAAGAGGCTGGCTCAGGAGCAGCTTCTGTGACTATGGTGGTGGCTGTCCCTGCCAACACATGCCCATGACAACTGGCCCAGCTGCGCCTGAAAGCTGTGTCCCTGCCCATTCCGCTGGGACAAAGGCACTGCTGGGGAGGTGGAGCACACTCAGCAGCCATCCAGGCACAGAGTATGGGTACAGTGACAGCAGCAGCATCTCGGCACCTCCACGATGACACAATGTGTGGATTTTGACTGGGATAGAGTCTGTTTTTTCCATCTTAGATGGTGTAGGGCAGTGTTTTAGATTTGTGCTGGGAACAGTGTTGATAACAGGGATGTTTTTGTTACTGCTGAGCAGCATTTGCACAGCTTGAGGCCTGTTCTGCTCTTCAACCCACCAGTGAGGGGCTGAGGGGGGGCACAAGGAGTCGGGAGGGGACACAGCTCACCCAAGGGATATTCCACACCGTATGGCATCATGCTCGGCATGTAGAGCTGGGGGAAGAAGGAGGAAGGAGGGGACATTCAGAGTGATGTTGTTTGTCTTCCCAAGTCACCATCACGTGCTGGAGCCTCGTTGCTCTGGGGATGGCTGAGTACCTGCCTGCCATGGGGAGCGTGAAGGAATTCCCTGCTTTGCTTATGTGTGTCTTTTGCTTCACCCGTAAAACTGCCTTTCTCTCAGCCAGCAGTTTTCTCCCTTTCACCTTCCCAGTTCTCTCACCGACCCGCTGGGAGGAATGAGCCAACAGCAGTTGGGGGCTGAGCTGCCCACCGGGGTTAAACCCCATCATGCATCCAGGACAGAGACAAGGTGGGTTTTTGGAGCTGTGCTCCAGGGCAGGAGCTGCTACCTAGGGGGAGAGGCCCGAGGGCACAGGACCCCCACTGGGAGCAGGAATCGGGCAGGGGAACTCCGGTGTGGGACAAGCTGGGCTGGAGGGGCCGAAGGTGGGGAGGAATTCTCGGGCACAGCCAGAACTGCTGCCTGTCCGGCCATCCACTGCTCTTCTTGGCGTGGGCGGGGGCAGCTACGGAGCGGGGGTTTCGGGTCCGTGGGCGGGGGTCCAGGAGCGATGGGGCCGGGGGCGGCCGGGATGCGCCGGGGCGGGGGCGGCCGGTGCCCGCGGCAGGGGCCGTGCCGGGGCGGGGGCAGCGGTCGCGGCGGAGCCGCATCCCGCGGAGGGCGGGCGCAGCCGGGCTGGCCCCGCGCCACGCGGAGGAGGAGCAGAAGATCTCCGGAGCACGTTAAAGAGCGAGGCCGAGCGCGGCGGGGAGGAAGCGAACGGCTCCGTGAAGGCAACGGAGCGGCGGCCGCAGAGCGCCCGCCCCGGCCGGACCCAAGTTCCCGGCGGCGGCTCGGCCGGGCCCGGCGGTGGGTGCGGGATCGGGGCTGGGCGGCCGCGCCCGCAGCCCCGCACCATGCCCGCCGCGCTGCCCAGCCTGCTGGCCTGGCTGGCGGTGTTGCTGCTCGGCAGGGCCCGCCCGGCCGACGCCTGCAGCTGCTCGCCCATCCACCCGCAACAGGCCTTCTGCAACGCGGACGTAGGTGAGCGCCGCGGGGAACCCCGCCCCGAGCCCCCCGAGCCCCCGCCCGGCCCCGCCCGCGCCAACTTCCCGGCGGGGAAGGACCGGAAAGTTGGCGCGGGGCGGGCGGGGAGCGGGCAGAGCCCCCCGACCCCCGGCACCTGCCCGCAGCGCCGGCCCGGCCCGGGGGTGTGTCGGCGGGTGCGGATGCGCGGCCGGGCGCGGTCCCTCCGTCCGGGCTGTGCCCGTCCCACCCCGCACCTCCTCCCACCGTCTCGGGGGGGCTCCCGCGCCCAGCACCGCTCCCCGGGGCGGCTTCGCCGCTGCGAGGGGCGAGCGGAGCGCGGCTACGCTGGGGCCGGGTCCCCACTGGCCGCCGCCCGGTGAATGACACGGGTGGGCCCGGCCTCCCCCGACTCTGATGACACCGCGGAGGTACGTGGCAGCGCGGGGCTGGGGCCCGGGGGCGGCCGGGACCCTCCGAGCGCGGCCACGGCACCGGCCCGGAGCCCAGAGAACCCCCCCATGCCCGGCAGCCACCGCCACGGCTCGGTCACCCCTGTCTGCGCCTTATTTCCAGGCATTTCCTTTCCCCCGTCCCACTTTGTTCGGCTTGGATGCTGCTGAAAGGGAGGGCTTGGCAGCGCCGGGATCTGGATTCCTCTTTCTATGAATAATGCCCTTATTAAATTTTAACATATGAACTGAACAGGCCGGCCCCAGTTCCCGGCGCTTTCCTTCGTGGGCCCGTTCCCAGGCTCAGCTGGAGAGGTAACATTCCCAAACACTGAGGCAGCCCCAACCTCTGGATGGCCCTGCCCTGTCCCCTGCTCCAGATTCAGGATGTTCCTCACAGGCTTCCCTTCCAGACCCCACTCCCAGCGTCTTTCCTCTGTGAGGGCAACTCCCGCAGCACTTGACTGCTGCCTCGCGTGCCCAGCCTCACCATGAGGCATGTTGGGGACAGGGAGGTTTTGAGACAAAATGGAGCACAGGGTTTTAGGAGCTGCTGCTGGAGCTAGTGTCCCTGGCCCACAGGATGCCCTGTGCCTGCTCTGGCAGTGCAGCTGTGGCTTCCCATCACACTCCTGTCAGGATCAGCTTTCAGGGCACTCGTGACTCACTGCCCATCGTGGGGTGCCGGCTCAGCCCTGACTCAGCTGCTGAGTCACTGTCTGTCTTGGAGGCCCTGGCTGTCTCCACCATCCCCTGGGAGGGCACTGCCTCGCTGAGCTTTGGTCTCCAGCTGCCCGGATGCTCTCAGCAGGTGCCTGTCCTGCAGGCACCCAGAGCCTGTCCTGCCAAAGCAGCGTCCTCCCAGCCACGCTGCCGGCAGTGCTGGCACCTTCTGGCTCCCAGCCCAAGTCCCTTGTGTGGCTCGTCTGTCAGATGTGCTTCGTGTGGGCCTAAGTGAAAACAGTGCTTGGAGACAGAGCAGGGCATGACCTGGGATGATCCTGTGTTCCCTGGCCTTTTGCTGCTTCGTATCTTCCTCCTGGATGCTCTCTGGAGTTGGGCTGCTCCTCAGCCAGTTCCATCCCAGCAGGTGTGTGGAGCCCACAAAGAACCTGGGGCACCTGGTGCTGCTGGGACCTTTCCAGCTGCTGTGGCTGGAGGGACCTGTGTCCAGGCTGGGCCCTTGACAGAAATGTGGTGGTGTGGGGATTGCTGATGCCCTGCAGTGCTGGGCAGGCACACCCAAGGTGAACGATGGGCCCCAAGGCTCATGCTCAACCCTCAGGATAGGGTATCAGGGCGAGCACAGTGTGGGGTCCTGGTCCTGGGATCCCCTCTCCATAGCATGGGCAGCGCCTGCCACATCCCCATGGCCCCTCTGGCCTTGCACCTGCCCCTGCACTTGCTCTCCCATGGAGTGAGACTGGAGCAGCCACAGCCCAGGGCTGCACTTTTAGCTGGTGCAAGGGGAGGCAGATGCAACTCTGCATTGGGTGGGGGGTGCCCGAGGGGCTGGGGGTCATAGAGGGGCTGGGGTTGTGTCACTGGGGCTGGTGACTTAGAACCTGCCAGCCTGCGCTAGCATGTCCTGGCTCATGAGGTGAGCAGGGGTTTTCTGCAGGGCCCAAGGGCTTGGGGCTGCCTTGTCCACCATCCCTCCCTGGGGCTGTGCCCAGGCACTGGGGCCTGGTGGCTGCTCTGCTGGGCTGCTCTGCTGCAGGGGATGCTCAGCTGCCCAGTGGCACCACAGCCACACCAGGGGCCACAGCAGGAAACCCGGTTTCTGCTTCACCTCCTCTGGAGCAGCGTGGGGATGCGTGATGCTGAGCCCTTCTAGGCAAAGCCGTGGCAGCAGGGCCTCGATGGGGCAGGGGAGAGCAGGGGCTCGGTGCTGCCAGGGGCAGTGGCAACTGGGATGCAGCCCCTGACGGCATTGCACTGATCCCAGTCGTCCCAGTGCTTGGTTCCTCGGGACAGGCACGGCGAGTGTGGGGGCTGCCAGCAGCCAGCAGGGGCCGGGCACAGGAGGGATGCGCGGGGCAGTGGCGGGAGCTGTCCCTGCAAACCCCGCCGCGCCTGCCGGGGCCGGGCAGCTGCCGGTGCCCGGTGCCGCCCTGCCGAGCGCGGCTGCCGGAGCCGTTCCGTGCGGCTGGCGCAGAGGGGCCGTGGGCTGACGTGGGGGCTGCCGCTGATTGGGCTCCATCTGCTCCCGTCACGGCCGGGATGACGCAGCGGCCATGGCAGCGCTCAGCCCGTGGCTCCCGCGCAGGCCGGCGGGCCAGCGGACCCGGTGCTGCCTCTCGCCGCCCCGCGGGCACTGCTGGGCACAGGGAGCCGCCGTGGCCTCCGCTTCCTCCCCGCTGCGGGGCTGCCCTGCTCAGCCCTGCAGCCTCAGCATCTTCAAACCACTGTGCCAGGGTGGGGTGCCTGCCGCTGCAGCTGCTGGCGTGCGGGCGGGCACTGGGATGCGAGCAAGCGCCTGCCTTGCCAGGCAGGGCTGGGGTGCAGGAGTCCCTCCCAGGGCGGTTTGCCATCTCCCCAGCTCTGCCGGCCTCAAGCAGGGCTGGAGTGACCGCGGGGCTGCCCTCACCAAGGGGTCAGGTGCCTGGGCTGGCAGTGCCAGGCAGGCAGCAGGCAGTGCTGGCACTGGCAGAAAGCCCCTCTGCTGCCAGCAGCCCTGGAGAAGGGAGCTTTGTTCCCTGGGCATCCAGCCCAGCAGTGGCCCCTGTGGTCTGAGGGCACTGGCGCTTCCCAGGCAGCTGCGGGTGGGTGTGGGCAGGGTGGCATGGTGGGGTTTGGGGTGGGATGGCAGAGGAAGGGGCGGCCGTTCTGCAAGTCTTGGGCCAGAAGGGGGGGCCCATGGCCAAGGGTCCTTGTGATGCCCTTCTTCCCATGGGGCACAGGCGAGCACAGTGGTGCCCTGAGGTGGGGTAGCCCTACATGGGGCCAGGGAGGACAAACCCCAACACTGGCAAGCCCAGAGAGGCAACCTGGCAGTTTTGTGGCACTGGGTGACTGTGTGTCCCCAGCTTTGCTTCTGGAGCTGCACTGTGGCCCTGGTCCACCCTGGCTGATCTGTGCCATCACTCAGCAAGGGGAAGTGGTGCAGGGTCCTGGGTCCTAGAGTGGGACCCTTCCTCATGGCACTATGGCACCTGCCGGTGCAGTGGGACTGATGCTGGTGGCAGAGGGCAGCAAGGGGACCTGCTTACCTCACAGGGTCTCTGTCCCTGCCGGGTCCAGAGTCCTCACTGTGCAGAGGCCACAGTGGCAGCCCTGGGGACCAGCACAGGAGACGTCAGCAGTGGGGGTCCCACTCTGCCAGGGGACCCTCTGCTCCCACGGAGCACCTTCTCGCTCGGCCTGCCTGGGGAAGGAGCATTTCCAGCATGTCTCTGGTCAGACTTGGTCAGCCAGTGTCAACGGTGTGCTGTGCCTGCCATGCACCCCAGGAGCCTTGGCTCAGCTTCACAGAGGGTCTGGGCTCCCTGGCTGGTGGGTGGCAAGGCCGACGGGGACATTGTCATTTGGGGAGGTCTGAATACTGGTCCTTGGGCACCCAGGGGTTTCCCCCATCCCTCGCCCAGCCTCCTCGTCCCAGGCTCTGCTCAGGGCTCCCTCCGCTGCCCTGGTTCCTGGCGGGCGTGGAGCAGCTTGGCTGCGCTGTGGGGTCTTGGCGGGGAAAGCGCAGCGCAGTCGTCCCCTCCACAAAGCTGCACTGTTCAGAACAAATCCACCCAGAATCGGGCTGCATTTTTGTCAAGTGATTCATCAGCACGTGAATGGAAAAGGCTGGAGCCCACTGAGGCAGTAACCATTCCCCGCACGGGAGCCACGGGGCCGGCACTGGTTGCACCTGGGTTACACTGGTGGCACACAGGGCTTGGCACACAGGACACGTGGGTGGCTGCAGGGGCGAGGGGTGGCCTGTGTCTGTGGTGACCCCAGCACACTGCTGACGGAGGAGCGGGCACTGTCGCCAGGCATGGCTGAGGTGCTGCCACCATCCCTGGACAGCACAGCCCTTCCCAAGGGATGGGAGCAGCTGGGAAAGCCCCCAGGGCAGCCGCTGCTTCCTCCAGCCCCGCACCAGTGAGCACTGCCGGTGACTGGGGATGGCCACTTTGGGAATCCTCTTCCCTGGTCCCTGCTCATGTTGGTGCCACTCTCAACTTTCCAGAGTAAACTCTGCTGGCACTTGCTGGTGCCCACGTGGGACCGTGCCCCCCGACCTTCAGCTTAAATAGCCTGTCCGCATGCCCCCACACCCCGCGGTATTTATAGAGCACGGTCACATTCCCTCTCCTGGCCATGCCAGGTGGGAGAGGCTCCTCTGTGCCAGGCAGTGGGGTGACCTCTGCATGTCCCCAGCTGCTCCCAGCCCAACACCTTTCAGCGGGGACATGAGCCAGGATGAACTCTGTGAGAGTGCCCAGCTCCCTGTCCCCTGCCCCACAGCGCTTGACAGGCTGGCAGAGCATGGGGGAGCCCTGCAGGGTGGGGAGCTGCCCTTCCTGTTGGATGGGGGTACCCCTGGCAGAGCAGGGAGCCCTGCCAGCCCCTGCCCTGCAGCCAGGCCCCCTCCATACTCTCAGAGTGCTGAGCAGAAGCTCTAGCTTTGGAACTGCCATTGTCCCCTTCACCATCAGCATCCCCGGTGCTGCCTGGGAGCTTCAGTCCCTGCACTGATGGAGGGAGCTGGGCACGACTGGGGGCTGCAGGTCTCAGTGCAGGGACCCAGGCGACCTGCACAGCATGGCACTGAGCCAGCCCATGTCCCAGGCGGTGAGTAAGGTTGAGCTGGCTGCCCGCCCTGCCGGCCCAGCCGCCTGCAGGTCACTGCCACGTGCTGAGCACTCACATGCCGGACTGTGTATCCTGGGAGCAGCATGACCACAGGGACCCTGCCACAGCAGAGCTGTCCCCTGGCTCACAGTGCCATAGCCTCACGAGCCCTGGGGCCAGGTGATCCTGTTGTGAACTCTCCTTGTCACCTGCCTTGAGGGTGCTGCTGCAATGCTGCTGGTCATTGTCCTGCATGTGCCAGAGCCCCATCCCTTTGGGGACAGAGGGTGACAGCCGGCTCTGTGGGCAGCCAGGTGGGCAGTGGGGTCTGCTGCAGACAGCAGTCCCCTGTGAAGGTGGGAGACCCTGTGAGATGCAGGGGCTAAGTGGGACTGGTAACCCCCACTTATCTCACTTCTCCCTTCCAGTGATCCGAGCCAAGGCTGTCTCTGCGAAAGAGGTGGATTCGGGGAACGATATATACGGGAATCCAATCAAGCGCATCCAGTATGAAATCAAGCAGATCAAGGTGACGGGGCATATCAGGTCAGGAGGCTGGGGGGATGGGGTGGCCCCTTCACCAGCCACTCACTCCTGCCTCTGCTTCCCAGATGTTCAAGGGCCCCGACCAGGACATAGAGTTCATCTACACGGCTCCATCCACTGCCGTGTGTGGCCGGCTGCTGGACACCGGCGGGAAGAAGGAGTATCTCATCGCAGGTGAGCGCTGCGGGGGAGTGCTCTCGGGGGCTGTCGCGACAGTGCTGGCCCTGATGCCTCATGTGCCCTGCAAGATGCCTGATGTGTGTGCCTGCTCCCTGGGCACATTCTCCCTTTGCCCCTCCTGCTCCTGCCATCAGTCCTCAGGGAACCCCCCGGCTGTGTCCTGGCTGTGCTCTGCAGCCCCAGGCCATGGCGGGGGCAGCTGGGGGACAAGCCTCTGCTTCCCGGAGGTCACCAGGGACAGTGAACAGTGAGGGGCTCCAGGCACCATGACTCAACGTGGGGTCCCGAGGTGCTGGGGAGACCCCCTTGAGTGGTCTGTCTGGCCTCTCCCCAGGCAAGTCAGAGGGCAATGGCAAGATGCACATCACGCTCTGTGACTTGGTGTCCACCTGGGACTCGCTGACCCCAACCCAGAAGAAGAGCCTAAACCAGCGGTACCAGATGGGCTGCGAGTGCAAGGTGAGCAACCAGGCTGCCTCCCACATGCCCCACACCCCATACCAGGGAGGGTCTGCAGCCTTCAGGCAGGGGTGGGCTCCACAGTGAGATGCTCTTCCCTGTCCTTCAAGGACGACATTGTGCAGGGACACAGCACATGGCTGGGCACAGGAAGGGCAGCCCAGCCTCTGCCTTCCTCTGGCTGGGAACCAAGGCCAGCCCTAGGACTGGCAACCAGGGGTTCTCCAGTTCCCCTGCATTGGGGTTGCATCCCCACCGTGCCCCACAGGGCAGGGTCAGCCTGGCATCACTGTCCAGAGCTGGGGGGATGGATGAAGCAGAGCTGTGCAAGACCCCCAACCCAGCTGCCCCATGCTGCTTCCCTGCATCCCAGTGCTCCCTTGGGTTGGTGGGTGACAGTCTCTGTTCTGCACAGATCTCGCGCTGCCTCTCCATCCCCTGCTTCGTCTCCTCCTCGGATGAGTGTCTCTGGACAGACTGGGCGATGGAGAAGAACAACGTGGATGGGCGGCAGGCGAAGCACTACGCCTGCATCAAGAGGAGCGACGGCTCATGCGCCTGGTACCGCGGCATGGCCCCCCCCAAGCAAGAGTTTCTCGACATCGAGGACCCCTAAGCCAAACGAGCGCATTCCAGTAGCCAGTAGAAAAAACCTGCGAGATGTTAGACTGGTCCACGCTGATATCAAATCCTGGAGACAGCATGAAAATCCGCTCGGCCGCAGGGGGCCCTGGTGGCTGCCACGTGTGTGGGGGACAGGGATGGGGACCCGCTCTGTTGCAGGCTTCTGGCAGCCCGCAGCCGCACTGGGCATCCTTCGCTTGTGGCAGGGCTGAGCAGGGTGTGGGGACCTCCCTGCCAGGGTCACGATCCCCCAGCCATGCTTGGCCCTGGCAGCTGTGAAGGAATCAAGCCCTTGTGAGTGGTGGGAGCTGCCCTGGCTGCGTAGCAGGTCTACCAGTGCCCCGCTGCGGGAGCCTCCCCCACAGCTCTGGCTACAGAGCCCTCCCCACCGCAGCACCTGGCGATCCCGCTGTCCCCCTCCCCACCCACCACCCACCTCCCCTTTCAGGGTGCCAGAAGGGTACCCCTCTGGGCAGGGGCTCTGGGGGCTTTACCATGTGGCAGAAACCCCGGCAAGGGGCTCCAGGCCTTTCACAGGGCCAGACGACTCCTGCGCAGGTGCCTTGTCCCAGAAAGCTGGAGGGGCATGTTAGCGTATCTGGGGTGACCCCTGACATGCACCCGGCACTGTTTCCCCTCTCTCCACATACTCCTCTCTCCAGTGGGCTCCGTTCTGCTGCATCCTCCTACAGATCCTTCTGCAGATGCCACCATTGGACAGGCTTGGCCTGGAACCCTTGGCAGGGCACCAGGGGCCGGAGCTCTGGCTGCATGGGCACAGGCTGTCCATCACCGCCTCGTGCAGCTCTGGGCCACACTATGGCCCTCAGCACCACTGCAGCCAGGCGAGCTCCCTTCTCTGCAGTGTTGGGAATGGAGCCTGGAACTGGCAGCAGGGCAGCTGCAGGAAAACCTGTCCCCTCCGGTGACCCCCTCACACCCCTCTGCCCTAAGTTCTCTGAGCCATCCCCATGCCACAGCGATGCTGGCGGGTGCCGCGGAGCTGCCCCACCGCGACGCCCGCGGCACCGGCACGGGCACCCATGGCTTTGGGAGCGCGCCGGGAATGCTCCCTGCAGCCCTGTGCCGGCGGCGTTTTCATGCTGTGCATCCCTGTAAGGTTTGAGATGTCGTACTGGACCAGTCTGGGCAACTTCAACATATTAAAGAGAAAAATTAAAAAGAAAGAAAAAGAAAAAACCCCCCCAACCTTTCCTCAGTCCCGACCGCGCATCCCGGGCGCTCTGTATGGCTGTACCCGTTGTGCTCCTGTCGCTGCTGCTCCTCTGTCTTTGACTTCAATATCGCCACTTGTTTTGCCGCCGGCTCTGTCGTCCCTGTGCCGTAATTTCCGTCTCTTCGTCCGGTGCTGGAGCCGCCCCGGTACCCGCAGAGGGTCCGTGCCGGGAGCTCCACGGCAAGGGGGAAGAGGGGCGGGGACCGCTGCTCCAGTTCGGCCCTGCGGCGGCTCGGCCGGGATCCCCCCGGGCCCCGCCTCCCCTCCGGACCCAACCGGACCCAACCGGGCTCCCCCGCCCCTCCTCAGCTGCGGAGAGGAGCGATCCCCGCGGGGCCGCCGGAGGGAAAGCACGAGACAGGGAGGGGAAGAGCTGCTGCGGGGCCGCCTTCAGATGCCGGCGGGACCGGCAGCAGACGGGAGCGGGACCGGGGCGGGGCCGTGACTCAGGGGCGGGCGGGGGCCGGGGCTGGGGCCAGAGGAGACGGGACCGGGGCACGAAGGGGCCGCGCCCCAGCGCATCGTGGCCGGTCCCGCGTGGAAACGTCTCCTCGTGGGACCGTCCGCTGCGGGAGCGGCGTCACCGGCCGCCTTTGCCCCGGCAGTCGCGTCCTGCCCCCGTCCGCGCCGGGACTCGCGGCGGGCGGGCGGGCGGAGCTCGTCTCTCCGTTGGCTCTTCCGAACAAGGGGGCGGAGCGGACGCGGCTCGGGCCGAGCCGAGCGAGCCACCGCGGCCGCGCAGAGGCGGAGCGGAGCCGCCCCGCAGGGCCGGCGCGGAAGGGGTTTGTTCCGGCGACGGGCGAGTGGCGGTGCGGCGACACGTGCGTGCGGCGGGACCCGGATGGTGAGCGCTGCCGGGACCGGGCGGGACGGGCCTGGGGACGCTGGGACCTGCGCCCCGGTTCCGCCGCGCTCCTCTGCCCTGCCGACGGGGCCGCCCGTGGGGAGCGGAGCGCCGGGACCGGCAGGGCCGCATATGGCGGCGGCCGGGCCGGGGCCGCGCGGCGACGGCGCTCGGAGCCGCGGGTGGCGGCGGGCGGTGGGTGGGCCAGCCGCTGAGGGGGCCGCGGCGGGTGGCGGCGGGGCCGTGGAGGCGGCCGGTTGCTCTGAGAGCCGGAGCGCGGCGGGGAGGGCCGTGCCGGGCCTGTGCCCTCCGCTCAATCGCCCCTTCCCTCCCTCTCTGCAGCCGCGGCCGCCGGGCCCGCCGAGCCGGCCGCCCACGGCGATGATCGCGGAGAAGCTGCGGGAGGCGCTGGAGCCGGGGCGGCGGGAGGCGGCGGCGGAGCTGGGCCGGCCGCTGGCCGCCGCCGCCCGCTCCGTGCTGCAGCAGCGCATCGAGTTCGCGCCCGCCCGCCGCGGCCTGGCCGGGCAGCTGGAGCACCTGCGGGACAAGTACGAGCACATCGGGGCCGAGGCCCTCGGCCGCCCTCTCGGCATCACCGGCAGCCTTCCGGAGAGGCCGCAGAACCCCCAAGGTAAGTGGAGAGAGTGAAGGGAGCCTCCCCGTGCTCCTACCCCTGGCTGACCCTCTGTTCCCCACAGGCCACAGCCGTGCCCTGCCAGCGGCCGCGGGTGATGGCATCCCCGCGCCGCAGAAGGTGCTCTTCCCAGCCCAGCGCCTCTCCATGAATTGGGAGCGGGTCCACCGTGTGGGCGCCGGGCTGAGTAACCTGGGGAACACCTGCTTCCTGAACTCGGCGCTGCAGTGCCTGACGTACACGCCGCCACTCACCAACTACCTGCTCTCCCGGGAACACGGACGCACCTGTGAGTGGGGACCCCGGTTCAGGGGGCCGGGAGGGAGGAGCAGTGTCTGCCTGTCCTGCTCACAGTGCTGCGGTCGGCACCTCTGTGCCTGGCTCTGGTGAGGGAGTGCAGATATCAGGATGTACCTTCCCTGCTCTGCTCCTTTCTGCCTGTTTCTCTGTCAAGAGTTGGTTCCTGGGTCCTACTCACTTTTCCTGGCTGTAGCAGTGTTCCTATCTTGGCATCTTTGTCTCTGGGGAGACTGTCTCTGCTGGGTGTAGCCGGGACTAAGATGGGCCCAATGGGGCCTGCTGGCTTCTTGGGGGCTGGGCTGGGGGGTCCTGAATAGCCCGTGACTGTGGGGACTGCAGAAGAGCAGTGTGGCAGGCCCTGCTCTGAGCTGTCACCACAGGGAACACACAGGGCTTGCAGTCCCATCCATCGGACTGCCAGTGGGATCTGCCCCTTAGGGCCAACATACGGGCTTGTCCAGTGCATACGTGGGACCTGTTTTCTATCCACGTGAATGCTGTCTCATCTGGGGAGCTGCCGTGGCTGGTCCTGTGGTGGGCTGTACCAGCTGGGATGGCATGGGCTGGTCCCCATGTCCTGGACCATTGAGCTCAAAGGGAAAACTGAGCATGGCTGAGCTGTGTTGGACCAGAGATCCCCTGTACTGCCTCCATCTCTCCTGGGTTTGTCCCCAACATCGTATCATCTCTCCTGCTCCAGGTGCCCATGGAAGCTTCTGCATGATGTGCACTATGCAAAACCACACGATACAGGCTTTTGCCAACAGCGGCAATGCAATAAAGCCACTCTCCATCATCCGAGACCTCAAGAGTAAGGAGGGCTGCCCCCCCACCCATGGCTAATGTGGGAGCAGAACTATTGGGATTGGGGCATGTTTTGGCAAACAGCTCCACTGAGACGACTCATGGAGCCTCAGGGTGCCTGGAGACTTCTTGGGCTGCCAGGGGCTTCCTCTGTGATATGAGTCTGACATCTGGTTTGGGTTGAGGGGACTCGAACCCCAGAGTCCTTGCCCCAGGGAGGGCAGGGAGGGATGGCGTCTGTGGCAGCACGTGCTAAGTCCTCCCTCTCTTGCAGAGATTTCCCATAACTTGCGCTTCGGCAGGCAGGAGGATGCACACGAGTTCCTGCGTTACACCATCGATGCCATGCAGAAGGCCTGCCTGAATGGCTACACCAAGTATGTGGGGCCTGATGGCCCATCACTGCTCTTTGCTGTTCCCTTGCTGGTCCCCTGCACTCACGGGAGTGGACTGTGGAATGAACATGTGCCCCAGGTCAGCCTTATTGTGGGGAGGTTCTGACTCCAGGGGCCTTGGGTGTGGGGTCCAGCTCTCTGCCCCTCAGGGACATGGCTCTGGGCTGTTGTTCACCTTCTGCTGACTCCTCCACCTCAGCATAGCTCCAGTCCTGCCCTCAAATCCTGAGGCTGCTACAGGTTGGGATCGCATCCCAGTTGCTGAGGGATACAGGCCTACTTCCTAGCTCAGCCCCAGCCCTGTGGCTGTGGAAGGGCAGCTTCCCCCAGGCCCTTTGTCCTGGGAAGCACTGCCTCTGCTCTCAGCACCTGGCTCTGAGCTCCAACCAGGAGCTTCTGCTTCTTTGAGAGGAAGGTGTGTGTCGGAGCCTGGTGTCATCCCTCGGCTGCGACACAGAGAGAGCAGCTTGGCAGGGGCTGCAGCTTCCCGCTGCTCCTGGAGCTCCACAGCCTGGCTGCTGGCCAGAACGTGGAGGGGGGCTGTCCTGAGGGGTCCGACGGGGGTGGCTGTTGCAGTGTGAGATCTGGTGCTGCTGTCTCTGTGTAGGTTGGATCGCCAGACCCAGGCCACAACTCTGGTTCACCAGATCTTCGGTGGTTACCTGCGGTCCCGTGGTGAGTACTGGCAGTCTGGGTGTGGGCCTGGGCAGCAAAACCCTTTGGAAAATGGCTTAGCACGTGTAACTTACCCAGAGCCACAGTCGGTCAGTCCTGCAGTACTTGTGGGTCGTGACCCCTGTGGTGGCAATGGGAAAAGCCATTGACTGTGGGACCCAAGTGGTGGGTCCCCAGCTCATTGCCACCAGCAAAGGGACCCGTGTTCCCAGCTATCTGACAACATCTGCTTCCCAACACGTAGTGGATTTGCCAGCCCTCCTTCCCGCAAGGCCGTGAATCCTGGTGCTCACATCCCAGAGCCCAAACCTGGATTGGGGGGACACTGCAGCTGTCTGTGCTGGGGTGTGGCAGGTGCTGGTGTTGTGCCAGGGTGTGCTCATGGCTCTTCATATTGCAGTGAAATGTTTGGAGTGCAAGACTGTCTCGGATACCTATGACCCTTACTTGGACGTGACACTGGAGGTCGAGGTACTGCTGCAGGGTTGGGGATGGGAGTCTCTGCTCTTGAGGGGGAGGTTCCTGCTCTGAGGCTCCTTAACCTGCAGTCACAGTGCTGGCAGGAGGGAAGCAGCTCCTGCTGTTGCGCTTCCTTCCCTGTCTCACGGAGCAGTGCCTGTTGCCCAAGTGTGAGCCACGACTCCTCCATGCAGGCTCGGCAGTGCTGGGGGGCAGAGCAGCCACCACACCGGGGGCAGGCTCAGGACTTTGGGGGAGCCTGCAGCCCTGTGCTGTGTGCCAGTGCCTGGGGCAGGGAGTGGGGCTGTGGTGTGGACAGGCCGCTCATGCCCTGACGTCCACCCTGTCCTTGCAGCGAGCCGCAAACGTCGTGCGGGCCTTGGAGCTGTTTGTGAAGCCAGAGCAGCTGGGTGGGGACAACGCTTACAGGTGTAGCATGTGAGTGTGGGGTGCTGGGGGCAGGATGGTGTCCACTGGTGTGCTGGTGGGAAGGCTGCCACAATGTGGGAGGGCTTCTGTACCTGCTCTGTGGCTAAACCATGAGGTACAGGGCCATGGAAGCCTGTGATGAAGCCTGCTGCTCCTCAGCTCTCTCGTCTTCAAAGGAAGACCTGGGCCAGCGGGCATGGCCATGAGGAGGTGTCTGGAGCAGTACCTGGTGTCAGCAGCACCATTCCCATCGAGTTGGCCATTACTGTGTGGCCAGGGTGGGCAATTGTCTGGATGTTGGAACAGCTTGAATAGCTTGAGCTTTTCCTGGGCAGGTGCAGGAAGAAAGTGTCAGCCAGCAAACGCTTCACCATCCACCGAGCCTCCAATGTTCTCACGATTTCACTGAAACGCTTTGGCAGTTGCGGCTCTTCAGGTGGAAGGAAAATCACCAAGGTGAGTACTCAGCAATCCACCAAGGTGAGTACTCAGCAATCCACAGCCAGGGCTGTGTCCTGGCCCAAGGTCCTGCCCCCCGAGCAGGTCCTGGTGCAGTCCTGCAGCCATTCCCCACTGCTCTCTGTGGGGGAAGTTGGGCTCATCCTGGCATCTTCCTCACCGCAGTCTCTGCCTGAGGAGGACGCATCCCCTCAAGAGAGAGATGGGACTCGTAGCACAGCAGAGCTGCTCTTGCTCTGGCAAGAAAGCCATGCCAGCTCCTGAGACATCTTCTTTCCACAGGATGTGGGATACCCTGAGTTCTTGGACATCCGCCCTTACATGTCTGAGCCTAAGGGTGATCCTGTCACGTATGGACTCTATGCGGTGCTGGTGCACTCTGGGTACAGCTGCAATGCAGGGCACTACTTCTGCTATGTGAAGGTGAGCCTGGGATGCTCTCTTGGCACCTTGTCTGGGCTGGGGCCTGGTAGGTGCTTGTGGGTCCCTGTAGGGTGCAGAGAGGAGGGTGCTTGGCAGGGTGGGTGGTGTGGAGGTGTGGCGCACTGGACATGGGGCACAAACTGTGCCCCACTGCAGGAAACGTGAAGGTCTGCCCTGACAGAGCCCCTGGGGCAGCTGTGGGTTTTGGGGAGAGGAGCTCTGATGACGGGTGCTGTTCCTGCTGCTCTGCAGGCCAGGAGGGTCCCTGGCCAGAGCCTGACCCTGTTCTCCTTGGACACAGCCTGACCACATTCTGTCTTCTTCCACAGGCCAGCAATGGGCAGTGGTATCGAATGAATGACCATGAGGTCCACCCCAGCAACATCAAGGTGGTTCTCAACCAGCAGGCCTATGTGCTGTTCTACCTGAGGTAAGAGAGCAGCCTGTGCCTCCTGGCCTGCCTGCCCTGGCCAAGCAGCCCCAACGCCCCGTGCGTGTGCTGGCTCGGGGAGGGGGTGGCAGGGAGTGGTTTGCTGTAGCACCTCACCTCCTCAGAGCCTCCAGCTCCCCTCCCTCGTGTGTGTCTGCTGCTCACCCACACCCCCACGGCTGATGCCTGTGCTTTGCCCTCCCCAGGCTCAGCTGCCCCAGGAAGAGCTCAGCAGGGCCCATGGCCAAGGCTGCCTTCAGCCTGCCCAGCTGCACTGGCAGTGACTCGAAGCAAATGAAGAAAACTGCAATTAACGGGACCCTGTCTGTGCCACCATTGGGCCCGGTGAGTCCTGAAGGTTGGTGCTCCCAGGAGCTGCTGCTCCGTGGGCACGGGGGGCTGCAGCCATGCCGGGAGATGGATGTGCGGGAGGGTGTTGTACAGGAGGGATCCTGATCCTGCTGAACCTGGGGATCCTGGCTGGACATGGGGAGGGCAGTATCACTGTATCTGTGGCTCCTTGACTTTCCTCACTGAACTTCTCTCTTCTTGTCTAGAAACAAGACAAGCTGCTGGGGAAGGGGCTGCCAGGCCCAGGTGATGTTGGAGTCCCTGTTGCCCGCAGCTCTCCTGGGATGGGGTCAAAGCTGACAAACGGAATTGCTCTGTCAAAGCTACTCCCTCAGATCCCATCATCCAAACTGCCCCACAAAGCCACCCACGAGGCCACACCCCTGGCCTATGACACAGTCCAGAGGCCCAAGAAGCTGCAGATACCTGGCATGCCCAGAGCAGGCTTCCATGTCACCAGCACCGTAAGCGGGGCCAAAGCAGGGCTGCCCACACAGGGCCCAGACAGCGAGAAGCCACCTACCTCATCCAAGCTGCTGAAGTCCAGTCAGGAGCCCAGTGGCTGTGGGGCGATGACCAGGACCCTGAAGAAGGATTCCCATGGCAGTGAAGTAGGGCAGCTGGCCAAGGACACCCACAAGGCCAAGAGCAATTCCAGCAGCTTCTGCACCTCTCAGGGAAGGGACTCTGGCACCCACCTCCCTGCTGGCCCTGGCACCAAGCCGGCTGTCCCTAAAGACTCTGACCTGGCTGCCCCCAAAAGCTCCAGGACAGCCACTGTGAAACCCTCCCCGCTGGGCAGCGCCGCACAGGAGTGGGGCGGCACCACGTCACTGCTGCTGGCCAAGAAACCAGTGCTCTCAACCAAAAAGGTGAGTCTGAGCTTCTGCCCAGAGACTCCGCTCGACATCCTGTGCCTTCTGAACTGAGGCTGTGTAGGGCTACTGCTGACCAGGGGCGGGCGGGGAGAGCCCTCCCAGCTCCTAACCCAGGGCTATGGTGGCTGCTCCGCCCCGACTCTGGGTCGAGGTGTGGGGCCACGCCCTGCTGTTGTCCACGTCTCTGAGTGATGCAGGGGATGGCTCCTGCCCCCTTGCCTGGGACAGAGGGGTGACTGTGCCAGTCCCTGCAGTGGGGTGGCCTTGGCACCTTCTTGGGGTCGCGTGTCCCCTGGGGCCGGTGGCAGGGGGTGATGCCACAGCAGGAGGGTGTGGGCGTGCCTCCTCCACAGGCAGTGTGTGGGCTCAGGAGGGTGCACTGGGGTCTTTAAATTTCTTTCCTTCCTTTTTTCCTTTGTTCTTCTAACTGAACACACTTCTGATTCTCGCACCCCCCACTTCCCTGCCCCTGTCTGTGTCTGTTCTCCTCCCCTTTCTCTGGGCTCCCCTTTTTCTCTTGGCTCATGGAAACCTCTGCTTTAGACCACCAAGTTTTTATTTATGTCAATAACTGCAGGGCAAACCCTCTCAGAAGGTGAGCGTGAGTGACCACCAAGCACAACCCCAGCCCTCAGACACCACCCCTCCTGCTTCCACTCCTAGGCCTCTGGGCAAGTCCAGGTAAGCAGTGCCATTGCTGCCAGGCTCCCACATGGCAGGAAGGCCAGTGACAGCTTTGGGTGCTCCATGGGGTATCTGTGTGGCCTTGCATCTGATTCCGATTTTGTGGACGAGATGGCAGCAGCTGGATGTTGTGCTTCTGCACCTCAGGGGAAGGAGGAAGAGAGGGACTTCTGGGCTTTTAGATCAGCATCTTTTCCTGTCCTTCAGCCTGTCCTCATCTGTTCTTGAACTACCGAATCCTGAAAAGTCTGCCTTCAGCTTCGTGCTCAACTTGCCCACTCAGCTCCCAGCCTCCCTGCTGACCCATGGTTCCACTGCCCACACTTCACACCACCTTCTTCCTGGCAGCAGGGATACGGGATCTGGCCAGGTAGAACCAGAGGGTTCCTTCAGAAGGAAGCGTCGGAAGAGGAAGCATCGTAGCACAGACAGGAGCCCTTGTGCTGTGGCTGTGAAGGACATGGATGAAGTCTCCAGTCCCCCCAAGAAGGAGAGAATTGTTTCTCCAGAGGGCTTCAAGGACAAAGACTCCAGGCCCCCCAAGAAGGAGAGCATTGGCTCTCAGAAGGACTTCATTGATAATGACTCCAGGTCCCCCAGGAAGAAAATTGTCTCTCCAGGGGACTTGATGTCCTTCATGGGGAAGAAGGTGGCAGACAAGGGTCTCAGCCATGGTCCGGTCTGTCAGGACATGAAGAGTGGGCCCAAGCAACATACGCCAGAGCTCAGTATTGACCTGGGCATGGAGCCAACTTTCCCCCTCAAGAGGAAGAAGAAGAAAAAGAAGAATAGGAGCAAAGACAGGCCCTTGAAGAAGACAGAGGAGTGCAGCTCTGGGATGCTGTCTTCGGATAGGTGAGGGACGAGGGGCATGTGAGAGCCTGAGGTCAGGCTCCCTGCACTGTGGTCAGGGGCTTCTCATCTTTCTGCAGGTGGGATGCACCTCAGCAGGGGTCTGGCTGAAGCACCCACTTGCTGGGGGTGGGTTCACCCCTCCCTGAGTGCAGTGCGGGTGTCCCTGGGCCCCATTGCCCTGAGACATTGCCTGAGACTCTCCCACTCTGCTCTGGCTGGAGTGAGCTGACTCTGCTGCCTTCCCCAGCTCCAGGACAACTGAGCCAGAGCCCTGTGAGACACATCAGAGTGTGGAGGCTGGAGAGCACAAGCACCGCAAGCGCAAGTGGATGGAAAGCCTCAGCAGCCTGGCTGCCAACACTGTCCCTGCCACCACCACCAGCAGTCCAGGTCTGACCTTGTGCCCTGTCTGGTGCCTGGCAGGGTCAAGCCAGCTGCTTGTCTGCCCTAGAACCCCCTTGGAGCACTGCTGTGCCATCCCCAGTGCTTGCTGGTCCCACAGCTGCCCGGTGGTGCCTGTGGTCCTGCCCCCTGTCCTGGGCTGCCCTGTCCCAGGCCTGCCTGCTGCTCCTGGGGGGAGCCTGGGAGCCCTTGCCTGTGCCCTGGAGGAGGAAGCGGGGACAGGCTCCTTGATTTATCCCCAGGGCTGGCACTTGTGTGCCCAAACACCCTCACCGATCAGGACCCTGTCTGTCCAAACAGTGTCTCCTGGGATGAGATCTGCCTTGGAGAGGAGGGGCATGGTAGTTCCCCGTGGCCCATTCTCACCCTGCCTGTTTCCGCAGTTGCAGCAGGCGCCAGTGACAAACAGACTGGGGATGAGAGACGCTCCCTGGCTGCCCTGAGCCCTGTGGCTGGCAATTGGGCTGGCACTGCCCCTGAGAGCCAGGGGTCCAGCGTGGTAGGCCAGCTGCTCCAGAATTCCTTGGACAAGGCTTATGGCAAACAAGGTAATCCTGGTTCACCTGGATGGGCAAACAGCCGTGCAGCCCCCCTGCTGCAAGCCCTGGATGGGGGCAGAGCCCTCTGAGCTCCCCCATCCCAGTGCAGGCAGGGGTGCTCCTGGAACCAGGCAGGTGCACCCAGCCATGGGCCTGTCGGGGGTGGCACAGGGTGGGGAGCTGGAGCACGGGGCTCCAGCCTTGGGCCTGGGGGTGGCCTGGTGCAAGGGGGTGCAGTGGGGCTCAGCCTGGTGCTTCTGCTGACTTGGCTGCTCTGCAGTCTTGACCTGGCAGGGTGAGATTTCGGCCGTGAGCCAGGATGCCATTCGGGACACAGCACTGGCCCAAAGCAAGACCATCATTGATGAGTGGGACGAGGAGTTTGACAAAGGAAAGGTGGGTGCTGGCCACATGCTGAGCTGGGGCAGGGGGGAGGAGGCTGGGGCCTCTGCACTCTGACCCGAGTGCTGTCCTGCCTCTGCACAGGTAAAGAAAATTAAGAAGATGAAGCAGGAGCGGAGGAGAGACTCAAATCCATTCCAGAAGTTGCAGAACAAGCGCAACTTCTGGTTGATGTCACATCCTGCCAAGATGGCCAGCCTGGGCCACCGGCTCTCAGGTAAGCAAGCCAGGGGCACAGCGAGCTGGGGGGGCAGAGAGAGGGGGTGGCAGCCTGGTGGGGGCTGACACTGCTCTTTGCCTCACAGGTTGAGATCTGCATCCCCGACTGCTCAGGGAGCAGTCCCAGATCAAGGACCTGGGACAGCACCGTCCTGGGAGCTGTTGGTGGACCGTGCTCAGAGTGGAGGGAATGCAGCCGCAGCCCTGGGGTTGTGCCTTTTCGTTCAGGGAGCTGCTTTTCCAGCTGCAGAGGAGCCTGCCCACACTGCCTTGCCTCCAGCCTGCCTCGGCCAGGCTCCTCATCAGCTTCTCCGTGCCTCTTCCCCTCCTTCCCCCAGCCTGCACCTGTGGGGGCTCCTGGCAAGTGCCTCAAGCCTGTCCCTGTCGCTCCATGTTCCTGTGCCTCCCCTTCCCAGCGTTACCGACCCTCACCTTCCCCTACTTCTCTCACTCCCTGACCCCCATCCCCTGAACGAGCTGCATTGAAAGCCTCCCCCGCGCCCCCCGCCGGCCCGGCCCCGCGCTGGCGCGGGGGGCACCGGGGGGATCCCTGCGGGGCCGGAGCGCTGCCGCCGGGGCTACGGGCATTGAAGGACTGAATGGAATAAATGCCGGTCTTTGTCAATGGGCCGTGCTCGGCTGCGACCGCGAGGGGCGAGCGGGGGGGGGGCACCGGCGCGGGGGGGGCACCGCGCGGGGGCGGGGCCGGCGCGGCTCCGCCCCTCCCGTGTCACGTGGTGCCGGCCGTGGCGGCTGCGGCGCGCTCGTCACGCGGGCGGGGCTGGAGCGGCGGCGGCGGCGGGATGGAGGAGGAGGAGGGCGGCGGCTGCGGTCAGTGCGGGCCGGGGGCGGGCGGGGGGCTCTGGGACACCCAGCTGGCCCGGGACGAGGCGCCGGGGTAGTCCGTGGTCCACGGTGGGCGGGGGCGATTCTCCCGGGCGGGCGCGTTCGGGCCGGGCCGCTCCCAGGTGCGGGACCGGGGGCGGTGGCTCCCGGACGGGCGGGGACTTGGCGGCGGCGGGACCTGCGCCCGCAAGTGACAGAGCGGCCGCGGCCTTCGCGGCATCGTGCGTGCGGCGGCGGAGGAAGCGCCGGAGGAACTGGCCCCTGGTGCCTGCCGGCAGCGCGGGGGGCGGGCGAGCTGCGGGGCTGCCCTCCCCGGAGCGCCGGCACTGCCGTGCGAGCTCCGTGACTCGCTGCCCGCACACCTTCCGCTCGCACTTTGCTCAGGTGCTCCCACGGCACTGCCGAGTCCCGGCCCCGCAGAGCTCAGGACAGGTTCGCCTCGATGGCGCCTGCTGAATGTCACAACCCCCCGGGTTCGGGAGCCCCCGGCGTATGCCCTTGACCCGCTCCCAGGGCGGGCCATGGTGGCTCAGGGGTTGCAAGATCTCCCCTCTCGTGCCCGTGCATTTTCATTTTCCTCCCGCTTCCCTCCGTCCTCCGTGCCCGCAGAGCGTTCCCTCCCGGTGATGAAGACCGGGACTGTGCAGGGAGACCCTGCCTGTGCCTGCTCTGTCCCAGGCCGGTGGTTTTGCCTTGAGCGGGGTCTTTGCTGAGGGGAGACTGGAATCTGGGTGAGATCTGAGGCTACAGCCCCAGTGCTGGAGCCGTGCTGGTGACCATTCTTCCTGGGAGCAGCTGGTGCCAGCGAAGTGCCACTGCCGGCAGTGCTGGTTCACGGGTCGGTTTCCTGCCCAGCTGTGCGACGCAGCCGATGAGGAGCTGCTGTTCCACCCCAGAAATGACTGTGCTTGGCTGCGAGGACTTCAGTGTGTAAGATAAGGAAGGTGCCAGCGGCTGCGGCCTGGCTCGGGTGTTGTCAGATACAACCCATTAGCAGGAGAGCGCTGTGAGCAGCCTCTCGTTGCTACTCAGAATCACCTGGAAGACATCCCGGGTCATCTGTCAGCATCAGAAATGACCCGTTCATCCCGCCGTGGGGGATGCAGGGAGTGGCACAGCCACCTCCAACCCCCGCCACTGTTCCTGTGCTGGGGGCAGCACAACCCATAGCTGCCCTGAAGCCCCTGCGCTGAGTTGGTTTAGCAAAGGACATTCTGCCGAGGCTGTAGCATGGTGGGAGCCGACGGGGATTCTCTTTCTGGTGGGATTGTGCTGACGCCAGTGTCTGCCCCACGGCTCATGGCCTCTCTTCAGCCGTCTGCCTCAGCAGAGACCAAATCCCGGGGCAAGCAGCTGGCAGCACAGATGTGTGCTCCCCCTGCTCCTGCCAGGGTGTGGGGCTGCACTCCCACCCCCTTCCCAGCATCTCACCCTGGGGACAGCGGCAAGACTGAACCCATCCCAGACCGGAACTGACCGAGAGCAGTGGTGTGGGTCAAGCGCCTCTGGACCGTGGGGAGGAGGTATCTTGGCAGGGAACCGTCCTGGCTGCTCCTGCCTTGCCAAGCTGTAGCACCGGTGAGAGGATGTGGGGAGCACAGTCCTGTCCTGGCACCGTGTCCTGAGCTGGGCCCTGTCACGGCTCAGGCCTGGCCCCAGGGAGAGGGGGAGTGGGCAGTGCTGGTAATCCTGCTGCACCCAGGGGATTACCGCTGACTCTGGCCTGGGGATTAAGGGATTTCTCTAAGCAGGGTTGATGCAGCCTGTAGCAAAGCAGCTTGTGCCTGGGGGGGCCTCGCTGTCTGGGGCAGGATGGGTGTGTGATGGCAGGGTGGGCTGAGCAAGGTGTGGGGGATCCCCAGAGGAGGGTGGGCTGAGAGGAGGGTGGGCTGCCAGGTCGCAGCAGGCTGGCTCACCCGGGTAGTCCCTGCCCTCCTTGCCACCAGGCTGCAAAGTCCTGTTGCCAGCGGGTGCTGACAGCCCTTTGGGACAGGCTTAGCTGTTTCGGAGGCATCCTGGTACCATGGCATGCCCCTCTGTGCCAGGGAACACTGCTGGGGGAGCTGCTGCTGATGCCCCAGCCCCTTTCCTTGCACAGTGTGGGGTGAGCCTGGGCAAGTTGCTGGGCCCAGCTTGGGGAGCAACTCTTCCACAGAGCTCAGGAGTGGATTCCCGGGTCAAAGGCAGAGAGATAGTGCAAGGGGTAGCACCAGGCTTGGAGAGCAGAGCCAGGGGCTCAGGCAGAGGCAGTTGTCCAGTTCCTCTCCTGAGGTTTTGGGGCAGAGAACAATGAGCCCTGCTGCTGACACTTGCAATCGTGTCAGGGCTGTGGCTATGGTTTGTAAACGCCCCACCTCACCCGGACAGGGTGCAAGGACAGAGCCAGGCAGCCGGGTCACTCTGTGTGGGAGATGCCACCTGGCCCTGCCTCATCCCAGTCAGAGCACCCCCGTGCCTGTGTCACACCGGGGGTTCTCCAGATGCCAGTCCAGGCCCAGACCAGTACAGCACATGCCCAGCTCAGCCTCCCCTGTGCCCCCAGCTCCCTTTGCTGCCCTTTTGCCTCCCGGTGATGTAGCAACCACTGCTCTGGTCCCCCAGGAAAAGGGAAGTGGTGTTGAAAGCAGAAGGTCAGTCACAGTAGTGAGTGCCTGGCTGCCCTCGCAGCCCCATCAGCTGCTCTTCTCCACTGTCTCTCCTCCTCTCTGCAGTCACACTGCTCCCAGGATCAGGGACTGCTCCTGCCTGCCAGGGTGCCCTTCCCCACTGCCCACCCCATCTGGGCTTCTGCCTGCCCCGCTCAAGTTACTCCTGGCTCAGCGATCCCAGGGGTTGGGTGAGCAGAGCTGTCGAGCTGCTCCTGCCCTGACAGGCCCTGGGGTTTGTTACTCATGGCCATGCCCTGTGCTCAAGATCACTCCTGCTTTGAGGAAAGGAGCTGTCAGTCCGGTTTGGGTTTGCTCGGCGCCTGTGGGGTTGGAGGGTGGGAGGGTTGCGCATTTCCCCAGCTCCACAGCTGTCCCCCAGCCTGGGATCCCAGGACAAGACCCCTCGGTTCCTGCTGCAGGAGCCCCCCACACACCAGGGCCTCAGCAGAGAGGGCAGTTTCTCTGGGGCATGACCAGGGCTTGCTGTCTGCTCGTGCTGGCTGGCTGAGCCTGTCAGGCTGGGTCAGGGTTGGGACCCGGGCCCTGCGCCCCAGGAGCGGGGGCCGTGGTGGCACCCCCACGCTCGCACCGCCGCGCTTCTCCGGGTGCACCTTCCCGCATGCAGCGCTCGTTGCTACGCGACCGCCAGCTCCTGATGCTTAATGCTCTAATACGGAGGGATAAAACCACTCTAAAAATACCCCGCTGCCGGCCCCCCGCGGGGGCAAGGGGACTGCCGGGGGGCAAGCAGCCTGGGCAGGGGGGCTGCTGGGGAGTTCCTAAACTCCTCGTCCTCTGAGTGGCTTTGAGCCGCCCGCTGGGGCTCCGGCAGTGGCACGGACTGGTGTGCCGGTGCGGCGAGGATTGGCTGGGGCTGGCGCGTGGGCTTCTGCGGCTGGAGCTCCCCTACCAGAGCCAGCTCCAGCCAGAACCGCGAGTGCTCCGGCTCCCCTGCTTGCACCCTGCCCCACAGTACTGAGGAGCTGCCCCAGGTACTGGGTACCTGCTTAGTACTGGGGAGCCCACTGCTCAGCCACGTGCACCTGCCTGGCCTCTGTCTGCTCCTGCCTGACCTCTGCCTGTCCCTGCCTTGCCCTCCTGGAGCTGGTGGCATCCTGCGTGGGACCCCCGCAGCATGGGGACAGTCAGCGAGCTCTGCGCCTCCAGTTTCCAGGCATTCCTCTGCCCCTCGGTGGCTGCCAAGGCAGGTAGGCACTGCGTGCCCCCCTCCCCTCTGTGCCGCGGGGTTCCCATCCCCCAGTAGACATGGCGGTGCCCATGGCTCCGGCTCCATATGGCTCCGGCTCCATATGGCTCCTGCTGACAGCAGCACAAAGTGTCCTCGCTGTCTCACCGCCTCCTTCCTCTGCCGGCCTTCCCAGGCTCAGGCCTCTACAAGCACTGAGCCCCTGCAGGATGGACGGGCACCGGGCCCCTTGCCTGGCATTGCCCTGTGCTGGAGCTGGTGCGGCGCTGGGACGGGGTTGTTCAGGAGCCAGTGATGGCGGCTGGGAGGTTGCAGGCAGTGCAGCATGGCCATGGCATGTCCTGCCCTCCCCCAGAGGATGTGTGAGCGCTCACAAGTGCCTGTGGCTACAGAGGGGAGGGTGGCACTCTCCAAAGGGAATTTTGTGTGGGAAAGCCCAGCTCCTGCTGCGTTGTGGGTGTGCTGAAGGTCAGCCCCCTGTGTGAGCTGCTGCTGGCTGCTGGTTCCTGCCCAGCAGGGGGGCTGCACAGTGGGGCAGGGGGTTGCGGGACCTCCTCAGCCAGCCCTGTGGCCGAGCAGCTGGGGCTCTGCTCCTCTCAAGGCCTGGCACCGTAAGCAGTGCCGAGAGCAGGTGAGATGCCTGCCTGGCTGCATTCCTTGCACCTGCACAGTGCCTGTGGACATGGTTGAGCCAGTGCTCACCCAGCCATGCCAGAGGCTGGGGGTCTGTGTGTGGGAATGGTGGAGCCTCGAGCCACTAGGAGCGAGGCAGTGGCTGTAGAGGGAGTTCCCTGATGGGCTCTGGGTCAGGGAAGCGGGGCTGATGGCGTGATGGGGAGGGCTGCACAAAAGCAGGAGAGTGTTCTGGGCACAGGGTTCAGCAGCCTAGGGGGGCCTGTCCTGGAGCTGCCTGTCCCGAAACCCTCCTCCTGATGCACCTCAGCTGTCGGTGGGGAAGGATGGGGCTGACGCAACCCAGGGTGCGCACGCGGCCATGGTGAAAACAGGATGTGGTATGAGGAGACAGGCAGGATGTTTCTGGGGGCCCCATGGGACCCCACCAAGGGCACCAGTGGGTAGCGGCACCCGCAAGCAGCATGCAGAGACCCTGGGCTCATCCCCGTGGTCTGCCTGACCCCAGGGCTGTTGCCCCTCTGGTGTGGTACAGCGTGGGCCGGCAGCAGGGCTGGCAGCTGCTGCTGCAGCTCAGGGGACCGAAGGACACCCCGAGGCTTCTGAAGCCCACTCTCCCTTACTCCGTAGCTGTCATTCTGGGTGCCGTGTCTCCATCTCGTGCTGCTGAGCAGGATTTAGCTGAGTCAAAGCAGCCGAGGCTGACACAGCCTCTCCAGGCGACTGATGGGGACAGGGACGTGCTGGGGTCGTTCCTGCTGCGCGCACGGCCCCGCAGTGCCCGGACCCTCCACACGGGGGTCCTGCACGGAGCAATGGGGTCCCTACAGACACCCCGTAGTAAGGGGGTGAGGCAGTGGGGAGCAACATCCCGTGGGGACTGGCATGGCTCCTAGCCCTTCTCCTGATCCCAGTTCTTGTCCCAGCCAGCTGTGGGAGATGCCATGGAGGGGAGCAGGCACCAGTGGTCCCCACAGCCAGCACAGGCCCTGGACCTGCAGTGGGGAGGTCTGGCAGAGATGGGGGGAGCTGCAGGGCTGGGGGTCTGCTGGCGTGTGGGGGCCCAGCTGCTGGAGGGGAAGGGTGGGGATCCCGGCACTGCGCAGTGAGCTCAAGATGTACCCGGTCGAGTGTCCTGGCAGGCCCCGAGGAAGGAAGGGCTGGGCCAGCCCAGGGCCTGCCTGGCTGGGACCCCAGCACATCGC
This sequence comes from Corvus cornix cornix, assembly GCF_000738735.6. NCBI lineage: Eukaryota > Metazoa > Chordata > Aves > Passeriformes > Corvidae > Corvus > Corvus cornix. The sequence goes on from NC_046347.1 coordinate 12,119,436, forward strand.
GTCCACCGGCCCTGAGCCAAGGAGGGGGAGCAGGGCCCTGGAGCCCCATTTCCCACCCAGGCGGGAGCACAGGCGTTAAGGTGCTGGCGGCTCTGGCTCATGGCGGCAGGAACAGGGTGTTGCTGGTCCTGGCTCTCGGCGAGGCCGCGGTGACGCCCAAGAGGCCCCGGAACTCGTTGGTACCGCGGCCCTGAGTCACCGCGGAAGCACCGGGGGTGCAGGTGTCCGCACCCCGGCACGGCAGCGCTGCTGCAGAGCCCCTGGCAGCTCGGGCACGGCCAGCGGGGCCGGGGGAAGACCCTGGCAGGATGGTTCTCAGGGCAGAGGGCAACGGTGAGCCGGGCCGGGGCGCGGAGGGCCGGGGAGGGGGGGCGGTGGCTCCGTGTCTGCCCCGTTTCTCTGCCGCCAGCCCTGCTGCGGGCCCCGGGCAGCGGTAGGACAGGGGACGGGGCAAGCAGGGCCCTGCGCCGCGGGGCCTTGCCTGGGCGAGGTGCGGAGGGGGCATGTACCGCGACTGCTTCCGAGGCCCCAGTGAGCCCAGAGCCCGAGACAGACGGACGAATCCTGCTGGCGGCCCTTGCCGCCCGTGGGCAGGTTCCTGCAGGAGCTGTGGGAACCCCCCAGCTTCCTGTGCAGGTGGGGAGGCGCTGGGATCAACCATGCTGGGATCCCGCAGTGTGGTGGGATGCTGTGTGACTTCTGTGCCAGGCTGAAGCCAGGGGAAGCGTCTGTTCCAGCCTCCCGCCCCCGGCACTGCTCTGCCTGCGGCCAGGCTCACTGGGGCTCTACAGGGCAGTTGCTGTGCAGAGCCAGCGAAGGGTTAATGCCGCCTTCCTTCCCCAGAAAAGCTCCTGCGTCTGGGGTTTCTCTTCCTCTGGCTGCTGCTGACATGGCTGGGCTGCTTGTCACGAGTGCTCAGCCTCCACCGGGGAGGGACCTTCCGGGGCTCTGGAACAGCCCCGCCGCCGTCCCTGCTGCCCTGCAGCGTCTCGTCCTGCACCACGCCTATCCCGGGGCCACCGGGACCCCCGCTGGAACCCCTCCCCACTCCCAGGTGGGCAGGAAGAGGCAGAGCTGAGGCCAGCTCCAGCCCTAGCACGAATTTGACTTTCCCTGCGGCCAGGTGGGGGGGTCCGGCAGCTGGACAAGAGGGTCCTGCAGCTAGGCAGGAGGGTCCTTTGGCGCATGCAGCAGCCCAGGGATTTGGGGGGGTTCTGTGTCTTATGGGGGTGTGACGCAGCTCATCCCTCCTGCAGCAAGCATGGGCTTGCTGGGAGCCTTGGGGCCTGGCAGTGTGGGGCTGGTGCCAGTGGGAATGGCGCTGGGGCATGCGGAAGGGGCATCAGCACAGCTCTGGTACTGTAAGTAACTTTTAACCTGGTGCTACGAGCCGACTTGTCTGGTTCAGGCTTCCTGACATGGGAGACTGAAAGTATTGGGAAGTGTTGGTGTCGTGTCTGAGGGACAGTGTCGCAAGCCGAGGCGCCTCAGCCTTGGCAACAAGGAGTTGTGAAGGAGGAAGCTTGTCAGACCCCAGAGCAGAGCCGGGGAAGTGCTGAGCTCAGAGATTCAGGGTGCAGGGTCGCTGTCACCCAGGGAGCTCCCACTAAGGCAGCAGCACTGTGGGGAGAATCGATGCACAGCTGAGGACGGTGCTGGTCCAAAGGCACGTGGTGTCTGGGCAGTGGCATGGGGCAGTGACTGCGCTGGGAACACTCTGGTGAGTCTGGGCTGGTGGCAGCGGTGGCTGGGAGCCTGTGTGTACATGGTGGCACATGGGACCTCAGTGGGTCAAAGGGTAATGCTTGGGGCAGGGGAGGATGGTGACAGCCCTACAGACAACCTGTTCCCAGCACCCCAGGGCGGGTGGTGGGGGTGACACAAGAGCTGAGCTGGCAGATCCTGCTGCCACCTCCCTTGGGGACAGCGCTCTAGAGGGATGGTGCTTTGGTGTCCTTGCGGGCGACCTTGGTACAACACACAGAACCCACTGGCAGAGGTGGGAGACATGGGCATAGTAGGAGGGCTCAGAGCACTCTTGAAAGGGGCAGGTGACCTTGGGGACTGGAGGGAACAGGAATGGGATACCTTGTCACCGTGAAGCAAGGAGGTCACGTGCCAAGGAGCACTAGGAATGTTCCTGGAGCAAGGGGACCATGTGGCGGCCCTGGGCTCGAGCCTCAGAGATGGTGTTGGAGAGGGGGTGTCTGGCTCCCCAGGGTGACAGCAAGGTGTAGGTGTCACGGTGTGCAGGTGAGATCTGTCTGGAGTCTGCACCAGCTCCAGGCTCTGCCCCAGAATAGTGAATCTGCTGTAGAGGGAGCTGCAAGGATGGCCAGGAACTGGTTTATGTTTGGGGCTGACCTGGTGCAGCAGAACAACCTGCAGGGCTGCAGGTTGATGTGGAGCCTGTGCTGCAAGGCACAGCAGAGCTGCCCAGCCATGGCACGGACCAGAATGGGCACCCACCGAAGCCCGGTTGGAGTAGAGCAGAGTGAAATGGCACCTGGGGGAGCAGCAGGGCCAGGGCTGGCAGAAGCAGTGCTGGAGGTGATCCGGGGCCGTGTTGGTTCTCACTCTGCAGCTGCCATAGTTTGAATGAGCAGATGCCCTGGCCCTCAAATTCCTTTCATGCCATTGGTGCCACTTGGCCTCTGTGTGGGGCTTGCAATGCTGCTTGCCAGCCCAGCTCCTCCTGCTACCTGGCACCTCCACGTTCTGCCTCCACCCAGCCCACATCTGCTGGCTGGGAGCTGGCTCATCACCAGGAGCCTGGTGGGCCTGATTCCCAGGACCACACATGCTGACCTGATCGTGTCTCTGCTCAGTGCCCAGTGACCTGACCCCAGAGGAGTGCCAGGAGCTGGAGAACATCCGCCGCCGAAAGCAGGAGCTGCTGGCTGACATACAGGTGTGATGCCAAGGGGCCCACACAATCCCCCTGTCCCAGAGACAGCAGTCTGGGTGGCAGGGGACAGTGTCCCTGCCCGCGTCACTAGCAGGGTCCCTGGAGCCCCATCCAGGATCCCTCGTGTTGCTGCCCCACAGCTCTGCCTCCGAGGGGCTCTGGGGACAGGGAGAGGGTCCCAGCTGGGGTGTGATCCCAAGTGGCAGCCAGCCATCCTTGCCCTGCCAAAGCAGCCATGTCTTTTCCTGTGCCCTGCAGAGCTCCAGGCTGTGCAGTTGTGCCATTCCCTGGGGCACCAGTGTCTGTGCCAGCCCTTGGCTGGCATGGGCAGTGACCATGTCTCTGGGCCAGGCCACTGCCCTGGCAAGTGCCTGTGAGGTCGGGGCTCATCTGGGACACTGTCAGTCGTGTCCCTGATTAAGGCAGCAGAGGCTAATTACTGCCATATGCTGGGCATGATCTGAAGGGATTAGGGGTAATTTTGTTAACCTCCGAATCTCTTCCTTCCTGCATGCTGGGAACACGGCAATGCTGCAGGGATTAGCCACAGGGAGCAGCCAGCCCCACCACCAGTGCCCTCCGAGCGGGTTCAGCCCCTGGGCAGCGCTTGGGGGTGGGGGGAAGAAGGGAGGGAAGGAAGGAGGGGCTGCAGGGCCTCTTGGGGGAATGGGGTTGTCTCCAGGGCTGGGGGCTGGGGGGTTTGTGGGGGAGGCACCTCCTTGTCTCAGTGCCCCCTCTCCCCACAGCGCCTGAAGGATGAGATAGCAGAAGTGACGAATGAGATTGAGAACCTGGGCTCCACGGAGGAGAGGTGAGTCCCCAGCGCCATGCAGCCCCCTCGGGCTCGCCTACGCTGTGCAGGAGCCAAGGGCAGCTGAGCCCTGGCCCACGAGTACTGGTGTGAGCAGCTTTCCCAGGCTCTCTGAGCTCCTGGGAGCGGGATCCCAGGCTGATCTGCTGCTCCCAGGTCTATTTTTCCAAGCCCCAGCCCCTCTGTCTGGCCACGGCCACTGGCGGGTTTTGTTATTCTGAGCTGGTGCAGTCAGTGCCAGCCAGGATTAGGGGAGTCCCGGCAGCCGGTGGGAGCGGACTCCCAGCACCATTCCCAGTTACCCACTGGGGCATGAAGACTGTCCCCTTCTGCCAGCCCCACCGCTCTCCCCAGAGCCCTGCCACAGCCAGCCTGCCCAAGCCTCTCCGTGTCTGAGCGACCTGACAGATGCTGTGCCTGCACCCCCTCTGCTCAGGGTGACCCCCAAGGATGCGGTACGGCAGCCCCGCTCTGTTCTGGGGCCTGACAGGCCGAGGGCAGCCCCAGGCCATGGCGTGGGGCAGACACAGAGCAGTGTGTTGGCTTTGCCCTGCATGGGTCCAGCATGGGGGCCTGGCTCTCCTCGGTCCAGGCTGATCCTCCCCACAGTGCACTGCCCCAGGGGCTGGACAGAGGCAGTGGGGCCCTGTTGGATGCTCAGAGCTGCTTCATGCCTTGCAGGAAAAACATGCAGAGGAACAAGCAGGTGGCCATGGGCAGGAAGAAGTTCAACATGGATCCCAAGAAGGTAGTGTGGGATGGGGAGCAGGGCTGGTTACCAGCCTCTGGGGGTGTGCAGGGCTCTGCCACCTCCCAGTCTAGGTTCCCGGCGCTGGGGCAGAGCCAGCAGCCAGGGCAGGGACTGACAGTCAGGGGGCAGGCTGGCGGGGGCAGACACAGACCTCGAAACACCTCTCTTGCACCACTCCAGGGAATCCAGTTCCTGATCGAGAACGACCTGCTGAAGAACACATGCGAGGACATCGCTCAGTTCCTGTACAAGGGAGAGGGCCTCAACAAGACAGCCATTGGCGACTACCTGGGCGAGAGGTGCTCTGGGCTCAGGTTTCCTGGGGGTGTTCTGGGCTCCTGTCCTGCCACCTGAGAGATCTGACGCTGCAGCGCTGAGCTCACAGGGCAGCCGCGTGGGGGTACCTGGGGTGCCGGGGGGATTCAATTCACGGCTGGCACTTGCAAGTGGCTGATTTGTGCAGACCAGACCAGGGCTCAAGCAGGGGGTAGCTGCAGCTTTCCCCCATGAATGAGTAGAGTCTGGAGTAGGGCAGGGACAGTGGAGCCACTCAGCAGTCACAGGATTGCTGATCATGCATCCCTCGTGCTCTGGCTTTGTTCCCACAGGGATGAGTTCAACATCCAAGTCCTGCATGCCTTCGTGGAGCTGCATGAATTCACTGACCTCAACCTTGTGCAGGCCCTGCGGTGAGTAAGGGCTGGGAGCTGAGCGTGGTCCATTGGGGGTGGTGGGGGACCATGGAGCCCCCAAATCAGCGCCACGACTCGCTCTCTCTCCACAGGCAGTTCCTGTGGAGCTTCCGGCTACCGGGGGAGGCGCAGAAGATTGACCGGATGATGGAGGCCTTTGCCCAGCGGTACTGCCAGTGCAACCCTGGTGTCTTCCAGTCCACAGGTGAGCACCCATCCCAGATGGTCTCCCTGGCATCCTGCCCCACAGTTGACTTTCCCCTCTGCCCCTGCAGACACCTGCTACGTGCTGTCCTTTGCCATCATCATGCTGAACACGAGCCTGCACAATCCCAACGTGAAGGACAAGCCCACGGCAGAGCGATTCATCGCCATGAACCGCGGCATCAATGATGGGGGGGACCTGCCTGAGGAGCTGCTCCAGGTGAGGGCCAGGGTGTGGAAGGGCCAGGGCCAGGGCTGCAAAGCTGGCCCAGAGCAGGGCCCACCACAGGGCTCCAGGGCAGAGCACAGCTGATTCCGTATCACTGTACTAGAATCTGTACGAGAGCATCAAGAATGAGCCCTTCAAAATCCCTGAGGATGATGGCAACGACCTCACCCACACCTTCTTCAACCCCGACCGGGAGGGCTGGCTCCTGAAGCTCGGTGAGTGCCAGCAGCAAGGGAGGGCAGGCTGTCCCCAGGGCACGATGCCCCTGGGCTTCCCACACCTCTTCTGCTGGCCTGGCTCTTCAGAGCTTGATGAGGCTGCAGAGAGGCACAGCCTTCACAGGAAAGGCATCTGTACATCCAGCCCTCCATCTTCCCTTGGCTGGGCAGCAGGAGCGGACTCAGAGCTGATGAGGCCCTGCAGAGCGGCTGGGTGGGTGTCCTGGGGGATTCTGCCTCTAGGCTGGGCAAGCCCCTGGGGTGCAGAGCTGGTACCAGGGTCTGGTGTCAGAGCACAGAGACCTCGAGGCCCTTCAGGTCGCTGAGTCACAGCAGGGTGTGTCGGAGCAGGCCCCGGGAGTGAGCGGCGAGCTGCCCCAGGCTGCGTGTGTCCCCCCTCCATACCACAGACAGCCCCTGCCTCACCTTCTCACAGCATTATCACCTCCGCATCCCGGCTCCACATGCAGGCAGCATGCATGGCATCCCTGCTGCACCGCCCGGCTCCACAGCCGGAGCCCTCCACGCCCTGGCTCCTGTGGCTTCTCTTCTTGGCACCTCTGGGGAATCCTCTGCCTGGGTTTAGCGAGGGGGGATGGGTGTTGGCAGGATCAGGTCCAGTGGGGCATTTCCCCGGGGTTCTGGCTGGGCTCAGAACTCCTGGTACATGGCCATCCCCTTGGGAGGAGAGAGCAAGAGCTGCCTGCTCCCTTCCCTGGGCTGGGGGAACGCAGGACAGCCCCAGGCTCTCCTGTCCCTGACTGGAGGGGCCCTGTGCACCCAAGTTCAGGTTGGCACCACGAGTGGGGTGGCAGAGAGGCAGCAAAGTGGCCATGGACACCATGGGGGGCAGGCAAGGACCCTGCCGGTCAGCCATGGGGTGGATGGAACCAGGCCCTGTGCCCAGCAGCCAAGGAGCCCCATCCCACAGAGCCACAGTGAGCCAGGGCAGTCAAGCCCCCACGGCCCTGCCGCTGGCCCAACCCCTCACAGCTTCCCTGCTGCAGCCCGGCCCCACTGACCTGCAGGGCAAGGGGGGGCTTTGGGGTTCCTCTTTTTATTTTTTTCCCTTTTTTTTTTTTTTAATTTTCTTTTCTCCCTCATTTATATGTTTCCATGATTTTGGCTCTTCCTTTCCTTGCCCCCAACTCCAGGAGGTACGTACCCCTCTTCCCTGCTCTGCTCACACTGCTGGGGCTTCGTTCCTTTGCGTTTTTAATTGCTGGTGATGAGTCTCATTGCTGCTGCTGCTGCTGCTAACCCCACACCGCCCAGGGACCTCGCCTGCTGCAGGACAGCCCCTCTCCACCTCCAGGCAGGGATGTGGGGTGCCGGCCCTGCCGATGCCGCACGCTCCCCAAGGCCTGCGGCCCCCTCTGCCACCCCGGTGGAGGACGGGGCCACAGTGGCACCTTGCCACCTGCCCGGCTGTGCATCGCCATGTCCGCAGACAGCTCAGCCTGGCCAATGGGTCTTCGCCTCCGGTGCCACAAGGGATGGGGACAGGCTTGGGGTCTCCTCGAGAGGGGCCCCAGCCTGTGCACGGGTGGTTAGGGTGTGCCAAGTGCATGGAACTGGATGGGAGCAGGCAGGATCTGTCTGCGTGGTACCCTGTGCTGTGCTAAGGGCTCACAGCAGTCCCCAGGAGTGCACCAGCACTGCTCCAATGCCTGCACCCCGAGGTGTCTGGGAGCAGTGGTGCTGGCCCTCAGAACTGCTGTGGGGCAGGGACAGGGGTGGGCTGCCAGCTGGCCCAGGGGAGCAGGGGCCACAGGGCCTTCCTGGCAGGGGAAGGAGAGGAGCTGGACCCCGAGTGTACACCGTGGCTCCTTGTATCCATGCTGGATCCAGCCTGCAAGGGTGGGTGCTCGTCCCGCATTCAGCACTGCTGCAATGGCTGCGGTGGAGGGGAGCTGGGCCCGGGGGTGAGCGGGGCGTATGCCCAGGGACCAGCTTCTCCCACTGTGGTGGCAGCTGTGGAGCTCGGCCATGGCCTTGGGTCCTGCCTTGCCTGGGCTCCAGGACGAGGGGGACCATGGTCAGTGTGGACAGAAAGTCTCCGTGTCCTCCCAGGGAGGTGCCTGGCCGCAGTTTCCTCTAGCTGTGCTGAATCTGTGTTTGGGTGGGAACGGCCACAGCACTCCCAGCCTGGCACTCCCGCCCTCGCCTCCATCCTCATCCGTCCGCTTCCTGCTCTGGCTCTGGCTCGGTGCGGTGTGTGCTGCCTGCTGCTGCTGCCCGCCGCTGCCTGGCTCTGCTTGGCTCTGTGTGTCTGCCCGGGCCCTGTGCTGCTGCTGGAGCCTGTGTGTCCATGCGGCTCCCGCGCTGCCGAGCTGCCGTGTGCCCGGCTGTGCTCTGCAGGGCTGTGCCCGACTGTCCCTCTCTGCATCCAGGAGGCAGGGTGAAGACGTGGAAGCGGCGCTGGTTCATCCTGACCGACAACTGCCTTTACTACTTCGAGTACACAACGGTGAGTGGGCTCCGTGCAGGGTGAGCTGAGCTGGGGCAGGGAGGGGGCTGGACTGGGGGTGTCCACCCCACTGCTAAACCTCTGCTTGGCCGCTCCAGGATAAGGAGCCCCGTGGTATCATCCCCCTGGAGAACCTGAGCATCCGTGAGGTGGAGGACTCAAAGAAGCCCGTGAGTGCTGTGGCAGTGTCCTCTGGGGTTTGGGGGCAGCTTTGGCCTGGGCAGAAGAAGCTGGGAGGTGTTTCAAGACCCTGAAATGTCCTGAGGAGAGACAGGGGGCCCCAGAGTGGTCACTGCCTTCACCATCACAGTGGCTGGGTGCAGATCTGGGGCTGGTCACTGCAGGGGCACATGGGGGCCAGGGGGTGACCATCACAATGGGTCTGTCCCTCTCTGCCATGCCGGGGTGGCTGTGCCAGGGGTGCGTAGCTCTGCCTTTTCCCTCCCAGTCTGGGGTCCCCTTTGGAAGTGGGGGCTGTCTCTGAGTGGTCTCTCCTTCCCAGAACTGCTTTGAGCTCTACATCCCTGACAACAAGGACCAGGTGATCAAGGCCTGCAAGACGGAGGCAGATGGGCGTGTGGTGGAGGGGAACCACACCGTGTATCGCATCTCTGCCCCCACGCCTGAGGAGAAGGAGGAGTGGATCAAGTGCATCAAGTGAGTGCTTGGAGGAGCATGAGGGGGCAGGGGCACAGCAGGGACCTACCTGCTGCCCTCGAAGGGGACAGTGCTTCCCAGGGCATCCTGCAAGGATGGGGGAAGAAAACTTTCCCAGGGATATAAAGGGACCTGCCCAAGGCCAGGCCTGGCAGGTCACACCCATCACTGCAGCAGTTTGGCCTGACCCCAGCCCTTGTTCCACTGCCAGGGCAGCCATCAGCCGGGACCCCTTCTACGAGATGCTGGCTGCCAGGAAGAAGAAGGTCTCCTCCACCAAGAGGCACTAGCAGCCAGACTGGCCCTGCAAGGCCAGCGTGCCCCTGTAGCGGACCAAGTGTCCCCCCATCATGGGGGCCTGTGGGGCAGGGGCCACGCTGCAGGCTGGCCCTCGAGGCCCAGGGCCCAGCTTCAGCTTCGCCATTTCTTTACTGTGGGGGGAGGGAAGGGGCACAGGCATCTCAGTGTTTCTGGCCCCCCATCACTGCCGCATTGCTGGACAGCATCTTCACAGGCTCAGGCTGGAACACAGCACCCCTGTGCGCCCCTGGGAGCCCTGGCCTCAGCACTACGGGCACCCTCCCTGCCTCTGACCCCCAGGAAGCCTGCGGCCACATGGCACTGGGTCCCCCCAGCACCCATGTTCAGACGCTCTTGGGATGTCCTGTCAGGAGAGGGAGCAGCTCTTGGTGAGCAGCTGGCGGTTTTGGGGTGCCACAGGTGCTGGGGTGCAGAGTGCCAGCCCCAGGGATGCCCTGCAGAGATACGGCTCCCAGCCCTCGTTGTAGCGGGCCTGGGTCTGTCCCACGCTGCTGCCTTGGACCCTCCCAGCCGCCCCCTGCACTGGAATGGTCCCCACAGACACAGGAGGCACAAAGGGTAGGGACTGTCACCGCTGTGTTGAGCAGTGGTGCCACACAGGGCAGAGATGTAACCTCACCCAGCCGTGGGGGTTGTGGCTTGGATGTGGGGGCACTGGGTGGCATTGCCCCAGCGCATCCTTGTGTTGCAGCCCTCGTGCCAGGGTAGCATGGTGCCAGGATGGGGCACGCCCAGAGCTGGAGCCTGCCCTTGGCATGGCTGCTGGTGGGGATCTGGCTGGGTGGGGGCTGTGGCCCCCACCTCTCTGCCTCACAATCGCCTGTGTCTTGTCCTGTCCCCATCGCCACGTACGGTCTGGAGGCGTCTGGATCAGTATTAGTCTATTTATCAGAGGTGTAAATACTCCTGTATAGTTTTCTCCTTGTAGATTATTTTGTATGTGGGTGGTTCAGTGCAGAGGCCTCACAGGAGTGGGGCGGGGGGGCAGGATTTTTTATTCTAACCTTTTTTTTTTTTTTTTTTAATTTGCCATGGCCTTGTAAACTAGTGCTGAAGATCAGCAGCAAATAAACACTTCCACCGCACTTCGCGTGGCCTCCTGTGCTCTGTGCAGCTTGGGGCGGGCACGAGTCCCCTGCCACCGTCAGCCCCTGCCCTGTGCCCAGCCTTGGACTGGGCTCATGCTCCTCCCAGTCCGAGGTCTCAGTGTGCTGGGGGTGTTTGTGAGCCTTGTGCCTTCGCCAGCTGTCCCTGACCATCAGGACAGTGCCTGGGGTACCTCACTGCAGAACACAGGGTAGCTGTTCCAGGATGGGACAACTCTTGGTCCTGCATCCTGCTGAGGGCCCCAAGCTTGGCTGGGCAGGGGTGTGGTTGCCCACCACAGTGGCATTCACTGAACCGTGGAGGATCTGGGACGATGGGGGTGGTGGGGTACCCTCGGGTACCTTGTTCCGCAGCGGGGCTGAGGGATTCATACCCAGCTGGTAGCAGGTTGAATGGGATCAAAGCCAAGTTGGGGCTGAGGGCAAGCTGGAAGTGCTAAGCCTGTGCCAGCTGTGTTGCTGCCTTCAGGGCTGGAGGGGGGGTTGTCCAGTCATGCACACTCATGCCATGGTGGGGATCTGCCAGAGCATTCCCTGCTGCAGTCCCTGCCCATCCTGTGCCTCGGATGGTGCAGCCTTTGGCACTGCAGCCTGAGTCTGGCCAGGGTGGGCAAACAGCCCTTGCTGAGGGGTGGGGACACTGGGGCATGTGGAGGGGGAAGGGCAGCCCTGCAGTTGGGCTGGCGCCGGGGCCCGTTGGGCTGGTGCAGGGTCGGTTGGGGCACAGACCGTCGGTTCAACTGCTGAGACTGTCGGTTGGGGTGCAGACAGTGGCTGGAGGCTGTTGGAGGGTTGAGGGGTGCAGCAGGGAAGCAGTAGAGCCAGGTAAGATTGGGGTGAGCCAGGGCAGTGATGGGGCCAGTCAGGGATGGAGCAGGTCAGAGGGTGGTAGGGCCGGGTGGTGATGGACCAGGCAGTGATGGGGTAGGCTTGGGGCCACTGGGGCCAGGCAGGGATGGGACTGGAAGCCTCCCCTAAGACTGCATGTGCAGAGGGAAGGCTGAGGGCAGTGGAGGGGTGAGATGGCCAGTGTCAGGAGGTCAGGGTGTGGGGTCTGCACAGCCCCTGGCTGAGCAGGGTTTTGCCCACTGGACCACCCCAGGTGCTGGGGAGCTGCAGCCGAGCCCGGTGCTGGCACGATGTCAGCCACACAAGACGAGCGGTTAGGCGTCCTCGAGAGCTTGGCCGCAGTGCTGCTGCGTGTCCGGCCAGACAAGTGGGACAAGTTTATGGGCAGCGAGGAGACTTCAGTCATGCTGGACAAGTTCTTCAAGCAGCCGGAAATGCTGGAGCTGGTGCTGGGGCTGAGCCCTGCTGGGCAGCCCCTGCCCACTACCTGCTTCCCACCCACCCTAAAGGGCAAGGGAATGTACTTTGTGAAGAAGAAGGGGGAGAACATCACCGGGGAGAACTGTCGGAGCAGTCTGCTGGTGGGAGACATTGCCCCCTCACCCGTGGAGCAGCTCATCACTGTGGTGCTGGAGGTGGGTTGCCCATGCAGGCACAGGGTGAGCTGGGCTCCCTGGGTACACTGCTGCACTGGGACCCCCGCTGTGGGCTGCTCTAGCCAAACTGCCAGGTGGGCTCCAAAATAAACTAAAATTCATAGAAGAAACTTGCCCCAGGCACTCACCCTGACCTTGCGGCGGCTCCCATTCTTTGTTGAACGAGCCCCACAAGGACAAGAGCTGGGTCAAGGTCACCAGCCCGGTTTTCTCCTGGCCCCAACTGGATCACTTCCTCTCTGCAATTTTAGAAACTCATAATAATGCCCACTTACCTCTACCCTGCAGCTGGGAAATGTCTAAGTGGATTTCTCTCAAACTTCCCATAAATATTCCTGCTGCCAGTCCAGAGCAACCGAAAGCTGCATCAGCTCCAGGAGCACCCACTATTCCCCCTCAGTGCTCGGGGCTTCAGCCCCTGACTCCGCTAGATGCACTCACTCTGCCACTTCCAGCATTTCCCAGCCCACAAGGACTGGAAGCCCAGAGCAAGGGGCCTTTTGGTCACACTGATGAGAGAAACATCAGCAAAGCCCATCCGTAGCCAACAGAGCCGTGACTGCGCTGAGACTGTGCTTCAGTGGGCAGCAAGAGGGAACACTGGGGTGCCCACTGCCCTGTGTACGGGAGCTCATCACCAAGTGCCTGACCTAGCCCTGTCTCCCAGGTTGTGTCCCCTCTGCTCCTGAGCCAGAATGAGGGCTGGCCCAGGATGGTGGTGGAGGATGTCATGCGGCACACTCACCAGCTGCAGAACAAGATGTTCATGATGAGCGGGAAGATACAGGGAAAGCCGCTGCTCCCACTGCCCGAGCACCTGGTCAGCTGGGATGACTCAGGCGCCGTCCTGGACTGGTGGGTGCTGCTGGCACCACTTGGTGCCACAAAAGCCTGGCAGGGGCCCAGGACAGCATAAATCACTCGGGGAGGGAGGGGAGCTGGGACCCTGGCTCGGTCCCTGCACAGCCCTGGGCACAGCCATCCCCTGCAGCAGAGGATGTTTGAGGGGCTCATGCCAGGCATCTGCACTGGCAGAGATGGCCACAAGCAAGCATGAGAGGCTTCTCTAGGGCTGTTTGGGGTTCCCATGGGGCATAACCCACCTGCCTTTCAGCCTGGTGGGGCCCATAGACGGCTCAGTGCTGCACTCCATCGAGACCGTCGTCATCGAGTGGTTCCAGCAGGTTGAAGAGATCTTTAGCCAGAACTCAGCGCAGCCACTGCTGGAGGGGCTGCACCCCCTGCCCAGGGTCGAGTTTGAATTCTGGCAGACCAGGATGACCAACTTGGAGTGCATCAATAACCAGGTACTCTTTCACCCAAGGTGGCCACATGTCCTCATGCTGAGCCCCCCATGCTGAGCCGCCCCTGCTGATCTGACGCCTCTTCCCTGCCAGCTGTTCTCACCCCAAGTGACAGTGCTGGTCAAGACGCTGGAGAAGGCTGACAGCTGCTACTGGCCGTCGTTGCAGAACATGTTCAGGGCCGTCAGTGGTGGTGAGGTCCCACGACATGGTGGTGGCTGCTTCCAACAAGGCGTCCTCATCCCAACACAGAGTTTCTCCATGTCCTAGGTCTGGAGGAAGCCAATGATGTCAGCATCCACCTGCAACCGCTGCAGACGCTGCTGGAGGAGATGGAGCAAGCGGATTACTCCCAGGTAAGTGATATGTGGCAAAATAACCAGGCACAGCCTGGTGGCCCCATCTGGGCAACAGCAGAGCCCCAGAGGCTTCAGGGGGAACACATCCCCCTCGCTCTGCCACGGCCGTGCACTGATGAGGCTCTGCTCCCACAGCTGCGCTCCTTCATGCCCAAGGTGCTGTGCACCGTCTGCCTGCTCCGGGCTCACTGCGTGCACTACCACTCACCTGCCCACATAGCCCGTGTCCTGCAGGAGATCTGCAACCTCTTCATCAGCCAGGTACAGCCCCAGGGCCAGCACTGACCCAGCCCTGTCCCCTCCAGTTGTCTCTCTGGGGTAGATGTGGAGAGTCCAGTTACGGTGATGCAGAGACACCCCAGACAAGGGAACAGCAGAACCCCCCATAGGGCTGGGGAGAGTCTGGGGCAGGCACGGGCTGCAGGCGACCACCAGCAAGTCCGTGGGGGTGAAGGGGGCAGGAGGAGCCTCCGCATCCTCCTGACAATGGCCTCTGCCTGTGTCTGTCTGTCCCAGACCTGTAAATACCTGAGCCCGGAGGACTTGCTGAAGGGGCTGCAAGGAGAACCCCAGGAGACCCTGGAAGGAATCAAACTAGCCATCTCCACCATGGAGAAGTTCTTCCAGTCTTACAGCACTTACTGCTCTGACCTCATGCCCACGTTGTTCCCGGTGGGTGCAGGGATGGTGCAGGAACATCTGACCCCCTCCACACCAGCACCAGGCTGACAGCCCCTCTCCCCTCTCAGGAGCAGCCAGAGGTCTGGGAGTTTCCACCCCCCCACATCTTTTGGAGGATGGACACCTTCTTGCAGAGGCTTAAGACCATCAAGGTGACAGCACAGAATTTCAGGGCACAGTGGTAGCCTCAGTCAGGCCTTCCCTGCCCCGGGGATCCTGGGGTGGGAGTGGCACAGGGTGAACTCAGCCACAGCCTGGGGTGGGCTGGGGCCGCTGGCACAGTGGGGCATCACTGGGAGATCAGTGGCACCATTCCCAGCACAGTTTCCCCTCCGACCCTGAGCCCCCATGGCAGGATGGGCACACCCCAGCCGGGCCGGGGAGCATCCCTGTGAGGATGCTCCTCAGGACTGCTGAGCTGGCAGGGTGCAGCCCTGTGCTGGTGCTGCAGCTCTGCACCTGCAGCCTGGGACAGGGGAAGACAGGTAAAAGGGGCTTTGTGCTTGCCAGGAGCTGTTCCAGGCAGCCACCGACTTTCTGAAGCTGGAGAAGACAGTGCTGGGAGGGGTGCGAGGAAACTTCCTTGGGAGCTGGGTGTTGCAGATCTCTGAGGAGGTCTGTGAAGCCACCAAAGCTTTTGCCGAATGCAAATATGATCCCTTGGATCCCGACGAAGAGGTGAGCAGATGCTGGAGTGGAAATGTAATGGATGCAGGAATGAGGGTGTTAACACTGGCTAAGTGAAAATAAAAAATCTCTTGTGAGAACACACTGCAGAGGGACACATGGGACTGTCCCACAGCAGCACAGGGCTGGCTCTGGAGCGGGTCATGGGGCTCTGGACCCTCTGGGTTCAGCAAATTTTTCCTGAAGGACTTGGGAAGGAGGCACACTTTAAACCATTTTGCTCTCACTGGCAGCAATGGAACAGAGACTTTGCAGAGTTCCAGAAGAAGGTTGAGGATGCAAACAAGCAGCTGGCTGCCATCTTCTGCCAGGGCTTTGATGACTGTAACCGCCTGTCAGCTGCCATCAAGGTACCTGTGCCCCAGCTCAGCAGCCTGGCACACAGCTCCCACAGGGACTCGGGGTCTCCCCCGTTCTGGGAGTGCTCCAGGGTGCAGGACCCAGTGCCTGCCTCTCTCTCCTGCAGCTGGTGCACATGTTTGCCTCCGTGCTGGAGCGACCCCTGATCAGGGTTGAGGCTTCCCCCTGTCACTTGGCCCTGCTGGGAATGTTCGAGGACGAACTGGAGAGCGTGAAGGCGCTGTATGACACCCGGACCGTGTCCCCACCACCCCCCGGGGGGGCCCCAGCCATCCACAAGAACCTGCCGCCCGTGGCCGGGCAGCTGAAGTGGGCTCTGGAGCTGCAGCAGCGGCTGGAGGGGCCACACAAGGACTTGTTGGCCATCGACCACCCGTAGGTGCAGGTCCCCTGTCATCCCGCGGGGACACAGGGCAGCAGGGGGGCAGGATCCGGCCTGGAGTGGGTCCCCTCCCACGCCCTGCTGCAGCAGCTGCTGCTTTATTGTGGCTCCGACAGTGCCATGGTGGGTGCTGAGGCTGAGCTGGTGTCCGGGAAGTACGAGGAAATGATGGGGCTGCTGCAAAGTTACAGCAAGAGGATCTACGAGGAATGGGCATCCGGACCCGGCGAGGAATGCCACTTCAGCCTGGAGCAGCCCCTGCTTCAGAGGGACCCCGAGTCTGCCCTCCTCAGCGTGAACTTCAGCAGAGAGGTCGGTGCTGGCACGGGGAGCACCAGCAATCCCTCACCCCGGTGTGAGCCCCGCGCTCTCGGGGGCTGCCTGAGGTGCAGGCGGGGCTGCTAACGAGCCCCATCCCGGCTGTGGCATCTCGCAGCTCTCTGCCGTCCTGCGGGAGGTGAAGTACCTGCATATCCAGCAGCAGCAGGACATCCCAAGCAATGCTGAGAGCCTCTTCGCCCAAAATGAGACTTTTCAAAAGATAGGGGACAACTTGGAGCTCATCGTGGGCTGGTACAATGAGGCAGGTTCTGAAGGGGACACAACCCAACTACTTTTCCACGCCCTGAGCCTCAGCCGGGCTGAAAGGGACTGGGGGGAGTTTGGGTACCACTGGCACATCACTGGCACCTCAGGTCCGTGCCCATCCTGTGGCTAAGCCAAGCTGTGGCCGCTGCTGTCCACCTCCTGCCCCCCACCACTGTGTTGGGTCCCTGCTCCAGCTGAGCACCCACCTGTGGATGTGTTGGCTCCAGGTGAAGCAGCGGCTGATGCCAGTGGAGGAGCCGCTGCTGGCAGGGGAGCTGGGGGCCCTGGACGTCCGTCTGGCCAGCGCTGAGACGTCTCTGTTCTGGAACCATGAAGGTACAAACCCCCACCTTGGCCATCCAAGATGAGGATCCTCCTTGTGCATTTTGGGGGCCCCTGGTCCCCAGCACCAACTGACCTCCCACTGCCCTGGGGGTGTCTCCACAATGTGCTTGTGTGCCCATTTCCCTCCCAGGTGTCATGGAATACATCCAGGAGATGAGGGAGACCCTGCATGACCTGCAGAGACGGGTCCAGAGAGCGAAGCTGAACCTAGAGAACATCACCCAGCTGATGGAGGTAATGTTTGCTGGCACTTCACAAGCATCTTACCAGGACACGTCTAGCTAGGATTGTCCTTTCCCTGGCTCAGCAGAGCAGCCCTGTTCTCTCCTCCCTGCAGGACTGTTCAGCCACTCCCTTGTTTGGAAGAAAGGACAACAAGGCAACCGCGCTCCTGGACCTGGATGGGAAAGAAAATGCCTTAGCTCAGCGCCGCACTGCCATCGAGAATACAGGTGTGAGGATCCAGGAGATGGTGAAGGTGAGAATGGCCCTGGAGCACTGGATGGCTCACAGGCACATGAGGAAGGGCTTGCCAGCAATGTCAGGAGCCGATGCCTTTGCTGGGTGTTGACTGACAAACGCCGGCTGGTTTTCCCGTGGCAGGAGAACGCAGCTCTGTTCAAGGCTGACTTGTCCTCGCAGACGTGGGTGGCCTATGTGGGACACATAGACAGAATCGTGTTGGATGGGCTCTGCAGACTCGTTCACAAATCCCTGCAGCTGCTGCTCACCAACATGGTCCCTGACGTAGGTCCCGGTGCTCTGGCAGTGGGTGTCCCTGTGCTGGGCTCAGGGTGTCCCACCACTCACGGTCAGTTTGGTCAGTGGCCAAACGTGACTGTCCCTGTGCTCCCTGCAGCTTGCAGGGCTGTGGGACATGAAGCCCCACACCAGGCACTGACCTGTTTCAGGCCCAGGTGTCCCCACTGTTCGAGGTGAAGATGGACCTGTGCGAGGGCCAGGTGCAGTACCAGCCCTCACTGGAGGTGGGGAGCGGCGACAGCTTCTTGGTGCTGGTGGAGGGGCTGCTCGGGGACACGGAGGCGGTGGCAGCCTCCATGCCACGGCTGCTGGAGGGGGCGGTCAGTTACAAGGTGAGTCCCTCACAGGCAGCAGCTCCCAGCTCAGCAGGAAGTGGGTGAGGGTGGCCAGTGTCCCCAGCCCGTCCCTGAGCTCTGCCTGTCCCTTCAGACTGCGCTGGAGGAGCAGGCAGATCTCGTGAGACTGCAGGAGAAGCTGATGTCACTGGTGGTCAGCACCATGGCAGAAGGTGAAGAATTCAGTGCCAGCTTTGAGGAGCACTCCCACCTATGGGAGGAGAGCCCCGAGGACTTCCTGCAGCGCTTCCTCATCTTGGGCAGTGTCCCTGGCTCTGAAGAGATGGAGACAGAGCCAGAGAAGCCCCTGGCGCCTGGGATACCACCCCTCCAGCTCTTTCAACAGGAGGTGTGGGATGGGTGCCTTGAGATGTGCTGGGTGCTTGGGGTGCCCTAGAGGACATTGGGGGCCCAGGGGGGCACCAGCCACAGACAATGACCCACTCTCATCCCCAGATTGACACACTCGAAGCACTGTATGAAGAGGTGTTGGGGTTTGCCGAAACCAAGGTGTTTGGCGGGTGGCTGCAGAGTGACTGCCGCCCCTTCAAGAAGGCGCTGCTGGCTGCCATCAAGGGCCAGAGCCTGGTGCTCCGGCAGTACCTTGCCCACCACGTCACCTCCAGGTAAGGCCTGGTGAGCCCTGGTGCAAGGATGGGGTGCTGCCGGTGAATGAAGCCCAGCTTAGCTGTGGCACAGGCACCACTGTGTGCCAGGGCAGGGCTGGCCATGGGAGACAGAGCCCTGAAAGCGCAGGTGAAGGTTCCAGGGGGGGTCATGCCCCGCAGAATGAGCCCTGAGCCCCAGGGACCCCTGGTGAATGCCATTGTCCTCCCAGTCTACAGGAGTTGCAGGATTTCATCCAAGAGTCCACTGCCGGCTTGAGTAAACCTCTGGAGGAGGGAGACTATGAAGCACTGGTGGAGGTGATGGGGCACCTGGCGAGGGTCAGGGAGAGGCAGGAGGTGACTGACAGCATGTTTGAGCCCTTGAAGGAGACAGTTGCGCTGCTCAAGACTTACGGAGACAAGATGCCAGAGGAGATCCACCTACAGCTCCAGGTAGGCTGCCTAGGGTGTGGGGGTCTGGGCAGGGGCTTACGGGGGCCAGGCTGGTGACCCCACATGGTGTCCACTGCAGAACCTGCCTGAGCTCTGGGACAACAACAAGAGGCTGTGCCTGCGGGTCGCAGAGAATGCGGCACCCCTGCAAGCCGCCGAGGCCACCATCCTCCGCCAGAAGTGCCAGGACTTTGAGGTGCCTGCCTGGGGGCTGCGGGCAGGGAGGCAGCTGCTCAGCAGCTCCAGGGAGACTCTGCTGGTCTCCCAGCTGCCAGATCCTGGCTGCCCCCACGAGCCCCATCCTCCCACACAGGTCCAGCAGCTCGCCTTCCGGGACACTTTCCAGGGAAATGCCCCTTTTTCGTACGCAGACCCAGACCCCTACAAGTCACTGAACAGGGTAAGAAGGCTAGGACACCAGGGCCACTGCTGTCCCCACTGGCACTGCCAGGCCACACCTGACACTGGATGCTGGGGAGGGGCAGCCGCTCCAGCTCTGGCTCCAGCTCCCAGGCTGACGGGGGGGGTCTGGGTGTGCAGCAGGGACAGAGCTGCTGGAGTAGAGACATGTCCCTGGCTGAGACCTTTTCTTTTCCTCCATCCAGCAACATAAGAGCATCGCAGCCATGGAGAGGGACATGGCAGACCTGGCCACCTCAGCTGCACTGTTTGAGGTGTCGCTCCCAGAGTACAAACAGCTTAAAATGTGTCGCAGGGAGCTGTGCCTGCTGAAGGAGCTCTGGGACATGGTCACCCTGGTACGTGCTGTGGCCTAGGAGCCAGGGCACAGTGCCCAACGCTGCTTCCAGGCAAGGGCTGGACAGCAGGCTGCTCTTGGCTGGCATGGGCACCTAGCACAGGCACCTGGTGCCAGCTGGGCATTGCCAGCCAAAGGTGCAGAGCTGTTGCAGCTTCTCAGAGAGCTCATTGCCATCAGAGGGAGGATGAGACATGGGGCAGGTTGTCACACTTAGAGCAGGTCTGCATGGCGTGTGCATGCATGGGGGGCCCGGTGGGCACACAGGGCGTGCGGGCACTGGGTATGCTGCTCTTCTTCCTGGGCAGGAACGCTTCTGCTAATCACATGTTGTGAAAATGTATCCTGGGTCCAGGTGAACTTGAGCATCGCCACCTGGAATACAACCAGGTGGTCAGACCTCAACGTTGAGGATATGGATATTGAGTGCAAGAAATTTGCTAAAGACATCCGGAGTTTGGATAAGGAGGTGAAGAGCTGGGACGCGTTCACAGGGCTGGAGAGCAGCATGAAGAACATGATGACATCCCTGCGCGCTGTGAGCGAGCTGCAGAACCCAGCCATCAGGGACCGGCACTGGCAGGAACTTGTGCAGACAACCAAGGTGCTCCCAAGTCCTTCTGCCCATCCTTGGCCCAGGAGGCTCCAGCCCCTGGCCTGGGAGGCTCCCAAGATCCACATCCAGCAAGGGAAGGGTGCCATTAGGTTTAAATCTGGCCATATGCAAGTGTTTGTGTAGGGTCTCTAAATGCGGGTGTTAATGAGCTCGTTTGGGTGAGCTGCTGGACTGGCTCTCTGTGGAGGGGAGCCCACGGCCCAACCACGCTGGTTCTGCTCCAGGTGCAATTCACCATGTCTGAGGACACCACCCTCGCGGATCTGCTGCAGCTGAACCTACACAAGTTTGAGGAGGAGGTTCGCGGCATTGTGGACAAAGCGACAAAGGAGGCTGGGATGGAGAAGGTAAACGGGACCCACCTCCTCCCCTGCTTTGCTGAGACCTCTGTGCCAATGTGACTCTGTGGCTGTCAAGGGCTTGTGTTCCAGTTCCTGGGGCTGGAGTCCACAGGGAGCACACAGAGCTTGTGGAGTTCATGCCTGGAGCAGGCGTTCCTCTATCCTCCTGCTTCCCCACAGGGGCTGGACCCAGCACCATGGCACCCAGCTCATCCTTGTGCCCCAACTGCAGGTGCTGAATGCCCTGGACACTACTTGGGCAACACTGGAGTTCGAGTATGAGCCCCACAGCAGGACCCAGCTCCCACTGCTCAAGATGGATGAGGTGCTCATTGAGACGCTGGAGGACAACCAAATGCAGCTGCAGAACGTGTTGGCCTCCAAGTACCGAGCCTTCTTCCTTCAGAGGGCACAGGACTGGCAGCAGAAGCTGTCAACCACTGACACTGTTATCAACACCTGGTTTGAGGTACAGAGGAAGTGGAGTCACCTGGAAACAATCTTCATAGCATCCGAAGACACACGCCGTCAACTGCCAGAGGATTCAAAGAAATTTGATACCATTGACGAAGATTTCCGAGTGCGCAACCCATTCCCCCTCCCATCCTCCCTGTAGCTCTCTGCCGGTTTGGGTTGGCTAAAGTGTTTTTCCTCTTCAGGAACTAATGACTGATGCAGTAAAAACTCCCAATGTGATTGAATGCACCAACAAGCCCGGGCTGCACACGCGGCTGGAAGCGCTGCAGGACAGGTAAGGGTCAAGTCATTCTGGTGAAACATTTTGGGGGGCCAAAGCAAGGGGTTGATTCCTCCAAAGCATCAGCAAGACAAGGGCTGAGCAAAGAGTAAAACCCATATGTGGGGGTTAATGGCAGGTCTTTCTGTTTTCTGCCAGGCTGGCGGTCTGTGAGAAGGCCTTGGCTGAATACCTTGAGACCAAAAGACTGGCTTTTCCCCGCTTCTATTTTGTCTCCTCTGCGGACCTACTGGATATTTTATCGAAGGGGACCGAGCCCCTTGAGGTATAGGCTGTGTGTGAGCATGGGGGTGAGTCCTGTGCCATTTCCCTGCTAACTTGTTCAAGCAGTTTTAGAACATTTTTCACTCTTATGCACAGAATACCATCCCTGATCCCCCTTCCTGGGCGTGCAGTGCCCAGGGAGCACCCAGGTGTAGATCCAATTGCTGATCACACCTCTGCACGTGACAGGGGTCCTGACAGTGGCTGTGCCTCTATTCTCAGGTGTCCCGGCACTTGACAAAGCTGTTCGACAGTTTGGCCAAGCTGAAGTTCCAGGAGAGCTCAGACCAAAAGCCTCAGAAGGTGGCCCACGGGATGTTCAGCCGGGACGGGGAGTATGTGCCCTTCAATGCAGACTGTGACCTGTCTGGCCAGGTCAGCTGAGCTTCGTGGAGACTCTCCATGCTGAGACAGGGGGCAGGTTGAGAATGGGCATGAGCCTTTTGCTGGTTGTGCTCTAACAACGTGGCGGGAGTATAAAAATGCAATTACAAAGATTTTTGGCCAAAAACCCCAGAAACGGGACCTGCATTGTAGGTACAGAACAGCACAGTCATGTGAACCTGCTCAGCCTCACAGTCCCTGGAGGGTTGCAGGGTGGTTACCCCTCAGCTCTTTGCTCTCAGACCACCCCCCATCACATCCCCTGGGATGTGCCCTGTGGGACCAGCACCAGACTCTCTCCTGTGGCGTACTGAGATGCAGGGAGAGGTTTGCGCAGCCTGAGCAGACGTGGGCTGGGAGCTGCTCGCTCAGCCCTGCTGGATGTGACCCTCCAGGTCGAGGTGTGGCTGAACCGGCTGCTGGAGCGCATGCGCTCGACGCTGCGAGACCTCATCCCCCAGGCCCTGGGCACTTATGAGGAGAAGCCGCGGGAGCAGTGGGTGTTTGACTACCCAGCACAGGTGGGTGCTGCTGCCCGGGGCCAGGCTGAGCCAGGTCTGAGAGGGACAGGAGGAGGAGACAGAGAGCCCTGGGAGGCACAGGCGCCCACCCTGAGCCATTGCAGGTTCCTCCTTATGGCCCTGTTGCCCCCATGGTTTGCTGCAGGTCGCTCTGACATGCACCCAGATTGCCTGGACCTCAGAGGTCGGTGTTGCCTTTGCCAGTCTGGAGAAAGGTTACGAGAATGCCCTGAAAGATTATAACAAAAAGCAGGTTGGCATCATCTCGACCTGACCTGGAGCTGCCCGAGCCTCTCTGCCAGGACGGGGGTCACTGAGAGGTGTGTCCATTATTTCTGTCCTTCCGCAGATCGCTCGGCTGAATGCCCTGATTTCCCTGCTCCTTGGGAACCTGAGTGCTGGAGACAGAATGAAGATCATGACAATCTGTACTATTGATGTCCATGCAAGGGACGTTGTGGCCAAAATGATCCAAACAAAGGTATTTGGTACTAGACGGTATTTTTGCTGCACCATCTCTCAGAACTTTGGAGCACAGATTTCCTGTCATTCTATTATTTTCGGGCTGGGCACCTCGGTTGGTGGGTGTGGACTGGGCTGGGCCGTGAGGAGGGACGGTCCTCACCCACCCCAGCACGGCACCAGGACCCGTTTGCACACTCTCCTTGTGCTGGGAGGTGGCGAATGGTCCTGAGGCACGGGTGTGTCGGTGTCCCAGCGGGCCAAGGTGGGCAGTGCCAGTGCCCACCTGCCCTCCACAGCCAGCTGCTCCGCAGGTGGAGACCTCCCAGGCATTCGCCTGGCAGTCCCAGCTCCGGCACCGCTGGGATGACGGGGAGAAGCACTGCTACGCCAACATCTGCGACGCTCAGCTCCTGTACGCCTACGAGTACCTGGGGAACACCCCCCGGCTGGTCATCACCCCCCTGACAGACAGGTTGGGGCTTGGCTCCCCACGCCTCCCAATGCCCATGGCACAGTGGCCATGCACAGCCCGGGCCCCGCTCAGCCCCAGTGCCCTCCCTCCACAGGTGCTACATCACCCTGACACAGTCCCTTCACCTCTACATGGGGGGGGCCCCCGCTGGCCCCGCAGGCACCGGGAAGACAGAGACCACCAAGGACCTGGGCCGGGCAGTGGGGATTATGGTCTACGTGTTCAACTGCTCCGAGCAGATGGACTACAAGGTAGGGCACGGGGCAACAGGACAGTACCACCGAGGTGAGAACCATGGGCTGAGGCCCAAGGGGGCCCCGGTTTTGGGTCTATGGGAGCCCAGGGGAGCCTCAGCAAGGGGGCTTTATCACTGTGGGGAATTTCCCTAGGGAAGAGCACAGTCCATAAAGCACGAGCAGCTCTCAGCACTCGAGTTTTGTCTACAAATCCCCCCCCCACTGCGGCTGCCGTGAGGGATCGCAGTGCCTGAGCTCTGTCCTGCTGCTCTGTTTCTCTCTAGTCCTGTGGGAACATCTACAAAGGACTTGCCCAGACAGGCGCCTGGGGCTGCTTCGATGAGTTCAATCGCATCTTGGTGGAGGTCCTGTCTGTCATTGCGGTGCAGGTGCATGCTGAACCCACAACCCAGTGGCACTGGGTGCCAAAGAGACTTCCCAGCTCCTGTCCTGGATGCTGCCCCAGTTAGACCTGACTCACAGGACAGTTTGCTACTGTTCTCTCTACTGTGTCCTGTTTGGACACAGGGTGGCGGGTGGAAGCACAGCAGTGCAGGGGATTTGGGCCCAGCTGTGTCCCATCCTGGTGACTGTCACCCCCCGGCTCTGGGATAGGGAGCTGGGGTGATTAATAAGGAGCTGGTTAAGGCCAGCTCTCCTGCTGCTGTGGCTTCAGCAAGATCTCAGTGTTATTCCTGGCACAGCCGAATCCTCAGGCTCACCTTGGGGAGTGGTGAGGGCCAGCCAGAGCACTGGGCAGGGAGCAGGGAACTGCCAGCACCAACACCTCTGCTCACCTGGCAGGTAAAATGTATTCAAGATGCAATCCGTGCCAAGAAGAAAAGGTTCAACTTCCTCGGGGAGACCATCTCCCTGGTCCCGTCAGGTTGGGCTGTTCATCACCATGAACCCCGGTTACGCCGGGCGCACAGAGCTGCCGGAGAATCTAAAAGCTCTGTTCAGGTGGGTCAGTGTCATTGCAGCACTCACCCCCCTGCCGGCACCCATGTGCCACGTCCACACTGTGACCTAAGCCAAGGGCGTTAGTGTGCACTGGTGGCCTGGTGTGAGGGAGCCCTTGGCACCACGGGACAGTCCTGTCACTCCCCAGAGGTGGCCAGGCGGGGTGAGCTGGGCTGCTAGGCAAGGGGAGAGGATGCTTGGGTGGGTTGCCACCCTCAACTAAAAATCCAGTTGAGAGTAGGACAAAAAGGTGGTGAAGCAGTGGAAGGGGAGGCACAGGGATGCTGCGGGACCCCTGTCCTTGGAGAAACTCAACCTGTGTCTGCACAAGGGCTAGTGTGCCCCAGTCTGGTGGGGCATGAGCCCCGCCTGGAGAAGGAATCTGGGCAGGGGACCCCAGCAAGTGTAACTGCAGCAACTGACTGTTGGTTACGCTGGAAACCTGGGGGCAAAGCCTGGGAGCTGTAGGAGGGTGAGGACATGGTAAGGGGCCCTGACAGCTGTTGCTGCTCCTCTCTAGACCCTGCGCTATGGTGGTCCCTGATTTTGAACTGATCTGCGAAATCATGCTCGTGGCAGAGGGATTTCTTGATGCCAGGCTCCTGGCAAGAAAGTTCATCACTCTCTACACACTCTGCAAAGAGCTGCTGTCAAAACAGGTAATTAACAATATTACACAGTGCTGTGAGAGGAAAGAGTCCATTTGATCATCAAACCTGACACAGTGTAGTGGGATTGCTGGTGGTGATACACGGAGTGACAGCTCTGCACAGCTCAGGTCCATGGCTGGACAAGATCCACTTCTACCTGGTGCATCATATGGCACCTTTCTGCCTTAAGGAAGGAATCAAGAAGCCCAAAAGTAGAATAGCATGGAATTAGAATTAGAATTTATAATTAGAATTAAGCCAGTTAAGGCGAGAGCATTCAGATATTATTCATCTCAAGAGAGGTGATTGACACTATAAATGTGTCAGTTCCAAACCACCCCCACGACTGACAGAGGCTTCTCCTGTAAACAAGCTCACTTTAGGTCCAGCCCACTGGGTGCCATGTGGATGACCTGGCTGGGGGCCGATGGACAGGGTGTTCTCTGCAGTGTTGTTTGAAGCAGTTCTCCCTCACCAAAGGGAAATGGTGATTCTCTGCTTCCTGTCACAGGACCACTACGACTGGGGCCTGCGGGCCATCAAGTCCGTGCTGGTGGTGGCAGGCTCCTTGAAGAGGGGGGACCCTGGCTCTGCAGAGGACCAGGTTCTGATGAGAGCTTTACGAGACTTCAATATACCCAAGATCGTGACAGATGACTTGCCTGTGTTCTTGGGGCTGATTGGAGACCTGTTTCCAGCACTCGACGTTCCCAGGAAGAGGGACCTCAACTTTGAGAAGGTGCAAGCTCAGGCGTGGCAGCCTCGCCAGAGATGTCCCAGTCCTGGCAGGATCCAGAGGCCGATGGTCTATTCAGCACTTCTGGGGTGGCCAGCTCATCTCCAGGGTCTTTCCAAGGCTGCTGGTGGTCAGTGCCTGCTCTCCCTCCCAGGTCATCCGTGAGTCTGTGCTGGAGCTGAAGCTGCAGGCAGAGGAGAATTTCGTGCTGAAGGTGGTACAGCTGGAGGAACTGCTACAAGTGCGACACTCTGTCTTCGTCGTCGGCAGCGCCGGCTGCGGCAAGTCCCAGGTAGTGGCCAAACCAGCCTGAGGACATGGGGCCCCTCTGGCCTCAGCCAAGCATATCCCATGGCCTCCCACAGCTTGTTGGTGAGGGCCGTGCAGACCCCAGCTCTGCCAGCAGTGTTTGGGTGGAGGACAGCAGTGCAGCCATGGCCATGCCAGGCCCTCAGGCACTGTGTGTGCCAGACTGAGCCCGTGCAGCAGAGCAGGTTTGGGAGGCACAGCTCCTCCACAGCCCTCAGGGGCTGCCCAAGACACCCATGAGCAGAGCAGAGACAAAGACAGAGCAGACGGGCACGTTCTCACGACTGATCCTGTGCGTGCTGTGGTGCCGGCAGGATGACAGGACAGTGCTGGCTGGCAGGGCCTGGGCTTCCACAATGCCCTGTCCTCTGCAGAGGAGGTCAGGTGCTTTCCCAGAAGCAGTCCAGGTGGGAGCAGGGCTCCATGCCCCCCACTGCAGGCAGAGGTTGCCGAAGGCTGCGGTCGCCCTGGTGGGATCAGCACCTGTGGCTGCACCATCCCCTCTCCACAGGTGCTGAAGTCCCTCAACAAGACATACCAAAGGCTGAAGAGGAGGCCAGTCACTGTGGACCTCGACCCCAAGGCTGTGACCTGCGATGAGCTGTTCGGGATCATTCATCCAGCCACACGGGAATGGAAGGATGGTGAGACACCAATGCTGTGAGCTCAGTTTATGGGATGTGAGATGCAATGGGAAGACTTTTCCTTGGGGCTCTTTCCTGGACTGGGAGGGAGAAGGAATATGTTTCATGGGAGCACCAATCCCACGTGTCCTCCAGCAAATGGCTGTGTGTGGAGAGGAACAACCCGTGTCTCTCTGTGGGGCAGGTCTGTTCTCCACAGCAATGCGTGACCTGGCCAACATCACACATGATGGGCCCAAATGGATCATCCTTGATGGAGACATTGATCCAATGTGGATCGAGTCCCTGAACACAGTCATGGATGACAATAAGGTTGGTGCTATCACACCCCAGGGGCTTTGCTCGCTTGTCTTGGGGGGACCAACTCCAGGCATCCCCACAATGAGCCACTTCCCCCAGGTTCTCACCTTGGCCAGCAATGAGCGCATCCCCCTCACTCCCACCATGCGGCTCATCTTCGAGATCAGCCACCTGCGGACGGCCACACCGGCCACTGTGTCCCGGGCCGGAATCCTCTACATCAACCCCACAGACCTGGGCTGGAACCCGTGAGCCAGGGAGGGAGAAGGATGGGATGAGATGGGATGGGATGGGATGGGATGGCATGGCATGGCATGGCATGGCATGGCATGGCATGGCACGGGATGGGACGAGATGGGATGGGCGCTGGCCCCCACATGCTCGCTGCAGCCCTGCTTGTCTCTCCCACAGCATTGTGGCCAGCTGGATCGAGACAAGGACAGTGAAGTCTGAGAAGGCTGCTCTGATGATCCTCTTTGACAAGTACCTGCCACCATGCCTGGAGAAGCTCAAGTCTGGGTTCAAGACAATCACCCCTGTTCCTGAGGTCACGGCCATACAGACAGTTCTGTCCCTGCTAGAATGTTTCCTGACACCAAAAAATGTCCCACCAGACTCACCCCGGGAGCAGTACGAGCTCTTCTTCGTCTTCGCCTGTACCTGGGCCTTCGGTGGGGCCTTGTTCCAGGACCAGGTACAGCCACGGGACTGCCCGGCACCTGCCACCCCTCTCTGCATCCCATCATGTGGCTGGTGTCTGACTGTCTCTGTTTTGTCCTCCAGCTGGTGGATCACCGCCAGCAGTTCAGCAAGTGGTGGCTGACGGAATTTAAAACCATCAAGTTTCCTAATCAGGGGACAATTTTTGACTATTACATTGATCCAAAAACAAAGAAATTCAGTCCCTGGGATGAAAGAGTGCCAGAGTTCGAGCTCGACCCCGACGTTCCCTTACAGGTATTTCCCACAAGCTCTATGTTTATATGGTTTATTTGACTATCACTCCACAGTCTTCCCCTCAGCAATGCCTGGAGCATCATCAGGATTTGGACTGGTAGCACTCAGCCAACCCGATGGCTTCCTAAACTTCTCTTTACCCCACAGAAGCCTCAGCAAGGGCTGCGAGTTCCATGTCTCCTTTACCTTCAGATTAACCTGCAGCTTCAGAGAGTCTCACAAAATAGTTGTGACTATTGCCTGAGTGCAAAATGTCCTTTAGTACTCAATTTGTGTTTCCTGCAATGGCATCTTGGGGGTGTTATCTGAGCTGCCAGGGAAAAGGGTGAGGAGCTGTGGCTGTTTGGCGGTTTCAGGAACTGTTGTTCTGTGTAATAACTTGGTTTTGGTCAGAAAGTCTTTAGAATAATAGAGCACCCAAGACCTTTTGCTTTAGAGAGGGACCAGGTTTGCATGCAGAGAGCATTGTCTGTTGGAGCTGCCAGGAACACTGCGCAGGGCTCTGGCACGCTGCCTGCTGCCCCGATAGGGTCCTGCCTCTGCCAATGCCAGGGCAAGTGCAGGGACTGACAGTGCCTCTCCGCAGGCTGCCATGGTGCACACCACAGAGACCATTCGCCTCCGCTACTTCCTGGACCTGCTGATGGAAAAGCAGCGGCCGGTGATGCTGGTGGGGAACGCAGGGACGGGAAAGTCAGTCCTGATGTGGGACAAGCTGGAAGCACTCGGCACAGATGAATATCTGGTGCAGTCTGTGCCCCTCAACTTCTACACAACCTCAGCCATGCTGCAGGGTAAGGCTGGCAGAGCCAGCAGCCAGCCCCGCACTGGGCTGTGCCGCAGGGTCCTGCAGTGCTGACCCCCCACCCACCTACTCCTCCCATTGCAGCCGTCCTTGAGAAACCCCTGGAGAAGAAGTCAGGGAGAATTTTTGGCCCACCTGGCACCAGAAGGCTGATCTACTTCATTGATGACATGAACATGCCAGAGGTGGACAAGTATGGCACTGTGGCACCACACACGCTTATCCGGC
Organism: Corvus cornix cornix; assembly: GCF_000738735.6. NCBI lineage: Eukaryota > Metazoa > Chordata > Aves > Passeriformes > Corvidae > Corvus > Corvus cornix. Next base: position 12,148,577 of record NC_046347.1, read on the forward strand.
AGCACCTGGACCACGGGCACTGGTGAGTGCTGGAGGGGCACAGTATGATGGGGGAACCTATCCCCACCCCTGGGGAAAGTGTCACAGTGCTGGTCCCTGCACAGGTACGACAGGAACAAACTGACCCTGAAGGACATTCGCAACTGCCAGTACGTGGCCTGCATGAACCCGACCGCGGGGTCCTTCACCATCGACTCACGGCTGCAGGTGTGCAGGACCCGGGGGCAGGGCTCTGCCGGCCACATTCACTCTCCTGGCACCAAAGCCCAGAGGGTGGAACGAGGCAGGGGACCCTGCAGTGCCAGTTGGCTGCGTCAGCCCCTGTGGGGCAAAGTGCCCACCTCAATTTCTGCCCCTTTCTGCAGCGCCACTTCTGCGTCCTCGCTGTGTGCTTTCCCAGCCGGGAGGCTCTGCACACCGTGTATGGCACCATCCTGGAGCAGCACCTGGCCCGGCAGACCATTCCACCACTCCTCCGGAAGATGCAGCCCCAGCTGGTAGCAGCAGCGCTGGGTGAGCCTTTGCCACACTGGGGTGGGACAAGCCCTTGGGGAATGTCTGTTGGGGAGCCGAGCCAGGCTCAGGGGACTCCAGGGACCTGGAGCCTGCTCACCCCCCTGTCCTGCCAACAGCCCTGCACCAGAAGGTTGCCTCCAACTTTCTGCCAACAGCCATCAAGTTCCACTACATTTTCAACCTGCGGGACCTCTCCAACATATTCCAGGTAGTGGGAGAGCCGTTTCTTCTAAAATATCCTTATTCCTCCCTTTCCTCATCCCACATCCTTGCAGCATACCATGTCCCTGAAAAGGGCCTTGGCCTCTTCCCAGAGCAAACCTTTGCAATCAGCTCAGAGCAGTACTAAAATAACCCTGAGGACTGCGGGATTTGTTTTTCAGGGGCTCCTCTTCTCCACCCCCGAATGCCTGAAAAGCCCTGTGGACTTGGTGCGGCTCTGGCTTCACGAAGCAGAGAGGGTGTATGGAGACAAGCTTGTCGATGAACAGGATCAGTACAGCTTCAAGAAGCTGCTGGCAGACATCTGCAAAGCCTCCTTTCAAGTAAGTCGTGCCGAAAAGTAGAGTGCTCCAGCCCAGTGGTGCCCCCCAGGTGCCCCACGGCTGGAATTGCCTCTCCCAGGACCTCAATGAAGACGCGGTGTTCGCCAAGCCCAACATCTACTGCCACTTTGCCCAGGGCATGGATGAGTCCAAGTACATGCCAGTGGCAAGCTGGGCAGCTCTGAGTGATCTGCTCGGGGAAGCCCTGGACAGCTACAATGAGGTGAATGCAGCGATGAATCTGGTGAGTGCCCATGGCAGGCAGCTCTGCCCTGGAAAGATGGGAATGTGGCATTGCACTGCTTGGTTGGGTTGGTGCATTATGGGGCACTCACTGCTCTTTCTGCCCTGATCCAGAACACCAAACCTTCCCCTCCTGTTTTCTTCAGGTGCTCTTCGAAGATGCAGTGTCTCACATTTGCAGAATTAGCCGGATCTTGGAGTCTCCTCGGGGCAATGCACTACTGGTGGGGGTGGGAGGCAGCGGAAAGCAGAGCCTGGCACGGCTGGCAGCTCACATCAGCAACCTGGGCGTGTTCCAGATCACGCTGAGGAAAGGCTACGGCATCCCAGACCTGAAGGTGGGAGCAGCTTTGGACCCTGTCTCAGTGTCACCTGCTTGGGGATGGGTCCTGCACCTGCAGCGACAGTGCCTGGGGTGGGCTGACGAGGCTCTGCTCTCCTTGCCACACTGCATTTGCATGCCAGGATCCACTTGCAGGTGACACCCCGTGGGTCCTGCCCCAAGGAGCCACTGTGCTTCCCCAGCCAGGCATAGGCAGGAGCTACTGGTGACAGCAGGCGTGGTGGTGTGGGCAGCCCTGGTGCTGGACCTGTGCCTGGGCAGAGCATCTGGCACCAGCTCCTTCCCAAAGGCTCCCTTCCAGCTCTCTGGGGCAGCCCAGGGCTGCTCCAAACTGGTTGCTTTGGAGAACACTCATGAGGGTTGAACTGCAGGGTGACAGTTTCTCTCTGTCCCAGCTGGACCTCGCCTCCCAGTACATCAAAGCAGCTGTGAAGGGCGTCCCTACCGTGTTCCTGATGACAGACTCCCAGGTGGCTGAAGAATCATTCCTGGTTGTGATCAACGATTTCTTGGCATCTGGGGAGGTGCAAGGCCTCTTTCAGGATACTGACCTGGAAACCATCATCAGTGCCATGAGGCCTCAAGTGAAGTCTCTTGGATTGGAGGACACAAAGGAAAACTGCTGGAAATTATTTATAGAAAAAGTCAGGCGCCAGTTAAGGGTGGGTGTTTGCTCCCCTGATTGGTTTGTCTGTGCCCCTGATTTGCCTGATCCAAAACCTCTTTGCAACAGGCCACGGAAACACCAAGGTTTCGCCCCAGGATGGTGGGTTTGAACAAAAGGTTTTCAGAGACTCCCCAGGTGCCCTCAGCCCCAGAGGTGCAGGGCAGAACAGCCCTGTATTGACCTCCCTGGGGGCAGAGGGGGGTCAGTAGCTTCCACAGCCACACACCACGCTGGGCACTCACAGGGACACCCACATGAGCACTGTGCTCAGCTGCTGACTGCAGCCACCAAAGGGGAGCCCAGTTCCAGCCGTGGTGAGAGGCACAGGGTGCACAACCACAGACCACCTCCTGCCTACTGGGAGTTAATGGGAAGGCAGCAAATCTCTGGTCTGCAGAGAATCCTTGCAGGCATGTGGAGCCCCCGGAGACACTCCCCCCACCCCAACAGTGGGGATACCCCACTCAGCCACTGCCGTTCTGCCCCAGGTTGTCCTCTGCTTCTCCCCTGTGGGCTCAACCCTGCGTGTGCGGGCCAGGAGGTTCCCTGCTGTAGTAAACTGCACAGCCATCGACTGGTTCCACGAGTGGCCGGAGGATGCTCTCGTGTCCGTCAGCAGCAGGTTCCTGGAGGAAACGCCAGACATCGAGGTGAGCCGAGACCCCAGCACAGCTGCTGTCGTAAGGCACTGGGGATCCTGGGCTGCGCTGGGCAATGAACTGCACCTCTGCTGCTCTCCATGCTTAGTGTGCCCAGGGATGGGGGTCTGGCGTGACCCAGGGGGCTGGGAACAGCAAGCTGGGAATAGGTCTGGGATAAGTTTACAGCTGGTTCCGGTGTCAGAGCCTGCAGCCCTGCGCTGTGCTGGTGAGGACAAACCTTCCCTTTCCATTCTGTCCTTAAAACACCCCCACAGGCAACAGCCTAGGGACAGCAGCTCCTCCCCACGCAGGGATGTCAGGGACCCAGAGCTGGGCATGGGAACCAGCACCAGTGTCTCAGCCCTGCATAGTGCTGCTGATTAAAAGGGTCACTTTGCTCCAGCCTCTGGGGCTGGACACATTGCAGGAGGGCTCAGTGCAGCCACTGCACGTCACTGCAGCTGCCTGCTGCAGCAGGTCCCTGTCTGTGATCTCTGTGCAGCCAGAGGTCAAGGCCTCCATCAGCCGGTTCATGTCCTTCGTCCACACAAGCTCAAAGGAGATGTCCAAGACCTACCTGGCCGTGGAGAGACGCTATAATTATACCACGCCAAAGACCTTCCTGGAGCTGATAAAGCTCTACCAAAACCTGCTGGCAAGTAAAAGGAGCAATCTCTCTGCCAACATCGAGAGGCTGGAGAAGGGGCTGACGAAGCTGCGGAGCACAGCATCACAGGTGGCTGCCCATAGCCTTTCTCGTGCATCATGCCTGTAGTAGGTCTGGCACAGAGGGAGACAGCAGGCACATCCCTGCAGGATGGTCACAGTGTCTGTCCCCAAGCCATACCAAGACACTGCTGCTCCACCAGGCAGGGCTTGGCAGGATCAGCCCTTTTATCTGCTCTGTTTCTTCCCTCATTGAGGTGGACGACCTGAAAGCCATGCTGGCACTCCAGGAGATAGAGCTGAAGCAGAAGAACGAGGACACAGACAAACTGATCCATGTGGTGGGTGTTGAGACAGAGAAGGTCAGCAAGGAGAAAGCCATTGCTGATGAGGAGGAGCTGAAGGTCGAGGCCATCAACAAGGTGCAAAGTGCTGAGCTGGTGTCCAAGGTGGGACAGGGCAGCGTGAGCTCTGTGGTTACAGCCACTCACCCCATCCCATGTCCTCCCTCCCCAGATGGTGGCTGAGAAGCAACGAGCCTGTGCAGCTGACCTGGCAGAGGCAGAGGTGGTGCTCTCCGCTGCCCGCGAGGCCCTCGACACACTCAACAAGGTGGGTGACCTGTCAGTGGGAAGCAGGTGCCCAGCTAGTGCTGGCAGCCCTGGGCTGGGGTGGTGCTCAGTGGCCCTGCGGTCCCTTCCCAGTACAACCTGACGGAGCTGAAGTCCTTTGGGGCCCCACCACCAGAGGTAGTGAATGTGATGGCAGCTGTGTTGATTCTGACGGCCGAAAAAGGCAAGATTCCGAAGGACAAGAGCTGGACAGCAGGAAAAGTCAAGATAGGAAAAGCGGACACTTTCCTCGCAAGCTTAAAAAACTTTGATGGGGAAAACATCCCTGAGCCCTGTCTCAAGGCATTTGAGTGAGTCCACGGCTGGTTCCTGCCCCTTCACAGCCTCTGCCATGTGCTGCCCTGAGCAGGGAGGCCAGGGGGGACCCTCACCTGGGAGCACAGCAGCCTTTGGGGACAGGAGTGGGATCCAGGTGTTGGCACTTCTCTCCCACCCTGCCACCCAGAGGCAACCCAAGTCCCGGGAGGAGCGGGATGGGCCGTCGGCAATGCCATAGCGCGGCGTGTGCTCCCGTTCCAGGCCATACCGGACAGACCCCGGGTTTAACCCAGAGTTCATCAAGTCCAAGTCAACGGCCGCAGCAGGGCTGTGCTCCTGGTGCCTCAACATGGTCCGCTTCTACGAGGTGCACTGCACGGTGAAGCCCAAGAGACAGGCGGTGGCTGATGCTGATGCCGAGCTGGCAGAGGCACAGCAGAGGCTCAGTCGCATTAAGAGCAAAATTGTCGTAAGTGTGTGTCCCCACAGCCCCCAGCCACAAGCCCCCCAGTCACCAAATAAACAAATGCACTTAATGAACCCAGAGCCCAGCCCAAGAACTGTGCTGGGATGGGGCTGCTGTGGAGCTCCGGGACCATGGAGCCTCCCATCTGGGCAGGGAGTAACTCTGGGGCTGTTCTCTTCCAAAGACCCTGAATGCAAATCTGGCGACTCTCACTGCTCAGTTTGAGAAAGCCACAGCAGAAAAGATCAAATGCCAGCAGGAGGCTGATGAAACCAACAAAGTAATCACCTTGGCAAACAGGTACCATGCAAACGCGGGCTCCAAAGCATCAGGGCAGGCTGCTGCTCCCTGGCATCGCCTGGTGCCCGTGACACCAGGGCCATGGGAGCAGCAGAGCCCCCATATCCTCCCCAAATTAAAAAATTCTGAGATGAATTGGGCAGATATTCATGGGGGGAGGCAGCCATGGAGATGTTTGGTGACAACGCCCCAGGTCACCATGGCTGAGTCCCCAAGCACCCCCTGCCCAGGTCACAGCACCACAGCAGCCACCATCCCCTCTGACCCCCTAGGCTCATTGGGGGCCTGGCGTCCGAAAACGTCCGCTGGGCTGAGTCAGTGGAGCAGCTCAGAGAGCAGGAGAAGACACTGTGCGGGGACGTGCTGCTGGTCTCCGCCTTCGTGTCCTACATCGGATACTTTACCAAGAAGTACAGGGCTGAGCTGATGGATCAGCACTGGATCCCCTTCCTCAACGGGCTGACGGTGAGAGGCCACAGGTTCCACCCCAGAGTGCCTGGGGCCCCTTCCCCCATGCCCACCAGCACCAGGGGCTCCCACCCCTCTGCGGCCAGGCACCCAGCAGCTCCTCCCTGCAGGTGCCCATCCCCATCACCCCTGGCCTGGACCCCCTCAGCCTCCTCACGGACTCTGCCGATGTGGCTGCCTGGAACAACCAGGGGCTGCCCAGCGACCGCACCTCTACCGAGAACGCTGCCATCCTCTGCAGCACCCAGCGGTGGCCACTGCTCGTGGACGCCCAGCTGCAGGGCAGCAAGTGGATCAAGAACAAATTTGGAGAGGACTTGCAGATCGTCCGCCTGGGCCAGCGAAGGTGGGCCAGGGGCTGTGGGGTGGGCACAGGCTTGAGCTGCACCAGCCCCCCCTTTCCCTGCCATTGAAGGGTGCAGAGTCAGGGCAATCACGTCCCCCATCAGACCCAGGGCACCCAAGGGTAGCAGTGCTGATGGTGTACCTGACACCTCCAAAAGCTCTGTGGCAGCCGGGAATGGCAGAGCACAACTGGGTCCCAATAGGGCACAGTGGGTGGAAAGCACCCCATGAGCCCCCCACAGCAGCCCAAGCCCCCCACAGTGCACAGGCCTGCCACACAAACCTCCCCTCTCCCCTCTCAGATACCTGGACATCATTGCCCAGGCAGTCTCTGAAGGACAGACACTGCTGATCGAGGACATCGGTGAAACGGTGGAGGCAGTGCTGGACCCGCTGCTGAGCAGGACCACCGCCAAGGGCAGGTCGGCACATCCCAACGCTGAGGGGTTTCACCTGCCCCAAGCAGCCACTACTGCCCCAAAATGCTGGTAGATGCACCTTCACTGTGGGCAGCTTGGGAGCCTGATCCTTCTTTTGCTTTGGCCATACCCCGCAGTGTTCTCCAGAATGTCCCACGGAGGACACCTGTACTGAATGTGGTCTTTCTGACTGTTTTGGTCCTTGGCATCCAGTTCATTTAGTGATTTAAGAGCACGCTCCTTGGGACACCTGCCATAGCTCATGATAAGCTGGAAGGGGAACTGGACCCCAGAGGCCATGGGGGGCTGTGGCAAGGCAGTCTCCTGCTCCTGTTCCTCTATCCTTGCCCTGCCAGGTCTGGTTTGGTACTTCTGCCCTTGCTGTGCCTCTTCCCAACCAAAGAAATTCATCCCAAGCAGTCAGGAACAGCACACAGGCTGAGGGCATCTGTCTGTGATGAGTTACCACCCAGTGTGTGGGGATTAATTTGTTTAATTAACCAAACAGATACATTAGAATTGGAGATAAAGAAGTCGAGTATAACCAGCAGTTCCGCCTAATCCTGCACACCCGATGTTTTAACCCGCACTACAAGCCAGAGGTGCAGGCTCAGTGCACTCTCATCAACTTCTTGGTGACACGGGAGGGCCTGGAGGACCAGCTCCTGGCTGCTGTGGTAGCCCGGGAGCGGCCGGACCTGGAGACCCTGAAGGTACAGACCTGGCTGCTGGCTAGAGGGGTGGGAGAGGCCGGGGCACTGCAGAGGTTTTGGGGCAAGGGAGCATGAGAGCTCCCCTCCGTGTGCTCACTGCTGTGTGCCAAGAGCCAAGGAAGTCATGGCCAGACCCTGTAGCTGCAGGTCCCCCACTGCCCCCCGCAGCCAGCACTGCCTGGGCACGCTCATCACTTCACCCTGCGGGTGATGGTGGGTCCCAGGAGGGGCCACATCCACCTTCCCCTCGCACCAGCACACTGGTGGCCGTATGACAGAGTGACTGGTGCCAGCACCTTGTCATGATCTCTTGAGTGACACATCCCTGGGTGCTGCTGTCGCAGGCAAACCTGACCAAGAGCCAGAACGAGTTCAAGATCAAGCTGAAGGAGCTGGAGGACTCACTGCTTGCCCGGCTGTCGGCGGCTGGGGGAGATTTCCTGCGGGACACAGCGCTGGTGGAGAACCTGGAGATAACAAAGCGCACAGCCAAGGAAATTGAGGAAAAAGTAAACATGCTCCCTGGAGCTGGTGTCGCAGGCAGAGGGACAGCTCGGCTGGGCACCCAGCAGGAGGGTGGGCACTGCTTTGATGTATGACGGGGTTCCGGTAACACCCAGCCCCCTGCACCTCCAGGTAAATGAAGCTAAAGTCACTGAAGTACAAATAAACGTTGCGAGAGAACACTACCGGCCGGCAGCGGAGCGCGCATCCCTCCTGTACTTCATCCTGAGTGACCTTAACAAGATCAACCCCATCTACCAGTTCTCTCTCAAGGTAGATGGGGAGTGAGGAGGGAGAGAGATGTTTGCAGGTGGGACAGAGCTGGGGGAGCACGGAGATCCAGTGTTTCAGCTTTCACGCTGATGCCTGCTGGGATCTTCCTCAGGCCTTCAACGGGGTCTTCGAGAAAGCCATCCAACGTGCGACTCCCAGCGATGACACCCGGCAGAGGGTGATCAACCTGACGGACCAGATCACCTATCAAGTCTACGTGTACACTGCACAGGGCCTCTTTGAGAAAGACAAACTCATCTTCCTGGCCCAGGTTGCCTTCCAGGTAATCCCTGCAAATGTCTGGGGCTCCTGCTGTACAACAGGCATTCATGTGGGTTTAGACAGGTTGTTCTCTTACTCTGGTGCTGCTGTTGGATGCTCCTAGCCTCTCGCCCCTCATGCCGGGGCTGTGGGCATTGGGTGGCTGTGATGCTGCACTCCCAACTTCCAGGTCCTGGCCATCAAGAAAGAAGTGAACCCAGCAGAGCTGGACTTCCTCCTGCGCTTCCCTTCCAAGGCTGGTGCCACATCCCCCGTGGACTTCCTGCAGCACCAGGGCTGGGGTGCCATCAAGGTGGGTCTGTGCAGTCCCCCACTGTGCCAAGGCAATGCCAGCACAGCCCCTGGTGCAGCAGGTCCAGGGTCACCTGCAGGGTGAGGGTGAGCAGAGCCTAGGAGTGATTTAATCCTTCTCTGCGGGACCTGAAGGCACTTTCAGAAATGGAAGAGTTCAGGAGCCTGGAGAGCGACATTGAGGGCTCGGCAAAGCGATGGAAAAGGTTTGTGGAGATGGAGGCACCAGAGAATGAGGTGTTCCCCATGGACTGGAAGAACAAATCAGCCCTGCAGAAGCTGTGTGTGCTGCGGTGCCTGCGCCCTGACAGGATGACCTATGCCATCAGGTATGCTGATGCCCAGCACAGAGCTCTCCTGCAAGAGCCCCAGAGTGTCACCACACCAGCTGCAACCAGTGACTGTTCCCAGCTCACAGGATGATTCTATTTTTCTGTAGGAAATTTGTGGAAGAGAAGATGGGAAGCAAGTACGTGAAAGGAAGGAGCATTGACCTCTCTGAGGTATACAAGGAGAGCAGCCCCTCCACGCCCCTGTTCTTCATTCTCTCCCCCGGCGTCGACCCGCTGAAGGATGTGGAGGCACTGGGTGAGGCATTGCCCACCCCAGACTGGCACCAGTCCTGACGGCCATAAGCTGCTGCGGGGCCAAGAGGCCAGAACCGCACAGCCCCAGCTCAGTACTGATGCTGATAATGACAGCACACATTCCCCTCCCAGGTACAAGGCTGAATTTCACCATTGACAACGGGAAGATCCACAATGTATCACTAGGGCAAGGCCAGGAGGTCGTGGCAGAGCACGCCATGGAGGTGGCAGCTGCAGAGGGCCACTGGGTCATCCTGCAGGTGGGTGGGGGACAGTGGGGCGCACCACAGGTGCACAGCCCTGATGGCAACCGGGCACACCAGGGCACAAAGTCCTGCCAGCATCCGGGCACACCATGCATGGTCACCCCATCCCTGGCGATGGCAGTGACACTGCCTGGGCTAGCTGGCTGTACCCAGCCCAGGTGCTGTTGTGTTGCACTGCACCTTCTCCCTGTGGAGCCACAGTAGGAATCTGGGGGGGAGGTGAGATTCACAAGGTCCAGAGGGTTTCTTTTGCAGAACATCCACCTAGTGGCCCGGTGGCTGGGCACACTGGAGAAGCTGGTGGAGCAGCACAGCCTAGCCAGCCACCCCGAGTACCGACTGTTCATGAGCGCCGAGCCGGCCCCCACCCCTGAGTCGCACATCATCCCGCAGGGGCTGCTGGACAACTCCATCAAGATCACCAGCGAGCCGCCGACAGGCATGCGCGCCAACCTGCACGGAGCCCTCGACCTCTTCTCCCAGGTACCCACAGCTGCCTCCTCGGGACCACTCTGGGCAGCGTGTGCAGCTCATCCCCTCCCAGGGTTCCACAGGCTGAGCACCTTGGGGGTGTCACTGCTGCCAGGGACACTGCACCCAGAGCCAGCCTCTGCCAGCACAGCCTCCTGGAGTGCCCAGAGCCCCCCTCTGCCAGGGGTTTAGGGGTAACCAGAGCTGCCCAAGGGTTTCCAACACAAGGAAGTGCCAGGTTGCCAGTGCCTTTCCTGAGGCAGAACCTGGAGCTGCTGCAGCTTTGCCATGAACAAGCTGCCTCAGCCATCAGCAGGGCATTGGGGTGTGAAATCCAAATTCTTTCATAAACAAATGAGTGCAAAAATTACCAACTAGAAAATCATTAAAATACAATTGTATGCCTCTTTTTTTCTAATAAACACCTTCAGTTCTCTTTTGCCTATGAATGTTCTCCACTAGAGGGGCATCTGATAGTGATATTCACCTGCAACCCACCCTCACTATTCCTCCACAGGAGACACTGGAGCAGTGCAGCAAAGAAACCGAGTTCAGGTGCATCCTGTTTGCGCTTTGCTACTTCCACGCCGCGGTGGCCGAGCGGCGCAGGTTCGGTACCCAGGGCTGGAACAGGCCGTACCCCTTCAACAATGGCGACCTGACCGTCTCTGTTAATGTCCTGCACAACTACCTGGAGGCCAACCCCAAGGTGAGGGATAACAAAGTGACCGCTCCTCAGCACAGCACACACTGCAACAATTGGCCTTTCTTAGAACATTCACCAGGTTTGCAGCACAAACACCGTCTCATGAAGAAGCCCAGGGCTAGGAGCAGTTCCTCCCCTGCTCCCTGCACACTCAGGCAGGGGAAGGGGATGAGTACTCAGCCCAACTGAGCTGGGTGGGAGAGGCATCAGGCACCAGCCAGGACAAGTGCCTGCCCTGGCCCATGCGCCTGCCCTGACCCGTGCCTTGCTGATTGGTGGGTGGTTCCACTAAAAAGCAAAGCCCGCCCCAAGAATGCAGGTGCAGTGAGCAGGGCTGAAGTCTCACCTTTAGACCTGCCCTCACAGACATGATCAGTGCTGGTTGGAAAAAAGACAGGATTCAAACCACAGATGACTGTGTTCATACTGGAACAAGGAGAAATCTGTGGGTGATCAATAGACACCACTCTTCCTAAGCTTCCGTGGGTCCAGGGACTGTCACCTCCCTGCACACTGGACAGGTCAATCCTGGAGCCATCACTCCGTGGCCCTGCAGTTGCATGGGGAACTCCTCGGGAGTCCCAGCTCGAGCTTCTCCCTACAGGTACCATGGGATGACCTCCGGTACCTCTTTGGTGAGATCATGTACGGGGGGCACATCACTGATGACTGGGACCGCCGGCTGTGCCGCACATACCTGAGCGAGTACGTCCAGCCCGAAATGCTGGATGGGGACGTGTCCTTGGCTCCAGGGTTTATGATCCCTCCCCGCTTGGATTACGAGGTAAGAAACATTGCAATTTGCTCTGGATAAGTGCACGAGTCCAAGTTCCCTCTTGCCCACCAAGGGGAATGTAGGGAAAGAGTGTCAATCCCCTGGAAATGTGCAGAATTGCTGCAAAAGTAATTCCTGTGGTTGAGACGGAAAGGGAAAAACTTGGCTGAGACACAAGTTAAAAAAGAGCCTCTGTGCGCACAGAGGCAGGTGCTGCGAAGGGCCCCGAGTGTGGTGACGGGTTTTCAAGGTTGCAGGGAACTTTGGGCTCCTTTGCCTGTACTTCCAAGCTAACGCTGCCCCTGACCCTGCGCTCAGGCCTACCACCAGTACATCGACGACAACCTGCCAGGCGAGAGCCCCCACCTGTATGGCCTGCACCCCAACGCAGAGATGGGCTTCCTGACCGTCACCTCGGAGAGGCTCTTCCGCACAGTGCTGGAACTGCAGCCCAAGGAATCCGACGCTGCCGGAGGCTCAGGTACCTCCCGAGAGGAACAGGCAAGTCAAGTCCTGTCTCTTTATGGTAGAAATTAACTGATTTTTTTAAGGTGGGGGAAGTAATTACAGTGGGAGAAAAACCTCTTAAGGGTGACAACTGAGAGGCTAGAGAGAGGGGACACAGACACAGGCCCAGAGACAAATGAGAGAGCAGGCCCCATAGCAGCAAGGCAGGGATAGCTGAGGGAGGTGACTCCAGCCCAGCCAGGCTGTGCTCACCGGCCTGGGGATGGCGGCGCACACGGCACCGAGGCAGCCGGCAGCACAGTCAGGAACCTCAAGCCCTGATGGGGCCAAGATGCCCCGCTGGCAACATGTGGCCTACGTGGGGCTCCTCAGCAGATGGAGCTGGCTGAGGAACCTCCACTCATGATAGCAACTACAAAAAACAAAGATTTAAAATAAATTTTTTAAAAAATCATCCTCCTGACTGCCTGGATTTTACACTTGAATTTCACAGCCTCCATGGCCTCAGGTCTCTTACCCTGGCTATCAAAAAAGAACTACAGCTTTTTAAGACCCAAGAGCAGTTAGTAACAGAATGGAGCATTAGTAACAGAGGAGGAGGTACAAAGAAACACCAGGGCAGAAAAAGAAAAAATCTTACCAACATCATTAAATGTGAACCTGCAGCATTTTTCTCTGGGTAAGAGCCGTTTATGGCATTCTCATTTCAGGTGAAGTCAGTCCTGGATGAAATCCTTGGGCAGCTGCCAGAGCCATTCAACATGGAGGACATGATGGCAAAGGCAAAGGAAAAAACCCCATACACTGTTGTAGCCCTCCAGGAATGTGAAAGGATGAACATCCTGACCCATGAGATCAGGCGCTCGCTGAAGGAGCTGGACCTGGGACTGCAGGTACACAGCACGCAGCTGCCTGGATCATCTCCCAGTACTTCCAAAGTACTCTTTGCCTTTGCTGCAGCTCTCACCCATCAAGCTGTGCCAGCTGCAGCCGGGCAGCCCCAGCCTTCTGCTCCCTGAGCCCACACACAGCCCTCTGCATGTCCCACCACTGGCTGCAGGTGACACTGCCTGGACTTTTCTCTTTTTCAAAGGGAGAGCTGACAATTACATCCGAGATGGAAGAGCTGGCAAACGCTCTCTTCTATGACAGCGTTCCAGAATCGTGGACACGTTACGCCTATCCCTCCCTCCTCAGCCTGGCAAGCTGGTATGCGGACCTGCTCCTGCGGATCAGGGTGAGCAGAGCGTGTGTGACAGTCAGAGCTTGGGGCGCGAGCAGGTACCCCAGAGACCAGGACTCTCCCCACCAGTGCCCTGGTTTATTGGTATCTGGTTTATTTCTCAGTATTGATTTAACCAGCCTGAAGTACCTGAAAAGGGCTGTTACCCCAGGCATGGGAGCACAGGTCTGACCAGGGTTCCCATTACAGTACACCACTGTAGGAAAAGAGCATCAGCTCCCCCCCCATTACAACTCTGGGTGTTCCATAAAAAAAAATGAGTAAAACTGGCTTTGTTAAAAAATAACAGCATTATTTTCTGCACTGTGAATTCAGGGTTTCAGCTTCATTGCTGCAGGGGAATCTGCTGTTTATTCCTCCCACACCACTTCCAGCCAGTCCCCACTCTGCAAGATCAGCTGAAGCTTGGGTTAGGCACAGCAAAGCATCAGCTCTGTCACAGTGTCCTGCAGCTCACAGCACACCCTCCACCCCAAAGGACTCTGCTGGTTTATTTTCCAGGAACTGGAAGTCTGGTCAACAGATTTTGTGCTGCCTGCAACAGTGTGGCTAGCGGGATTCTTCAATCCCCAGTCCTTCCTCACAGCCATCATGCAGTCCACAGCCAGGAAAAAGCAGTGGCCACTGGATAAGATGTGTCTGGCAGTGGATGTGACCAAGAAAATCCGTGAGGACATAACATTTCCCCCTAGAGAAGGCTCCTACGTGCACGGGCTCTTCATGGAAGGTAAAAACTGCATCTCTGAGATGTTTCAGACATGCAGCAGGCCTAGCTCAGCCCTTCTCCCTCGTGCAGCCGAGCAGTGCTGGCACTCACTGGCCGGTCTGCTCTGCCCCGCGCTGGAGGCAGCTCAGAGCAGGGAGCCCGGGCCCCACCTGGCTCCAGGCTCGGCCGCCAGCTGAGGGCAGCACTGCCCGGACCACGCCGCCTTTCCAAACCGGACACTCGTGTTTAGCAATTCAGGCTCCAGCTCACAAGCCCCAGGGCTCCCGGAGCTACAGGGCTCTAGTGATTACGTATGTCACATTCTCCTTTGATGCTCGAGTAAGACAAATTGAGAAACTCAAAGCCATAGTAATTACTGCTAATGAGAGGGAAGGAGGCAGTTCAGCAGAGCAGCTGAGGGGTCCACTTGGACAAAAGCAGAGAGCACATGGGACAACATGTGATAGATGCCACCACGGCCAGTTACCCTAAACTCTGTAATTCCCATATAAAGCCGTGCTGAAGGGAGGGGTGGGGACAGAATTTATTCAGACATCCCACACACAGTAAGGCAAATGCAGTCCTGGGTCACAGTGAGATGAGAACATGTCAGACCTAACCACTGCTGAGCCACTCTACCCAACCTTAACCTTTGAGCTCCCACCCATCAGTAGTTCTGCACAAAGCCCCTCCAGCGAGAAGCCCCGGGGAAGGTGTCAGGGTGCCCTGACGGCGCTGTCACGTTGCAGGTGCGCGCTGGGACGTCCCCTCGGGGTCGATCGCCGAGGCGCGGATGAAGGAGCTGACGCCTGCGATGCCGGTCATCCTGCTCAGAGCCATCCCCGTGGACCGCATGGACACCAGCAACATCTACGAATGTCCCGTCTATAAGACACGGACGCGAGGGCCCACCTACGTCTGGACCTTCAACCTGAAGACAAAAGAAAAAGCTGCCAAGTGGGTCCTGGCTGGTGTGGCTCTGCTCCTAGAGGCCTAGACTTCAATGACAATGGAAAACAGCAATACTTTTACTTGTAAAAACCTCCAAGTTGTGTAACTCAGTCTGTTTGATTGTACCAGAACCATTTTAGCAAAGTATCAATAAAACCAGTGCTGGAAGCGCTGCCCTGTGGAGCCTGCTCTCACAGCACACAGGGTTCTCAGGGCAGATACTGGTTTTCCACTGGCGGTTTCTGACGTGGTGCTGGTGGGGAGCCAGACCACCGTGGGAAGCCAGACAGAACAACTGCACACAAGTGCCTGACTCCTTTCCCTCTCCTGGCTCTCCATCTTCCCACAGCTCTTTGTGTGATGGCTCAGTGTGAACTGAGCAGAAACTCCCCACACTCCTGCACGGAGCATGGAGTGTCTGGCTGCAGCAGATGGGCGAAGAAAAGTGCAGGTGTGGTCCAGTTCACCCACACCCAACCTGCACCGCCCAGAGAAGGTCCAGCTGCAAACAGTTTCCTCTCTGAAGTATGTTATTTCTGTTTCTAGGGTACGGAACCTACTCAGCCCTCTCTTCACAACAAATAATTTGTATCAGCAGTAACACACATTAAGGTGAGTAGATTTGCCAAGGCTGGTCCCTTTGGCATAAAACAATTCACCAAAATCCCACCCTGTGAAATATTTACACAATTACTTCTGAAGTACAGTTACATGAAACTTCCCTCACAGCTCACAGTCAGACAAGACCCAAGGGCAGGCACAGAGACCAGCTCATTTCTTTATAGAGCAGCAGTATTTATAATCAGTTACGACTGAGTTTCATGCTTACTGACAACTTTTTTCAGGTGCCAGAAATCCTGTTTGTGGCACTGCCAGATCAGAAACCCCACCAGTGACACAGGGCAGCCCCACCCTGCACTCCCACACATTTTTACCTGGCTTCCAACTACCTTCTTTGCAGGATGTTATGGTTCAAGCCTCCCACTTCCATCCCAAACCCGCATCAGCACTAAAAGTCTTCTCCTGCCCCTCCACAACTCATGAAAGACACTTGTAACATATCTGAATGTGAAGGAACCAGGCAGACCCTGCTGAGGGGGAGGCCAGAGTTAGGTAAGTAAAAGGGATATGGGAACACGCAGCATCCTGGGCACACGAACAGTGATGCCAACTGCACAGACTGTGCACGGCACAGGAACAGGCCAGAGCGATGTCCTGAAGCTCACAAGGGCTCGAGTCATGGGGCAGTTGAACAGCCAGGAAACCCAGGACACCACAAAACAGAAAAGCAAAACCAACTGCCCGTGTTAACTACAGAGACAAAGCAAAGCCCTGACTGGATACAGAAACAAAACATCTTAAGTATTCCAGCAATGCTTTCTATTGGCTGGTCAAGATAACACAAACACAGTCTCTCTCTACAAAACTCTGAAAGGGACATTTCAGAAATGGGATTTTTATTTCCATGCATGGAAAATACCCCTGTACGGGTTCTTTGTCAGTGGCCCTTCCAGAAATTCTAGTAGATGAAACCCAGTCTGGACCTGAGCACTGATCCCAGTCCATGGCAGCCAGTACCCCAGAGGAACTGAGAAGTGCCTGGTTTTCCCCACATCATCTGCATGTCCATCATCTTTCTTTCATGACAGAGCACTGCAGCTTAACACTGCAGTCACTTCAATATAATTCCCCATAAGGCAGCAAACTCACCCAAAGCAGCAAATTTTCTTCTTTCAAAAGAAATTCTTGATCAGAGGTGTCACCAGCTTCACCCACAGCTTCACGTAACGATTTGGCTGCTCAAACGTTGATGTTGAGACCACTCCTGAGCAGAGGTAAAGCTGCTCTTGCTCCTGAACAGGGAAAGAAACATCATCTCAGTAAATCCCAAGTGTCAAATTATATAATGGTCTTTCAGAGAAGCAAATTCTCAGATAAAGCTGACCAGGGATCTTGCCACAAGTATGCATCATTTCTCGTCAAGAATTTGCAATTTAAACTCTACAGAGAACAAGGGTAGAGGGTTTTGCCTTTTTGTGCCCCACAGTTGCAAGAGTTGAGCTTCAGTTTCAGAAAACTCCTCAACTCCAGGCTGTAACTGCCAGAAAAGGAAACCTCACCCAACCCTCCTGGGACTGGCTCACACGGCTCTTTCTAGACACAGCTCAGGCGCCGCGTTTGCAGATGAATGTGCAGTCGTGATCTCAGCTAAATTACCAGAAACACTCGGGCCCCCACAGCGTGCACCCAACTGCTGAGGGAGGAAATGAACCACCCTGCTGATAACATGCTCACAGCACGTGAGAGCAACGCTTTGGTCACAGGTAAGCGGGGTTTTTAGCACAGTCAGATTTCAGGATCTGCAGGCAAACAAGGAGCAGAACAGCTCCTGGAAGTTCGTTCATCATCTTTTTTTATAATTGAAGCTGTCACAAACAGCAGAAAATACTCTGCACTATTTAAATTCAGGGTGGAACAGGGAAGCAGGAAACAAGTACTGGAAAGTAACACCAAAAAGCTGAACCAACAACAGAAGCAAGACATTCATCTGCCAATTCACTCCAAGAGCTATCATCAGCCCTGCTGTGAGGATTCTGCTCCACGACCATCCAATATGCTGAGGTCCGAGCGCTGGAGGCAAGGCCAGTTCCCTGAATCAATCTCAGTTCATTCAGAGAAGCACCCAAAGACACGCAGACCACTCACATTTCTTCCCAAATCTCAGCACACATTTTTAAAATGGAACTGAACATTACACAGGCAAAGTGATTTCATGGCAGCATCCCAGGAACGGATTAAGTCTTCTAAAAAAGACCACAGAAAGTAAACACCCAGTCCATCTCAGAATCAGCTTCCAGCAATCGGGAATGGTTTAAAGCCCTTTGAATGAGATCACTGCAGCCCTGTGTGAGAAAATTCCTTTGTGTCACATTTCCATTGATTTTCCCCTTCCATTAGAAACAAGCAGAGGCAAGATATGAATTGAAATACTCAAGCAACTCTTCCAGTAATAGAATTGGTTTTGATTAGATACACTCTGACTCATCCCAGAGAAGAGCCCTGATGCAAGAGGGCAATTCCCATTGATCTTGCAGACAACTCTGCCAGCACCTGCCTCACATAGTGCATTTCTGAGGTCTCCAAGTCCCACAGAGGCACCAAACTGATCTGCTTTGAAACAGAACACTGTAGGAGAAATGACTTGGGACGCTCAGTTCCAGCAGAAGATTCAGTCAAGACAGCTGGAGAACCAGGCAGGATTCAGAGCAGCAGCAGAAGTGCTGAGCATTCCAAGCTGCCTAATTAAAACAAAAACAGCACAAAAAAATCCTGGGACATTGAATATCAAGTCACTTAAAAACGTTTGTGTCAAGATTATACAATGTTATATTATTTGTCAAGATAAGAATTTTGTCACAGAACTTCACGGGCAACCCAGCCAGTCCAGAAACCCTCTTCCAGTCCAAGCTCAGACATTCCAAGAGCCCGGCCTCCTTGCCCCAGAACCTATCACGCCCTGGGCAATGCCCAAATGTTGGGGTTAAGGCTCAGAGGTGCAGCGTGGCTGGTGAGCAGAGGAGCCAGCAGATCCTCCAAACGCTCTCTGCGCATCCAGCCCTGAGCACTCCCAGTACCCGAGGTCACTGGGGACATGCATTCCTTCCCGTTAGGGCCTCATTTCCCAGCACTGGGTACTTGCAGCAGGCAGCTCATCAATAGTCACTTCACTGACAGCTCCTCAGGACTCCCCATGCTCCAGCAGCTTTTGAGTTATTGTAGCTGGAGGTTTTTATTGCCACTGCGTCATCAGCATTCCCTGTGTGACCCAGAAGTACAACATCCCCACGGCATCCCCAGAATCTGTCGCTTACCTGATGGAGCTGCTGCTGCAAGGCTTTATTTTCTGTCACTATCGCAACCTGAGCTTCCAAGTCTCGATGAACTGATCGATATCCAAAATTTGGAGAGCCAATCAGGGTCAGGCAGGGCAGGTCACTCCCGGCCAGGTACAGCCAGAGGCCTGCAGGAAAAATGAGGAAGAGAGGCAGTGTGACAGCTGAGGGAACAGCCAGGGTGGGCTCACACGGTCCCTTCACTCAGAGTGAATTAAATGCACTAAAGGTGGATTACAGATTCTGTGCAGGACCTCGAGAGCAGAGAGCAGCCCACCAGGGCCTGCAGGGCTGCGACGCTGCGCGCGGGGTGCCCTGGCACAGCCCAGATCCAGGCGTTCTGACTGGGAGTGCAGCACCCCCAGTGCGCCCCACAACAACCCAGAGCAAGTCCCTGCCACTGCATTAGAGGCTGTTTTGCACCACAGTGAGTTCAGAAACGCTGAGAGAAGGCAAACAGGTTTTCAGTGAAGAAACCAGCCCCAAAGCCCCAGGCAGACAGGCTAGGTCTGTCCAGCCTGTCCCAGGGCCAGTGACCAACCCCCATCCCGGGACATGAGGAGGCATCTCCCAGCTCTGGCAGGTGAATTCACATGCCACTGAGAAGAGACGCAGAAGAGAAGTGCAAATTATTTCACTCCCTCACTTCCAGAGGAGCCACCAGGGATGAGATCAGACTCTTGCCAGGGCACCTGGCCCCCGCCGCCACTCACCAGCACAGCTCCCACAGCTCTGCCAGCACAGAGAGCAGGCGGGACAGAGCCCAGGACAGGTTTTCAAGGGAAAGATGAAAATATCACATTATTCTCAAGCACACCACTGCAGCAGGGCAAGAAGGAACAGCCACAGGAGAGTCAGGACTGCTGCCAAGGAGAGGCTGCACGGCCACTCTGCACAAATGGAGCCAGAAAGCCTTTGCTCTCCTCAGCACAGCCCTGGGTGAGTCCCTGGTAGAGGCTTATCCCCGTGGCTGGTCACATACAGACTGCAACAAAGAACCCGTAGCATAAAAACCACCTCGGCCTTAAAATAGCAGCAGGTTTCCTAACTCAGCCCCAGAGCAGTTCCAAGAATGCCTTGAGTAAGATGCTGCCGATTCACTGCCAGTTCCTGTAACCTCCTCCCCGCCCCCACAGCACACACTCACAGAGCTGGCACTGCCCTAAAGCCACGGCACCTCCAGCCCCCGCGGGCTCACCCCGCCACAGAGGGGCTGAACAGCCCACCACGGGCTCTGGGAGCCACAGGAAAGCACCCACATGGCACCGAGTTTTGGCACGTTCTGCCACCAAACAGAACCCTGCCAGGGGCTGTCTGGTGCCTGACCAGCCAAAGGCTGGACCTCTGCCCAAGCAGCAGCCATGACGAACAAGTTCCTCGCCTTCTCAAGTGTCCTGTGGCAGTCCCACAGCCTTTACAGGTCTCTGGTTTCACAGCCATCTGGCAGGATCTGCTCAAACAGTGACTCACCTTTCCAGCAAGGGGAAGTGCAGTTTCCCAGCACCAGTCAATAGCAGTAACAGGGTTTATCTCACGGCACACAGCCACCTACCTGCCCAGCTCCCTGCCACAGGAACCTGCTTGGAAGGCACTCTGATCCCAAGGGATGTACCCATGTCACCCTCAACACCACACCCAGGAAAGCGGCAGGTAGGCTTTGGGATGTCACAGTAGGACAGCTGCTGGCAGTCCTGCTCACACGTGCATCCCATCTGTGCAGTGCTCTGCTATACCTGCATGGTGCTGAATGCACCCAGGAGAGACAACCCTGGGAACACCACTGGACACTGTGCATGCAGATAGGAACATTTTACGGGGAGTGGGGGGGGCCATGCAGCACAGCCACAGTGTTTGGGGTATGTCAGCGAGATGCCATGGGAGACTAAAGGGTGTCTCATGTCGCAGCCCAGACAGGAAGCACCAACAGGCACTATTTGCTGCTGGGGATCCCATGTCCTTAGTCAGGAGCTAGGCTCCATGTGCTCCTTGTGCACATGCCCTTCACATCTCCAAGGCTTCCTCCCTTCCCTCTTCTGTCCTTGTCCTCTCTGCCACATCACGTGACTCCTGCAGAAGGAAACGAGGTGAATCCAACATGTGCCAAGGGCAGAGCACACCAGAGGAGGAGCTGCACGCTGATCCTCCCAGCACTCTGAAGGGGAGTGGAAACAAGGCAGCAAATGTCTCCAACTGTCCCTCCTGCTAGGCAAGGGAGCGGCTGAACTCCCAGCCCTGCATCCCTCCCCAAGCGAACACCCCACAGTAGAGAGCCCAAAGCGCTGTCCCACGAGGCCCGGCTGGCCCAAAGAGGACCAAGTGCACTTCGGTAGCTGGGAAAAGCAGCCCTTGTTTCTGGGCTCAACTTAGCCAAACCACATCCCCCTGGGACTTAGCAGTGTCCAACAAAGGCAGAACCTGGGAACCACAGGTCGCTCAAGACACAGGACATCCCAGGCAGGCAGGCAGGGACCTCTCTTGTGGTGACCTGCATGAGATAAGGGTTTTCCCTGCATTCCTGATCGTGCTGGGGAGGGGCATGACACCCTGAGATCTGTTTGTTATTTCAACACAGAGGCAGCCAGTAGCACCCAGGAATTTTCAAGAGTCAAGAGAAGGCCGACTCTGCAGCTTTCCCTCTGACCACCTCTGAGCCTCCCTCTGAGCACCCCTGCGAGAAGCAGGGAGCCATTCCCACTAACAGCTCTCTTCAAAACAGGAATGGCTGGAGCCCCAGTGTTCCAATCACAGCCCAAATGCTCCAGCCAGAGCACCCTGCTGAGCTTGTGAGAGCTGGGCATAGTGTACTCAGCAGGAATCCAGGGTGTCCCAGAGAAGACCTTGAGGGCAGCGTTCATTAACTCGCTGCGTATTAGTCCATATTCCTTCCTCAGCCCCTTGCCCTCTGGCTGCCCTGACTCCCATAAGCACATGCTGCAGTTCCTCATGCACTGCATCCCCTGTGTGCTGTGAGCTGGTGCAAATCCCCCAACACTCACATCGTCCCACGCAGACCTGCTGCTGGGAAGGCCCCAGGAGCAGCTCCCCTCCAGCACCTGCCTCAGATACCGCTCCAGGGTCCCCAACGGAGTCGGCACTTCTGACTGCTGAAACCAGCCCAAGGGATACAAGAAACTGCACCACGGCACTGACTGCATCATAAACACATCCAGATGCTTCCCTCCCTTCACATCACGTTTCCCATCCAGGCAGTGCTTCAGTGCCACCATAGGGACAGCTCTTACATCATCCCTGTGACTGTATCAAACCAGAAATCCAAAGGCAAGGCATCCCCCAAGCGATCCAAACCCTCCAAGTTTACACAAGTAAGTTGTTTGAACTTTGGAGGAGTTTTGAAGGTTAAGCCCAAACTGGCACCCAGCCAGCCCCTCACTCCTTTCGCAATCCAAACGCGCAACTCTCGCGCACCTCTGAACAAGCCCCCTTGCGATAAGGGCATCTTACCTTTGGCGTGGAACGTCCACCCGGCACGGGAGTACTCCTGCAGCTGCACCCTCTCCTGCTGCTGCAGGCAGCAGACCTCGCTGTAAAACTGATGTTCAATGTAAACGTAGGCAGCAGGGATGGCACCTGCCACCCCTTTGGCACCAAAAAATCCATTGACCTCTGGCGAGGCCAGGAGGATCCGGTACTCAGCCCTTGTACCCAGGATGAGGTCCATGTAGGCCTGTGTCAGGTTGAAGTAGCCAGTGGTGAGGTATATCCTGGCATCCCGCTCCGCCTCGGTCAGCAGCGTCTCTGTGACCATCTCATCTATTTGAATCCCAAAAGGTTTCATTTGGATTAAGGGATAGATCCAGGTGTCAGGTTCTGGTTTCAGACTCCCAGATGCTTGAGAGCCTTGCTGGGATATCAGGGAGCTGCCTGCCTGGCTGCTGTGGAAAGTCTTTGCATGAAGGAGCTCCTGCCGTGTCCGGGCAGAGTTGATGACCTCCATGACCCTCCGGTTGGCAATCTCGCAGTAAGCCACTTTGTCTCCTGCAGGAAAAATCAGAGAGATGGTGTCTGAGACCTACAGGCACAGAGCTATGTGTCATCTACTACACACCAGGAAAAACTACTGACAGGACACGGATACAGCAGCAAATAGGAGCCAACACAGAGTGCACATAACTCTTCTGTCTTAAGGCCCAAACCAGCCGTTTCAAGGTGGGCAGAGCTACATTACAGAAGAGAAATGCTCAGCAACTGGCAGCAGCTGGAAAAATCCTCTGAGAAGGGAAAGGACAAGGGCAAGGCTACACTGACAATCAAGAATGAGCTGGAACACACAAATAAACTCCCACCCCCAGCCTGAACTTACATCACCCAGCAGTGCAAGGCCAGGACAAAAACTGATGACGCAATCAGCCTGGCACATCACTGCCCTTCTCTGCCCACTTTTACGCTTGTTCCCAGTCTTCCTGAACCAATTCCCATTTGATTCCCAGAACAAACTCTACTACAAGAGATTCATTGCCAACAACAGCAGCACATTCATGAACCCTTCAGAACGTGCACGCCCAGAGCACCTGGAATTGCAGCTGCTAATATCAGAAAAACTTCTCTAAGGAATGAAGTTCTTGTTTAAGGCCAAAAGCAGCACATTTACGAGGCAGCACTAAGACGGTTGCAGAGTTCCTTCCAGCCTCTGCACACCCTGCCAGATTAGCCTGTGACAGCCATTGTGCTGGGAAAACTACAACAGACCCAGTCCTGAAACTCAAGTAATCTTGATTTTAATACTGGATGGCATAAAACAGGACACTCCCTGTGTGAAGAATGGTCAGACACCCAGCATTTCCCAAATGGATGGAGTCCAAGTCATCCTTAAACCCTGGCTGTCACTCGTCTCCTCTGGATCCCATCACCCAACCAGGTGAGACAGCTCCCTCCTACCTTGGTACGGGTGCACCATTCCCTCCATCATCTGGACGGTATCATCCTGCTGTAACTGCAGGGACACATCTCCAATCGCGTCCACGAGCTCCGTGAAGAAGTCTGCGATCTCAGGGGAGTCCCGCAGCAACACATAGCGGTCCTGACGATTGGTGAAGTACAGATCACTCAGGTTTGCACTGAAGAGAAGGGGAAGAGCCGGGTTCAGAGCATGGGCACAAGATTCTCAACCTCCCAGCCCAGGCTACAGGCCACACTCTGGGATAGCTGCACCAAAGCACAAATTGGCCCTTTCCTTTGCAACCTCAAAAGATTTTTCCCTTTAAGAAAGACTCTCTCATCTGAGAACCTCATGTGGAAGAACTGTGGTTGCTCTCCCACCTTAGAAGAGCATTGATAGGATCATGATGGAGTCCGCATGTTCAGACAACTCTGGCAGCACAGACACCCAGCCTAAACCCCAGCGAAACGATCCGCACCAAGGCTGGACGCAGCAGACTCACCCACTCAGGATCACATTGTCATCAAAGAGATAGACCTTGATGTGCTGCAGCCCAATGGTTTCATTGAAACGCTCTGGAATCAGGAGCCGGAGAAGTCCACGCAGGTTTGGGGTGTGGAAGAGGGACACACGGACTTGCTCGGGAAATCGCTGCAGCAACGGGATCAGCATTGTCCGAGAATTCTTCCTGCCTGGGACAGAAAGGGAGTTTCACACAAAGATCACACAGACAGGACACAGCATGACACAGGTCTTCAGCCGGTTACAGGGTGAGCACCCATCCCATCCACTGGCACTTCACATGTTTTCCCTTTTCTCTTTGTTTTTTAAACCACTTTCATTTGCACTATGTCAATACTGAAACTGACATCCAGAATCAGTCACAGGGCAGGTCTGACACTTTTCAAGCTTCTTAACCAAGCCTCACCAGCACCAGTAACATGTCTACAAGAGTCACTGCAGATGATCACATGTTCCTGATTTAGTGTGCTGCTGCTTCCAACAATTCCCATTCTCCTTTCAAAACGAAAATGTAAGCGAGCATGACGGGTAAGGGCAAATGCACTAACAAATGAACCAAGCAAGACTGCACAAGTTGCACAGAGCAGCTTGGCCCTTCTTGCTCCTACTCCCTAATTTTGGAAGAAAAGCTGCTCAGCTTGAAGATTTTCTGGGAATATGCAGCTCTGGAATATAAAAGGCTGAATACTGAAACGTGCATACTTTAAGCAAGTAGATCCAATTGGCCAAGACACCTATTCTGAAAAGAACTGTCTCTCTAGCCTAACAGTAAAATCAGGCTCTGACAAAAGCAAAAAGTGGCAATTCCTACCCCGGGAACCCCTGGTGTAGTCAAGGAGAATGGAAACTCTGAGGTCGGGTGAGCCTTTTGCTTGCAGTGATTTCTCCAGTGTTTCTTCTAAGCAATCCACCTGCAGAGAGAGTTCTCTCTTCATTACAAAAGTAAATACACTTTCCAAGGGAAGTGCTCAGCCGCAGGAGACCATGGCCAAGACAGCTCCCACGCCCGGATGCGAGTCCTTCCTCCTTGTGCCAAGCACAGCCAGTTCAGCCTTTGCATCTGCCAGCCTGGCAGCCTCTGTCAGCCTAAAGCCACAGATCAAAGGGCCTCAGTTTTACATATCCACATTCTTCAGGCCTCCCAAAAGCAATTAAAGTTAGCAGAAAAAGTCCCAATATCATTCCCAAATAACAGACTCCCATCACCAAAGACTAACTTTGGTAGGAATTCACTGCAGTTTTATTCTTTAACGACAAGGTTGTTTGTCACATACAAATTCAAATCCTGTGTGCAAGCCCAGACAAAGTTGGGCACAAATCCTGTGCAGGCTCCGTCTACCTTTACCCTGCCAGGGCATTTGCTTCCTAACACCAGAACCTGGCCAAGGCCAGGCTTCTCCCTAAAGCCCTTGGGCAAAAATGCTTTTGTTTCCAGAGGAAAGAACAAAAAAAGGCAAATATCATGAAGCAAAGTTGACCTCGGTCTCAAATGCAGAAAATCAATCCTTCATCTGTTTCCTGCACCTGGAGCACCACACACAGCACTACACACCCTATAGCTCAAATCCCGCTCAAGAAAAATGCCAGGGAAAAATAGATTTCTGTGACCTGAGTTTTACAAAGCCCCCCCGAGCACTACGAACACCAGGCCAGTCCCTTCTGAGAGGCCCAGGCTAACTATTCCCTGAAGAAGTGCAGCAGTTCCTTGGCTCCATACCAGACCTAAACCAGAAGCGCCACGTGCCTCCCTTCCACATCCCTCCCCTGCATTCCCTTCCTGGCCTTCCCAAACCCTTCCAACACTCACCAGCTCCTGCTCAAGGAGTCCTGTTCCAAGGTACAATGAGGCCATCACCACCCGCTGCTTGGCTGCTTTTATCTGCACCTGGGAGTAGCAATAAACAAGCTCAATTTCACACAGGGTGTCTGGCCCTGAGGAGCCATCAGCCCAGACGTGGCGGTGCTGCACTCCCTGGGGAGGATGCCTTCAGCCACATCTCTGCACTGGCTCCCTGGCCTTGAGGGAGGAAAGGGTAAAACATGGATAGTGACGACATAAAACATACAGGGCTCTGTGGAGCCACAGCAGCACCATTGCTGCATCTAAAATTCAAGGAAGAAACTAGTGCTTTCTGGGAAACTGAGGAACTCATTCCCTGCAGCTAAACCTATTCCATACGAGAGCAGTTACCAGGCAGCAGCTGCAAAACTGGGATTGTATCAAAATCATTCTCACAACTTGGAGCCCACGCCTTACCTTCAGGAGTTCATAGAATTCCGCTGGGGATGAAAGCACCTTGACATGCGAGCTGGAGATCCCAAACTCTGGGACCAGATTCCTGATCCACTGGAACCTGTGCGCTCCTTCTGGACAGAGCGAACACGGTGGGGCTGTGATCACTGGAATAGGAGGGGTGAGCAGTGGGGCCAGAAGCAGCCATGATGATCTGTGCAAAGAAAGATTGAGAAATTATAGTGAAACCTTTGCTTCCCAGAAAGCCTCCAAGCAGGTAAAGGCAGAGCTGCAACCAGGGCCAATACATGGCATGGATCCACAATGGCAAGAATGCCCTTCCCTTTCCATAATCTGATCTGGATCACCAAAAACAAATGTGGGAACAGAAAAATGCAGGCAAAAGGTGGGAGAACAGATCTGAACAGCACCAACTCCTTCCCTGAGCTGGCATGGAGATGAGGGAAAACAACTCCTTCATCAGGACAACATGGGAGGGGAAGGAGGCCAGGAGCTGCAGAAAATGAGAGTGGGGACACTCAGGTGTCTGGCAGTGCTGTGGTGGTACCACCTGTACCTGTAACCAGCCACTTCTGAATTATCTCCATCACACACGCATCAGCTTGGACACGACCAAAACTCCCTTCATGCCAGGCTTTGTTCTCAGCTGGGCTAGAGTTGTTCCCGTTTCAGGTTTAAAGATCACATTGCTTTAAAGCAAAAAATGCCTCCATCCCTCAATCTTATCCAGAAATAGATCTACAGCACACAAGGTGCCCAAGTGCAAGCCCCAGCAAAGGCAGAGCAGTTGCACCCCAAGAATGACCCACAAAAGGAGCGACTATGTCCCAGCAGGAATACGCCAAGAGCCACAACAGGGATCCATCCCTCTCTAGCAATGCCAGAAGTACAAGAGAGGGTCACAACTTCCCCTGCAAACCTCACAAAAGCTGTGAGGGAAACATCAGGAAGCTCATTCTTCAAAAAGAAATTTCAGAACAAGTTTAATTTCTCTGAAGTCACTTCGGGAAGAAACCAGCTTAGTGCCAGCATCACGCAGGGGGTGACAGGAAGCAAGCAGCAACTTCTCCTCTCCGGAGGTTTCACACATGCAAATTCATCCAGTCATAGAACGACCCTTCCCGCAGGAGTCTGTTTGCATGACAAAACCACATTACAACACAATTAGCAGCAGCAGCTCCCATGAGATCCAGGAATCCATGAGCAAGGGACTGAACTGCATCCCTGAACCCGACAGGAACCGTTCCATTCTGCAAACCCCCCTCATGGGAGCCGGGCTCCTTGGGATGGAACTGGGGTGGCTGGTCTTACCCTGAGGACCACCAGGTCCTCAGGCCAGCAGGCAGCCACCACCATCCTGTGGCCCATCCTGATGATTCCATGGCCACCACACACCAAGAAGAAACTTGATCACAACCTTTACCAGAATTTGTTACAAGGAACTTTCGGCTTTTTACCACAATTCAGAGTCCAAATGACCACAGATTCCAGGAAGATGATTTCACTCATCTGGTTCATGATACAACCCTGGATCTTCACAAGGTTTCCTAACATCCTTACAAGGAAACCAGTTCATAGTGGAGTTTCCTGGAAAATCCACGAGTTTGTCACTGACTATTCATCAACACCAAAATCTGAGTCAGTCGGTGCAGGAATTCCTGGGATGGTGGGTTGTAACAGATCATGTGGACTGGGTTCAGTCTGAATAGCCAGAAGTGACAGAGACCACCAGCACAGGCTATTAAAAACAACGCAAATAGTGCAAAAAAATTAAAGCAGAGCAGAAACGCAAGACATACCACTTTCCAGGCACATTCTCATAAGTCTCTACAGAACCTGAGCGCAACCTTCACACACCTTTGCTCACCTCAAGCCTCACAGGCCACACACAGAGAGCAGATTCCCACTGTTCCATCAGTGCAAGGGAGCACGGCACAGAGAGCTACAGGAATTCACCCTGAATCCAAAAACACGGGGTTTTAAAACCCAGCAAATGCTCAACCCACAGAGCAGTGGCACAGCCAGGCTCTAGCCTAGCCCCGTAGGTCACAAACAACATCCTCTGGAATTATTCCCAGGGAGGAAGCAGTGGCAAATTTTATGTATTTTACAATAACAATCAACAGAGATGAATATCGTCCTCATTATCCCATTGGTCAATCCAATTACACTTCCAGAAGCCAGACGAGCGACCAAGCAGACACTTTCCAGAAACATGATTCCCAGAAGCCATTTTCTGGCAAGGACTATTGGAATTGTGAGTCCAACTGCACCTGCCTCCCTGCCCGTGACCCTGCACCTGCCTGCCTGGGGCAGCTCCGAGGGCAGCTCTGAAGGCTGCAGGGCAGTGATGGTTGTGCTTGGAGCATCTCGGCTCTGATTGGAATATGAACCTGCAGCACCAGTACTATTTGGTTTGAGCCTTCAGATTAATTCTGTATAGGTCCATTTATCCCCACTAATTCCATCCTCCAGATTTTTCACTCCTTAAGTAATTTACAGTGTGTCTACAGTGACACGCTGAAATTCTGAATTTTACACCTTATTCAGTGTTGAGAAACTATGGCTTTTAGAATTATCAAATAAATCCGTGTTTTGCTCCAGCTACAGAGCCACCGGTACAGCAACTGGCTCCCAGAGCAGCAGCTTCTACCCACCAGTGACTGACATCAGCTCAGTGACCACCCGAGTACAACCACTCCTTGCAACCACGCACACATAACTATGAGAAACCATGTAACATTATGAAGAAATCATCAAAATTCCACATTGTGACAAACCAGGTTTCAGAGGAACAGAAAATGGACTCAGGGGGAGCCCTTTCCATGTATTCCACATCACTGAGTTAACCAGAAAGAGAAAACGGAATCAAAAGGAACTACCTCAGAACAAAAAGTTGAACCTAAATAGAAACAACGGGTTTTTTGGGGTTTGTTCTAGTTTTTGAAATGTAGGTTTGGTACAGAAACTCACAATGGAGCTGAAACTCTTATTCACTGTAAAACCTCATCTGCAGAGCCAGAGGTGAAGTGAAACTGCGGGACACAGTGCTGTCCTTTCACTCACACACACATCGCCACATGGGGGGATCTACAGTGCTGCTTTGAACTCAGTGATTGTTTTCCAGGGCTCGGCCTAATTTATCTGCCCTAAAAACACTGATGAGGCCAAAAGAGAAGTGTGGAAAGAACTCCCTTGGCGTGAACAAGAACACAGAGCAGACTGACCATCCACCTCCTCCAGTACCGCAGTGACAGCCACGGGTCACTGCCGCCAGTCACAGTCACCGGTGACAGCCACGGGTCACTGCCGCCGGGCAAGCGTGTCCTACCCCTCATGTCTCTCCGCCGGACGCAGCCCCGGCACAGACGGGACTGGCACCTGTTTCGGCCCCAGCCCGCGGGGGGATCTCGCCGTCCGCGACCACCCCGGCCCGAGCGGGTTATGCCGAACACCCAAACCCCGCCGGTGCCGCCCCGAGGGCTGAGCTGCACCTGTGACAGCCGAGGGGAGCCGGGCCTTGGGAAAAGGAGATGTCGGCCAGCGCCTGATGACAGGGGGAGACAAGGAAATAGGAAATGAAGGGGAAATAACGCTCAGCTGTTGCCCTAAGAGCGATCGGACAGTGGGGCGAGCTAAAGGGGGCTGCGGGAGCAGAGCCGAACCCGCCTCCGACCCCGGCCTGGGGGTACCGGGCCGCCCCTTTACCCCTACGCAGCTTTTCCAAGGGGCTGGGCCGGGCCGGAAAGGGGAAGCGGCGAGCGGGGGGTGCCCCGATAACGCGACACCGACTGCGGGGCGGCCGAGGGCTCCCGCTGCCTCCCAGCCGCGGGGAGAGCCGGCGGGAGCCCGGCCGCTCCTTACCTGCGGGTGCGGCGGTCGCGACCGCGGGAGAGGCGGTCGGAGAGGCGGCCGAGCAGCGCGGTCAGGCCGAGGCGGCCCCGCGGCAGCCAGGCCGAGAACCGCCGCCACAGCGCCGCGCCGCCCGCCGCCATCGCCCGCGCCTTCCGCTTCCGCGCTGCCATGGCGACACCGCCTTCCGCTTCCGCGCCGCTGCCCGCCCCGCCCGGGCCCGACCCGCGCCTACCGGGGCCCCCGGCCCGGGCACGCGGCGTGTCCGCCGTTCCCCGCCAGCCCGCCCGGCCTGCGAGCGCGGAGTCCGCAGCGGGCGGACGGCCGGGAAGGGTCCGGGAGGAGCTCAGGAAGGGTTCGGTGTCCGGCGGTGCCGGGCCGCGGCTGCCCTGGTCCCGCACACGTGGGACGGGCTAACGCGGAGCCACATCGCCGCCCCGGCGATGTTACCCTCCCGGTCTCTCTTCTCCCCCCGGGGCGAGCCCCGGCCCGGCCGAACGGCTCCGAAGGGACGTACACGGCTCTTGCCCGCGGCGGAACCGGCGTTCGCCGCCCCGCAGACAGGGCGAGGCGGAGCCCGGGGACCGCGGGTCCCCCGCCGGGTCTCCATACGGGGAGCCGGTCCCGCCTGGAGACCCCGGAGCCGGGTCGTGCTCCCAGCCCGTCCGTCCCCCGCTATCCCCTGCCCGCCCCGGCAGCGCTCCGGGGCTCGTTTGCATTTCAGAGCAGCCGGTTCGCCGGAGCGGCTTCCCAGAACTGCCGCACTGGGTTGGTCTCTGCCGGGCAGTGGCCGCTCCTCCGGGGCAAATTAAACTGTTGAAAATAAACCCACGGACAGAGCTCGGGTTGTGTGCGAGCTCGGAACAAACAATTGCCAAACGGGTGGGGAGGGGAGCTCCGGCGCCGCTCCTCCCGCCGGGCACCGTCCCCACCGGGGCTCTGGCTGCGGGCCCGGGGCGGGGCGGAGGGGTGAGGAAGCCCCTAGGGCAGAGCCCCGGGGGAGCTGCCAGGGGCAGCGGGCCTCCGCCCTGCCGGGCTCCCCACCAGCCCACCTGGCCCCGCAGACCGGCCAAAGCACCAACTGTACGGAGTGTCCGGGGGCTCCCGGAGCCACCGCCGCCCGAAGCGGGGCTCGGGCGCGGAGATCGAGCAGCTGCGGAGCCGGTAGCCGCCGCACAGCCCCGCAAGCGGATTCCCCCTGGTGGTCTCCAGACCGAGGGTCCCCCGTGGGTCCCCCAAGGAGGCGCGGCCGGGGCTGGCGGCAGCCTAGCACGTTGGCCTGGAAATCACGGCTGGCAACGTCGGAATGTGGGACCTGCTGCCCCACGGCACGGTGGCAGCCCCCGCTCCGTGTAACCCCTCAGTGTCCCTTCTCCCCTAGTGTGCCCCCCCCCCCCGGTGTACCCCATCAGCCGAGCCCAAACTCCTCATCAGGGCCCCGGCAGAGGCGCGGGACGGCGAAGGCCCCCGGGGGGGCCGGACCGGGGCTCTCCCTTTCTCTGCAGGCCGAGGGGCGGGGGCAGCCGCCCTGCCCAGAAAGGGCTGTCGGGGCCGGGGCTGGAGCTGGAAGGGCCGGGGCTGGGGCCGGTGGGGCCAGGCCGGGGGCCCGGGGCTGGCAGAGCAGGGGCTGGCGAGGCGCCGGGGGCCGGGCCGGGCCGGGCCGGGCGGGGCGCGGGCGGTGCCGCCGCGTTACAAGAAGCCGCGCAGTTCCAGGAACCCGAGGGCGGGCGTTGCGCCTGCTATAAGAGGCCGCCCCGGGCCGCTTCGGCAGCTTCGCCGCCGCGCACCGGCCCCGCTCTGCCGCCGAGACCGGCTCCCGCGCCCCAGGTACGGCCGCGGGAGGGAGTCCCGGAGGGGAAGGGGGACAGCCGGGGATGCCGGGACCTTCGGGGGGGCGATCGCCGAGGACCGGGAATGCCGGTACTGCCCAGGGAAGGGGATCGCCGGGCATGTTGGTGCCCCAGCGGGGCGATAACCGGCGGCCTGGGGTAACGATGTGTCCCCGGGAGTGAGAGAGCAGGAGACCATCAGAAGCGGTGCTCCTAGAGAGGGGAGAGAGCGGGAGACCGCAGGTGTGCCAGTGCTCCCGGGAAGGAAGAGCTGGGGACGGGGGGTGCCGGTGCCGCGGGGGACAGTAGCCGGGAACGGGGGCTGCCGGCTTCCCTGTGAAGGGAGAGCCAGGGATGGGAGCTGCCGGTTCCCGGGAAGAAAGAGCTGGGGAGGGGGGCTGCCGGTTTTTCTGGGAGATGAGAGCTGGGGAAGGGGATTGCCGGGGACCGGGAGCGCTGTTGCTGCGGGAGGATAACAGCCAGGGACCGGGGGTGCAGGTGTTCCCGGGAAGGGAGAGTCGGGGACCGGAGTGCCGGGGCTCACCGCTCCCTCTGCCGCAGGTGATGGTGTAGCAGCGGCTGCTGCTGGCAGCAGCATCCAGAGCACACGAAGCTGGCTCCCTGCGCCATGGTCACCCACAGCAAGTTCCCCGCCGCCGGGATGAGCCGCCCCCTCGACACCAGCCTGCGCCTCAAGACGTTCAGCTCCAAGAGCGAGTACCAGCTGGTGGTGAACACCGTACGCAAGCTGCAGGAGAGCGGCTTCTACTGGAGCACGGTGACAGGTGGCGAGGCCAACCTGCTGCTGAGCACTGAGCCGGCTGGCACCTTCCTCATCAGGGACAGCTCAGACCAGAGGCACTTCTTCACCCTCAGCGTCAAGACGGAGTCGGGCACCAAGAACCTGCGCATCCAGTGCGAGGGCGGCAGCTTCTCCCTGCAGAGTGATCCCCACAGCAGCCAGCCCGTGCCCCGCTTTGACTGCGTGCTCAAGCTGGTCCATCACTACATGCCGCCCACACCCTGTGCCGTCCCCGAGCAGCCGGGGGGGGCCCTGCACCCCAAGCGCACCTACTACATCTACTCAGGTGGCGAGAAGATCCCCCTGGTGCTGAGCCGCCCGCTCTCCTCTAGTGTCTCCACCCTGCAGCACCTCTGCCGCAAGACCGTCAACGGGCACCTGGACTCCTATGAGAAGATGACTCAGCTGCCGGCCCCCATCAAGGAGTTTCTGGACCAGTACGATGCCCCTCTCTAAGGGGCCAGCAGAGCATGGTCACATGCTACAAGCACAAGAACAGGGGACAAGGCACAATGCCTCAGCGGCACAGGAGCTGGCAGGGCATGCCAAGCCTCTCCGTCCAGGAAGGAGAGAGGGGGAACTGGGGCAAGCTGCCACGGGCTCAGGGCTGTGGCCAGCATAGCTGGGCACCCTTGGTGCTGAGGGGACTCCCCAAGCAAGCATGACACCTCCTCTCCAAAGGGAAGGAGATGGCTCCAACCAGACTGTGGATACTACAGTGAACCCACTGGCAAAGCCCCTGTGGGCTTGGGCAGCCAGGACAGCTCCCGCAGCACGGGGGAACGTGCGCCCTGCCAGCCCCATCCTGGGGGTGTCCTGGCAAGAGCCCCTTCCACCCTCAGAAATGGAAAGCACTGGAGTCCAGGAGTGCCTGATCGCTTTTCCTCAGTTTTAAGGGGAAGGTGTTTTTCGCCCGTACTGTACCTCTTGCTGCCTCCTTGTAGGTGGAAGCTCCTTTCACACCAAGCCCCAGACTAAGAGGTCAATGCCTTTGTCCCCACGTTGCCATTTTCCAGGGGACTAAGCCTTAATATCGTCCCTGCCCCGCGGTCTGGGTTAGCGCACATCCACTGGTGATGCTGCACAATGACGGTCCTGCTGATGTGCTGTGAAGCTGGAGGGGAAGCGTCGCGTCCCGATGCTGCTGAGTCCCACACAACCGCATCTGCAAGGATCACCTCGAGGACCCCGGGCCGTTACTCCCTAGAGTCACACCCACCTCTGCCCAGCCACTCCCACAGACCCCGGCTATGCTGCTCTGTAGGGTACCAATTCCCGCAGGAACGCAGCAGGATGATCCCCTGGAGCGTGTCATCTCGTGAGTGCTTTTCTGCGTCTGCCCAGAGAAGTGGTTGGGTTTTCTGGCTTTTTTTAATTTTTATTCTTATTTTTTTAACCAAAGGGATGTTTACAGGCCAACATGAATCACTGTCTTTTATAAAGATTCCATCTTCACCTCCAGCCTTGAGGGCTGAGCAAAACGATGCTTGAAAATTCAACCAAAACCAAACTCAGATGAAACTTTGCACATATTTATATTTATATTCAGAAAGAAAATGTTTCCATAATTTATAATAAAGAGCACTATTTTTTAATGAAAAACGTCAGATCTGATTTGATTTCTCTCTTGCACCCCTGGGGCCACTTGGCCCCGGCACAATGCTGGGATGTGTTTACACCACGTAAGCGCCGTTTCCTGGAGCTGCTGTCCATGCCGGGTGATCCCGCCGCGGTGACTCAGCCCAGCGTGCGTAAACTCTGCCCCAGCACTCAGGTATGTCTGAGCCCTTCGACGTCGCTCTGCCAGCCAAGCCATGAGGATGGGATCTGCTCCCGGCTCGCACACATAGCACAACCACGGGACAGCAGACATGGCCCTGGGCACAGGAGGAGCCGAGCTGGTGGCCAAGGCTGGCCTGTGGCACAGCCCCAGTGCAGTGTTTGTGAAGTGCCGAGCGAGTCCCGCCTTCCCCCAGACCTGTTTTGGCGCACGCCAGGGTGAGGAGCTGCAGGAACTGAGAGGCATGGGTAGGGATGGGTCTTCAGGAGCTCCCTCTCAGAGTGTAGAGGGCTCAGGATAAGGGGTGCCGTGATCCTGCTCACCCCCACAGCACAGAGAGAAAAGCGAAATCCCAGCCAGGCACAGATGCCCGAGGGACAGGAGAGGATTCAATTCTCCTGGGGATGTCGTTGCCCCCAGAAGTGCCTGGTCCCTGTTGCTGGGGGCATGGGCAATAAACCTGCAGCTCCATTTGGCTGGTGTGCAGTATGGTGCCTTGCTGAAGAGCTGCATCCAGGGATGGGGGTGATCCTTTAGGAGCGGGTCAGCCCCCCAGAGCCCCCGGCTGTGAGGAGCAGGCTGTGCCCAGGTGCGCTGTGCCCAGGCCCCAGTCTGCATCTCCACGCTGTCAGCATTATGCCTGGCATCATGCACAGTGCTCCCGCCCACCCCGGGGAACCCCGGCTGCTGGGAAAAGAATTTCCTCAGGAATCAGCCCGGACCAGAGGGATGGTGAGTGTTCCGGTCCAGGCTGTGGGCATGGCACAGTCCCAGTGACTATTTTGGGGCCGCTATGTGGGGCTGTGGCACACGGGCTGCCAGGAAGTGCCGTGGCCTGCCCAGGCACCCGCTACAGCTATGCAAGGAATGTCCACGCGCACGGGTGGCTGCCCGCCAGGCCCTGCTGAGGCACACCCCTGACTTTAGGGCTCCTGGCAGCACCGGTGACTCCCAGCCCCGTGCCAGTGATGGGGGGGGAGCAGTGCTGTAGGCACAGCAGCCCCCAGCTGGCAGGAGCATCACCTTGCAGAGTATCACCACTCCTATGCAGGATGAGGCAAATAAGAGGATGGGAAAAGAGGGTCCTGGGGGTTTATGAGCACACCCAGCCCTCCTAACAGAGCAAGGGGTTCACAGCACCCCATGGTGGGGCAGAGTGGGAAGCGGCCCCCAGGGACGGCAGCCAGGCTGCCCACAGTGACCCTGTCCAAGTCCCCCCAGCCAGAGCCCAGCCTTCCCATCTCTGTGGGAACAGCCCCAGCTTCTTCGCTTCCCAGAAGGGCCCTGGCATTGCCAACCAAGGGCCTCTTCCCTCACGGTGCTGCAACCCGTGGCTGAGTCGAGAATCCGGGAAGCTCCGCCAGCCCCACGGGTTTCTTGGAATAAAGCCAAGCTCGCGGCAGCAGTGACGCGGCAGCCGGCGGGCAAATCCCTGCTGAAGGTTTCACAAACCTCTCACTGCTCCAGAGCAGCTGAGCGGACTTGGCCCTGCGTTTCGTAAGCAGCCTATCAAGCATGTCCCACAGCCAGTTCCCCTCTGCCCTTCACCAGGGCCAGGGCAGCTGAGCTTCCCCTGGGAGGGTTCCTGGATGGGGAAGATGTTACCAGGGTGATCAGACCCTGACACCGTGTGATGGTGCCAGGAGCCAGACCAGAATTTGCACAGGGCTCCAGAAACAGGGCTGGGACGTTGGGGTCCTGCACCTCTCCACACCCCAGATCTCCTGGGGCTGGGCACCAAGCAGCACCAGCAGAACTCAGTGCAGCTGTAAGCATAGCATGTCCCCAGTGCCATCAGCTCTCCATGCTGTGAAGGTGGCCATGCAGAGCAGGGTGAGAGCACCAGGCCCAGGGAGAGCCTGACAAGGTGCTGGGGTACAGAAGGGTGGTCAGGCAGGGACAGGCTGCTGCCCCACAGCCCCTGCCTGACCACCTGTCCTGCCTCAGCCTGGCCTCCCCATGGGGTGCAGGGTAGCCACCAATGCTTCCCATCACACTGCTGGCTCATTACTGGCACAAGAAGGAAGTGTCCGCTGGGATGGTGAACCTCAACCCTGTTGGGTCAGGGGTGCAGGAAACCTGCTCTGGTGTGTACCAGCCTCTGCAGAGCCAAAACAGGAAACCACTGCAGCCGGTGATTGCTGCGGGCAGCGAGCCCCAGCACAGCAGCAGAGGGCTCGGCCAGCACCACAGCTCTGTTGTGGCTACACCAACCATGCAGAAAACCCAACTGGTCACAGGGAAGCAGGACAGACCCGTGAAGGCTCCCCAGCCCCACACCAGGACCCCAAGGAAGGTGGCAGTGGACACAGCACCAGAGGTCACTGGGGCGGCAGAGCCAGGCAGGGAGCTTGCTGTGAACACACCGACCTTGTGGCACTCCCCTCACGCACTTCTTCCTGCTTGGCTCTGCAGCACCAGGACATTCCCACATCTACCACTACATTTCCCAGTAGAATGCAGGAAAGGGCTGTGCAGCAGCTGGGGACTTACTGTAAATGGCACCACCTGCTCCTTACGTGGCAATTCCTCTGCAGGCCAGGGCCACGGGGACGGTTGGGAACAGGGACTGGGACATCTGCTCCCCGTGTGCTGCCGGGAAGCACAAGCATGAGCTCTGTGGCAGAGCCCAGGGCTGGCACTGGTGGTCCCAGATGCAGGCCCAGGACAAGAGACAGCTGCTTGCACTGGAGGAGGAGCAGGGCTGCAGCTCTATGTCCCCAGAGCCCCTCAGTTCCACAGCTGCCCCTCATCTTGGGCCTCTGCACTCTGTACTGCTTGAAGTCCCTGTCCTGGTAGCAGCTCAGCTGTTTGTGACCTGGCCCCAAGCCTTGGTGGATGGGGGAACCATGGGGGCTGGCTTGGCCCTGGCTCTCCCTGGACCAGGCAGGGCTACTAGCAGGCAGGGAGCAGGGGGTGGCAGCAGGACCCTGTGCCCAGGCCAGGAAGTATTTCGGGTTGCAGCTGAGCCCAGCAGGCTGTGTACATCCCCATGGAAACCCTACTTTGTTGCTGCTTCCCTAGCCAGACCCGCGGCCAGCTCCAGGGAGCCAGCAGCTGCGGATTCCTCACTCCTTCCATCAGCAGCTATGCGAGCTGCTCTGCCCCAGCCCCCCCGGCCTCAGCTCTCTGCTCCCTGGCAGAGACCCGGGCCCAGGGCTATGCTGCTCCTGCACCTGCACTCACAGGGAGCAGTGATGTGCCAACCACTGGCTATGGTCACTCCAGCACGTCACGGGAGGTCCCTGTGGGTGCTCTGGCAGCAGGCTGCCAGCTGCCTGGGGTGTGCTTGCCCAGCACAGTGCAGAGTCCTCAGATGACCCTGGCAGAGCAGCCATGGGCAGGTGCCAAACCCTAGCCCTGGAGCATCCCTTGGCCTCACATCCGTCCTGGCCTCAGCCGCGGCACAGGAGCCAGCAGTGGCAGAGCCACACATGTGGCTGGGGATGGAGCTCCCCAGTGTGGGACCCTGTGTCTGCAATCCAGCCCTGCCCTCCTTGCCTGCCCCCTCCTCACCAGTGCACAATGCTGGAGGGCCTGAAGGTCCCCACCAGCCTGGCAGCCATCAGCAGAGAGCAACTCCAGCCACACCAGCTGGGTGAGGGGTGATGGGTGCCAGTGGCGCCACTTGGGCGACGATGGGGTGTGTGGCTGGCAGAGGGCACAGCTGGAGCAGATGCTCCCCAGAAGGACCCAGGAGCCCTGTCTCAGCATTTAATGAGTGGGAACAGGAGCACTTTACTGTAATTCCAGTAATTACATTGTTCATCCTTGGCAGCCGACACCAGTTGGTGTCCAGCGCCATGGGATCACGATAAGCCACCTGGCAAGGAGGCTTGGCAACACGCTGTGCTGCCGGGCAGCCAGCCAGGGCAGGGCAGGGAAGGGCTGCGGAGCAAGGTGTGAGGTACGGTAAGGGCCCGCCCCGGGAGTTCCCGTCACTGGCGCGCAGGTGGCGGCCAGGAGGGCCCGAGTGTCCAGGGTTGACTGCTGAGCCCACACAGCGGGGGATCCCCAGCCCGCTGAGGTCCTGGCAGGATCCTAGCAGACACCCATCATTGTGGCATCCCCAGAACCCAGCGGTCCTGCTGGGCGCTGAGCTAGAGCTGCCGGCAGTGGGATGTTCCAGCCACACGCACAGTGGGGGTTTGGGACAGCAAGGTGCCAGCAGGCTGGAGGGGAGTCCCCACCCACCAGGTGCAGGAGGGGGCAGGGGAAGGAGAGGAGGCTGCCTGTCACCCCCAAGGACCTGGTGTCCCACCCTGCCAGCACCACTGCAGCTTCCAGGCAGGCAGGTGCTGCCCCTGGGTCTTTCCTGCCATCGCCCACCCACCCCGGCCCAGCTGCGGCACCCCCGGGTGGTCCTCACTGGTGCTCGGGGCCAGTCAGGAGCAGGGACAGTTGGCACCCCAGGGACAGAGTGGGAGCCCTGCTGAGTCATCACTTCACTGTTCTCGTTTTTCCATGGTGCTGTTGTGCATTTGCTGGAAGCCAGCTCAGAGCCATGACTAATCTGTTCTCAAAACAAGCACAAAGCAAGCGCGAGGTTTGTGCAAAGCCACGGGGAGGAGGCGGAATCACAGTGCGGGGCTGAGCTGGGAAGGCAAGATGCTGGAGCAGCTGGGAATGCCCAGCCACGGAGCAGCCCTGCAGGCAGCACCCTCCTGTGTAGGGGGTGGGCACAGCAGAGGTGAGCAGGAGCACTGAGGACCCCCAACTTTCCCTTGCTACAGCGGGGCTGGAAGTGCAGGCAGCGTGCCGGGACAGGCTGCAGCCGGCAGGGCAGGCAGGTGTGGACCATCAGCATGCAGAACCCCATGTGCCATGGCCAGAGTTGGGGCTCTCACATGGGTTGTTTTGCCCTGTGGGGAAGCCACTGGAGGGGGAGGCCAGGGAGGAAGCAGAGGAGTTTGTTCTGGCCAGAACCGGGCATCCATTGATTTGCTGTTATTAAAACCAGAGCTGCTGTCGGGAACTCCACAGCCTGGCTGCCCTCGCCTGCTTCCTGGAAAAGGCTGTCCCGTGTGCCCTCACCAGCGGGAGATGGGGCCCCCAAAGCACCTGGCAACAGCAACGGCCTGTACTGCGTTTGGGTGGCAGCCGGGGCACCGAGCCGAGGATTCAGTTTTGCCTTTGGTGCCCACTGCTCTGCTGCCCAGCAGTTGGCTCCCAGTCGGCCACTGTGCCCCTGGCCCTCCTCAGCACCCCCGGTGCTGCCTGCGGTGCTCAGGGCAGCCCTGTCACCCCACAGCGGGTGGCAGGACAGAGCAGTGGCACCCTGCTGAACAGAGTGTTTACTGGAGAGGCAAAGTCATCGCTTCCAGTGGGGGATGAATCACCCCTGTCAGGAATTCTGCCCGGGGGCTTTTCTGTAAGAGCATGGAATTTCAACACTGGCCGCCCGTGCCCTCCCGGGTCCCCCCTTCTTGCACAACCTCTCGACGGGGTTGCTGTTCCCAGCCCCGGCTTTGCAGCCACAGCAACCCCTGCGGGGCACAGGGGTCCCAGCGCAGGGGGTCCCTGCGCACAGTGGGGACAGGGCAGGGACCAGGCCAGGTTCGCAGCGTGGAGCAGCTGCCCACCCACAGAGCTGCGCACCCCGGTGCCCCACAAAGCTGCCCCTGTCGCGAGTGGGTCCCCTGGGACCAAGGGCTCCCCAGTGCCGCCCATGCTCAGCAGTGCCTGTCGCCAGGTTTGGAGCCTCCAGCTGCACTGGCACCCACGAGCGAGCGGGTGTAGACGGAGAGGGGAAGTAGAGAGCTGCAGTGGG
Source organism: Corvus cornix cornix (assembly GCF_000738735.6). Classification (NCBI taxonomy): domain Eukaryota; kingdom Metazoa; phylum Chordata; class Aves; order Passeriformes; family Corvidae; genus Corvus; species Corvus cornix. Next base: position 12,188,921 of record NC_046347.1, read on the forward strand.
GGCTCTGACAGAGCATCTTCCCTCTGCTACGACCAGGCACATCCCACCCCCATTAGGGCTGACGGTGTGTGGGAAATGCTGGCAGGGTGGAGGCATGGGGCAGCAGATGGAGGGGCAGCTCCTGGTAGACCCCTGCCAGCTGCCACCGTCACCGTCCTGGTGCTGTCTTGCTGTGGGGGGACACCACTGGCCCAGCGGCTGCCCCACCATGGGCCAGGCTACTGGAGAGAAGGCGAGAAGGGAGCCAGAGCTTTCCCAGCAGACTGTGGTGACCCGAGAAGCCCTGCAGCCACGCTGGGACTGGGGATTCTCTCAGTTTCCACACACAGCAGAAACTCTGTGAGAACTGAGTGAGAGCAGAGGTGTTTCTGGATAAGGGGGAAGCACACTCAGAGCAGGAACTGAAATATCACCTTTGAGACTTGTGGCTCCTCTCAGCCTGGCGCAGCACAGATGGGCTGTGCCGGCTCCCAAACAAACCCCAACAACTTCAACCCCTGCCTTATTTGTTGCATTTTTTCATTACAAACCAGAAGAGTGTCATTTCAATAAAACAGCCTGTATTTTACCCTCCTTGTCTCAGGGTACAGACAACTGATTTCCGGACAGAAAGGATTTTGGTCTTTTTTGGTAGTACCTCCGTCACAGTGGCAGGACTGGCATGTGGGCCCTTTGCACTGAAGCTGTGGAAGCTGCTTTTATTTTTTGCTTTGCACTTTCTTCCATTCCTGGAAATAGCTGAAGTGGCCGCTCTGACCTGCCTGGTGGGAAGCAGCCACAGCCCCCTTGTCCCACTCAGCCCCTGCCCCTCTGCACCGTGCCAGGATGTTCCACTCCCAGAGGGGCTCCCAGGACACACAAGCTGAAGTCCCATGCACCAAGATCGAGCAGCTCCATCCCAGCCCCACACATCAGCTCCAGGCTGATTTATAGAAATCCAATGGCTGGGGCTGACGGTGCCTCCTGCCAAACCTCATTAACGGCTGGCCCAGGAGAAGGCAAACAGCTCATGCAGCAACAAGGAAATCCTTGTTTAAGCATTTCTGGCTGTGCAAGGCCCTTCACCCCATACCCAGGGGAGAAGGAGGAAGAGGAGGAGGTGAGGAGGAGGTGCAGGCTACAAGCCCCAAGTTGGCACCACCCTGGCAGCCAGGAGAGCCAGGAAGGAGACACAAGGGGACATATCAGGGTCTGCACAGGGAGGGATTCCCCAGAATGGTATGCGAGGTGGGGGAAAGCAGTAAGCTACATGGGCATGATGGGGGCAGAGGGCTCCCACTCTGCTGCAGGACCCTGCCTGCCCCTCAATGCCCCCTGCTCCCACCAACACGAGGTTCCCTGCACAAAGTGCTGGCCATGGGTGCAGTGAGCTCCGGGCACACCAGGCAGTGTGGGAGGCCGTGGGAGTCACGACCAGTGTGCCTGTCCACAGTGGGCACGGGACACCAGCACAGCTGGCCTGCAGACCTGGCACCAGCAAGCTCCAGAGCAGCATCAGTGACCTGCATCTGCTTGCCCCACGTGTGGCTCAGGATCTATTTCATCATCTGGAGAAAAGCATTTACTGCCAATAAACGGGCTAATTAATTCTCCTCAAAGACCTCTCAATTATTCATCTCGGGCCACAGAGAAAACAATTAGAGCACTTACCTCAGCCCTGGCTCAGCCAGTGTAGCAGCTGGTGGCCGGCAGGGCACGGCGGGGACGGCCCGGCACAGCTCTCGGCACGGACCCGCAGTGCCTGGCCATCCCCGGGTCTGCCCACCCGGCCGGAGCGTCCCTGCGGAGCGCTGGAGCAGGGCTGTGGAGCCGGCACAGCCACCAGTCCTTAGCCGTGATCGGCTCCAGCGCTCTCTCAGGGTACTACCAGAGCTCCCCCAGCACCAGGGCTCTCCCAGGGACCCCCGGCTGCTCCCTCCCCACAGCCCCATGGCAGCCCGCACTAGAGTACCCCGTGCAGAGGGGCTTTTTCCCCGACGGTTCTCCAGCTCCTTGGCCCTTGGGATGTTCCCTCTGCTCCGCAGAACAGGGCCAGCCCCTGTTCAGGTGCACCCTGAGAAGGGAAACCCTCGGCATGGGGGGCACGATGGGCTGGGGGGCCCTTCCCGGCACGGCCGGAACCCACGGGGGCTGCGGCCACAAAGGCCCTCCGGGGCCAGTCTCTCCCACCTGCTCCCGGTGCGCGGCGGGTCAGGCTGCCCCGCACTGGCGCCTCCGGGACCCCGGGGAGCGGGGCCATCGCCGCCCGGGGCCAGGCGGGCAGAGTCCCCCGCAGGCCCCCGGAGCCGCCGAGCCGGGCCGGGCGAGCAGAACCCGGCGGGTCCCGGGCTCGGAGACGCCCGTCGGGCGGGCAACGCGCCGCCGGCCGAGCCGGGAAGGGTTAAGGGCGGTCGGCGCCCCCCCGGCGCGGAGGCCGGGCCTGTCGGGAAGCCGGGATCTCTGCGGCGGTTTTACTGGAAAAGTCGCTGCCGGTGGAGGGGGGGCACCCGCGGCCTCGCAGGCTGGGGACGGGGCACCGGCCGGGACCACGCGGACACCGGGCTCCGGCTCCGGCACCGGCCCGCGCGGGGCTCCGACGGAGACTCCCCGGAGCAGCCCGCGGCTCCCGCACCGGACACGGCCCCGGCAGCCCCGGGACTGTGTCCGTCGGGGGTCTGTCCCGGGCCGAAGCTCGGCCGGTGCCGTGCGCGAGCGGCGGCCGCCGTGTGCCGCAGCTCGGGACATGTCACCGGCACCGGGACCCCGGGAGTGCGACGGGTGGGGGCCCGACCCGACCCGACCCGACCCGGCTGAGCCTGGAGCCGGCGCTCCCGGGAATCGCCCTGCCGCTCCCGGCAGCAGGAAACTGCTCGGCTCCGTGGCTCAGCCCCTCGGGGGCGACGGATGGCGGCTGCCCCGGCCCAGGTGGGACCGGGACCCTCCAGAACAGGCAGCGCCAGAGCCGCCCCACTGGGACGAGCCATGGAGCCCAAAGGGCACACAGGGTGAGCACCATGGACAGTGTGGCCGCAGGGCTAAGGCAGCCCGACAGGAAAACACCCCGAGCTCATGGTGAGCATGCTATGGTCTCTGCCAGGTCCTGAGTCAGCCCTTGGCACTCAGCACAAGACCCCCAGGGCATTGCCTGGGCCACTGACAGCTCCATGGCCGCAGCCACCGGCTCTGCTGGGAGGCTGGGAGCAGAGCCCATTGCCAGCCTTTCCCAGGACAACCATGTGTGCCAGAGGCAGAGGGCTCAGCTACAGCACCATGCTCCCCTCATCCTGCAGCCCCTCCTGAGCCTCCTGCAGCCGGGATGTGCCAGGGCTCAGCCCTGGGGACGTGCAGACCAAGCAGCTGGGCCTGGCAGGCCTGGGATGGGGCTGCCGGTGGGGCTGGTAGCAGGGGGGGCCCAGCTCCGGGAATTGGCCCCAGTGGTTGCCAGGCCTGTGGTAGGGAGGGGGGAAACCCGATCCTCCGCGGTGGGATCTGGGCTCCACTCCCGGCTCCCCAGCCAGGCCTCAGCTGCTAATTTTAGCCCTGGGGAGGCACAACTAGAGCAGGAGCTGAGCCCAGCAGGGCAGGGGCTTAGCCCACCACAGGAGCTGGTGTGGGCAGGTGGTGACTGCAGTCCTATGGTGCAGTGTGGTCCTGGGTGAGCCCCCCACTAGTCCCCAGCTGCCAGCCAAGCCCCTGGCCAGGCACTGGCACTGCCCACTCTCTGCCCAGCTCCCGTGGCCTGAGTTCAGCCACTCCACATACAAGGCATAAGCACTTCCATGGGCCCGGTCCTGGCCCCACCAAACCCCACCGTGGCCCTGCTGGGCCCCGTGCAGATGGGGGAGCTCTGTGGGTGCTGGTAGCAAGGGAGGACCCCCAAGGCAGGTCCCAGCCTGAAGTCCCAGGGAAAGGCACAGGGCTGAAAGACAAGGGGCTCTGTGGAAGACACCCACCCACACTGTGAGTCCCCCAGAAGTTGTGGCTGCTGCCCAGTGAAGGAGCCCCTGCTTGGCTGCAGACCCTGACTGGGCTGGGGGGGCTGCCCTTCAGCTTTGGGCACAGCAGGGCAGTCGACCACCCCATCAGGTGCTGTGGGAGTGGACGGGTGAGTGGCTAGGAAGGCTGTGCTGAGGGATGCTCCATCCATCCAGACCTTCCAAGCAGAGAAAGTGGCTCCAAAGCCTGCCCTGCCCTACAGCAGCAGCCCCAGGTGGAGGGGGGGATCCCTGGCCTAGGGCCCCACAGCTGCTCTTCCCCCAGCCCTTCACCTGCAGTGTGAAGGCTGCACTGCCCAGCGCTTACTGGAAGAGGAAGCTGCCGGGAAGGCGGTGTGTGTGGCGGGGCAGCTTTGGGGAGGCTCAGCTGGGCTCAGCAGCCGGCACAGCTCAGCTGTCCATGCTCCCAGGTCCAGGGCCAGTAACGGGAAGCGTCTGCTCTCAGTGACGGTAAATCAGATCGAGGAGATTAGAGGCCTTTTTGCCTAATCATGAGCAGCTTGAAGTTGGAGGACAAGTTCCTGGAACAAAGAGGAAATGGAGGCAGTAAATAAAGAAAAACTGTTAACATGTGGCCCTGTGTGTGAAAAACGTTTCATGAAGGACTGTTTATGGCTCACTCATCTGCGGGGCTGACAGCACGGGGGGGGTGACAGGGGATAGTGAGGGAGGGGGCTCCATGGACAAGGGCAGGGGTATGGGCAGAGTGGGCACCAGTGGGGCGGCTGCAGGGGGCTCAGGATAGGGGACCTGGGGCAGCCAAGGCTGGGGGGGCATGTGGCAGAGGGGGGAGAAGGCAGCAGCGTTACAGCAGCCATAGCACAGGCGGCTGGAGCACAGCACACGCGTTAGAGGGCAGGGGCTGGGCAGCATGGGCCCCTGAGGGGAACATGCCCCTTAATGCGCCTGCCCTATTGATCCCCTGCAAATGCTAGGAGAGGTGCTGGGTGCTGCAGAGCTGTGCCCCCCACCGTGGTAGCAGCAGGGAGAATGATCCAGCTGGTCCAGCCCAACGGGGGGAGGTGAGGGGGTCTCGCTACTGCTTTGGGCACATGCCCTCCTGCTGGGGGGCAGTGGGGATTTCTGCCAAGAGGCTGGTGGGTCCCCTCAGAGCAGGCAGGGAGTGCCGAGATCTGTGGAGCTGCCCAAAGATCCCAGAGCACCGCTGCAGCGCCAGCCCACCTGCGGTGCCACCGGACTGCACATCGGCTGCCAGGGAAGGCGCAGCCAGGGCCAGAGCCAATTCCCAGCGGCCAGACGACCCCGTGCCAGCCTTGTTGGCAGGGGGAGCAGCGTGGCGGAAGCAATTCCTGCTCAGCCATGGAAAGACTCTGGAGGATGCCCCTGGCGCTCCCTTCCATCGGACACCCAGGATGGGGATCTTGGCAAAGCGAGGGGCCGTGGGACAGTGCAGGGCCGGGGCAGCCCCCACCCGTGTTCCCAGCGCCAGCGTGTTGGGGGATGGGGGGATTGCAGGGACGGCGCCTCTGCAGGGGCTGCGCCGCCGAGCCGCGGAACGTGCGCGGGGCCCATGCAGGAGCCGCTGCCCTGTTCCTGCCCCGTGTGTCCGGGCCCCATTCCCGGCATGGGCGATCCCACCCCCGCCCGGGAGCGCTTGCGGGGGCGGTCCCGGCGATGCGGGCGGCGCCTGCGGCGGGGGCGGCTGCCGGGCCCGGGGGGGCGCAGCCGCGGGGTCCCGCCGCTTGCCGTGGACCTGCGGAGCGACACGGTGGCCCGGCCGTGCGCGGGGATGCGCCGCGCCATAGCCCGCGCCGCCGTGGGCGACGCCGACTACGGGGAGGACCCGGCACTGAACGGTGGGCGGAGGGGACGGGCCTCGCACGGGGTCCCTGTCTGCAAGCCCCCGACCCGGGGGCAGCAGGATGGGGAGGCCGGAGCGGGGCTGCGGGGGCAGCCGGGACCTGTGGGGTCCCCAAGCCCCTGGCCCCCAGGACATCCGTGTCCCCTTGCAGAGCTGCAGCGCCGGGCCGCGGGGACTCTGGGGACGGAATCGGCTCTGTTCGTGCCCACGGCCACCATGGCCAACCTCATCGCCGGTGAGTCCGGGGCTGCACCCGCAGCCCCCCGTGCCCCCAGGCTGTGGGCTGCTGCCCTTGGCCCCCTCCCTCACGGCCCTTCTCTCCCAGTGATATGCCACTGCCAGCGCAGGGGGGCTCAGCTGTTCCTGGGCCAGGACACCCTCGTGCACCTCTCCGAGCACGGCGGGGCCGCGCAGCTGCGTGCCGCGGGCAGCCACGGTGGGTGGGCACGCAGCGCTGCCGGCAGGGCTCGCAGGGCAGGAGGGCGGCCGCGTGCTGCCCTCCTCTGGCTGCCAGAGCATCTCCTGGATTGTCCCAAGCCACGGGCTGCGACACGAGTGGGGGCTGTACACACCCGATGGAGGGGACAGACGGGCAGAGGCCTGGAGCCCCCGTGCACCACCACTGTCCCCTGTCAGCTCCAAGCTCTCTCCTGCCCTGGGCACAGGTCGCCGGTGTCCACTCCCAGGCACCGCCAGATCTGCCGAATGGCACATTCGACCTGGACCAGCTGGAGCTGACCATCTGTGAGGCGCACAGCAGCCAGTACCACATGCGTCCTGAGCTCATCTGTCTGGAGAACACGCACATCTCGGCGGGGAGGCCGGGCACCGCCCTTCACCTATCGCAGGCAGGTGAGAGCCCACAGATGGTGCTGGCACAATCCTGCCTGGCATGGGCAGCTGGGCCCTGCACTTGGGGACACTGGAGCTCAGAGCGTGGCTCATGGTGGCACCAGATGCCCCAGGGGTCCCTCCCAAACTAGCTGCCCCTCTGACTCCCAGGTCCGTGGGCTTGCAGACCGTTACGGGCTGCGAGTGCACATGGACGGCGCACGACTGATGAATGCAGCAGTGGCCCAGGGTGTGGAGCCAGCTCAGATTGCCCAGCACTGTGACTGTGTGACCCTCTGCTTCTCCAAGGTCTGCTTGTGTGGGAGGGGTCCCCAAGGCTGGCAGGGACCAGCACAAGCTGCAGCCTGCCCCTTGTTTGCAGGTGTTGGGCTAAGAACACATGGGGCAGGCTGGGCCTGTACGCAGGAGGGGCAGCTGCCCCTGGGACAGCTGGGGTGACCCCGCTGTGGGCTCTGCGGGGCCTGGGTGCCCCGTCTGGTGCAGTGCTGGCAGGGTGCAGGGAGTTTGTCGCTGAGGCCTGGTGTGTGCAGCAGCTGCTGGGCGGGGGGATGCGGCAGGTGGGAGTGCTGGCAGCCGCTGCCCACCTTGGGCTGCAGCACACGGAGGTGATGCTGCGCAGAGACCACAACAATGCCCAGCACTTTGTGGAAGGTACCTCAGGGCCCCTTACTGTGCTGGGATGTAACAGCACACCTGGCACTGCCCAGCAATACCACGGTACTGGTGGCTTGGGCACCGTCCCTAGATGGCCACACTGGGTCTCCAGGCAGGTGAGGATGCTGCTGGGATCCTCACCTGGCTGGAGTGCCAGGATCATGCCATGACTGTCCCCATGCTGCACTCAGTGACGCTGGTACCACATGGGGGGAGAAAGGGCTCCCCTTCATCCAGAACCTGGAGCAGGGCTGGGGCAGGTAGCCTCTTCCAGATAGCTGGGCAGTGGGCTTGCATCACCTCGGCCTCCCACAGGTATCCATGTGCTGAACTCTCCCCTCTGGTCCATCAACCTGGCAGCGGTGAAGACCAACATTGCAATGGTAAATGTCCAGGGGACCTGGCCCTCCCCTGCTGAGCTCTGCGACCGCCTTTGTGCCATCAGCGCGGAGGTGGCTGAGACCGGGCAGGCTGTCAGCGTCTTGCTACTCCCCTGGTCAGCACAGACTGTGCGTGCTGTCTGGCACCACAACATCTCGGCCATGACACTGAGCTCACAAGGAGAAAGCTGGAATTTGTGGCCAGGAAGTGCCAGGAGGAATTGGCCTTGGGACTGCATCCGATGCCTCAAGGCACCGGGGGAGCCTGAGCACTCTGCCAGCCCCGCAGCTGCAGCAGTTAGGCAGCCCAAAGGACTGCTGCTGGGAACACATCTGGAGCCCCTTTGTCCTCCAGATGAGTTCCCAGCCATCTGAAACTCAATATCAGCCCTCACAGGCAGCCTGAAAAACCAATGTGAGCCCAGCCTAGTGGAGACCCCAGCTCTCGAGGCAGTCAGTGCACAAAATAAACGTGTTTTGGCGGTCCTGTAGCTGTGTTCTCTCAAATGTGCTCTTTTCCTGGCTCTGCAGCAGGGACATCATCATGGCCACGGTCCCCATGGAGGGACAAATGCTCGTGAGGACATGGAAGCATCTCAGCCACAGGACCAGGGTTGCTGCACAGCAATGCCAAGGTTTGTGTCTGGCCAGGACTGTCCCAGGAGCTCGAGCCCAGCCTGACCCAGATGGCTCTGTCACTCCCATTCCCAGAGGCTTATGTCATTCTGTCCCACAGCGGCAGGTGGGCTCCCCAGGCTTCCCCTGTCATGTTCTGGGTCAGCAAGTCCCAGAACTCTGCACTGGAAGAAGGGATTCTCTCAGCAGCAGTTGCACTGGGTGTGCACCCACTGGCTCCCTGGGAAGCACTACCCCAGGCAGCAGTAATTCCCATTTTATTTCATACTGCCAGTGTGCAGTTTAAAGGACACTGAGGGAACAAACTTCATGATCCAGCTGCCCAGACAGAGCCTTGCAGCCCTCAGTCCCTTGCGCTCCAGCGGGCAGGAACACTGCAGGGAAGGGGCACCAGCCTAGGCTGGGCTGAATGGAGAGGGCACGGTGGAGGTCTGAGACAGTGGTCACCCCATGTTGGAGCGAGGAGGCAGCAGGCAGGGGGATACCAGACGCCTGTTGCCACCACGCAGGTCCACAGTCCCCATCTGTTTACTCCTGACATGCCCTTATGCTCTTGAAATCATGTTCAGAATCACCTGGGATGAGGAGCCAAACCCTGTGAGCAGCCCCTGACCCCACACCTCCCTGCAGGGAGGTGGCAGCCAGCCCTAAGCCCACCTGATCTGCCTTGGCACAGCCCTCCTACCTACCTGAGTGAGGATGTAGTTGTCCTCTGACAGCTTCTCAATGATGTCAAAGTGATCCACACCAGCCAGATCCAGCAGAGAGACAGACCAGCCGGCTGCACGCAGGGCCTGTGGAGAGAGCAGTGCTGGCAGGATGAACCCCAAACTCCACCTGCCCTGAACAGAGCAGCAGGAATAATGTCTTGGCAAGGACTGCTGTCCTGCAGTGAGCCAGAAACTGCTCTGGTTCAGCACAGCTCTTCATCCCAGTTGGGCAAGTTGTTGAGGGCTGGCTGGAGCAGTGTCCCCACCAGAGCCAGGCAGGGTGCTGCTCACCTGGCCATGCTCCTGTGACTGCCTGGTGCTCACCTGTCTGTACTCCTGCAACTGCCTGGTGCTCACCTGGCTGTACTCCTGTGATTGCCTGCGAAACTCTGGGGAGTCATGCTGGGCCACAGCCATGAGCACCTCACAGGCTGCTGGCACTGCCGGGGTGACATGTCTCATGGGGCTGTTCCTCTGGGCCACTTCCCTGCAGGAGTCACCCCGGTGGCAGCTGATGCAGCCCTTCATTCCAGGAGCACCCGTGCCCTCAGCTGGACTCACCAGCTGGGGCAGGCATAGGAGCAGAGTGGCTGCAGAGCCACTGACGTTCGGCTGCCTGTGCTCTGCCCCCATGGCTGTCCCCATAGCATGTGGGCTCACCGGCTCATGTTAAGAACATCATTCACATAGGTGTGCAGGATGGGCTCCAGGTCGTACACGCCGCTCACCAGCACCGCTCCTGGAGGCAGAGGCACTGGCAGGTGAGGAGCTGCACCCTGGGTGGCTCCCACAGCCCTGGGGACCTCATAATCAGCTGGGGCTCCACAGCCCCGCAGCCTTGTCCCAGGTGTGGAGATCAGTTCCCCTCCAGACCCTGTTCTGGGACATAGCAGCACTACCTTTGATTTCTGGCACCTCTTGGAATTCTGTCCAGTCTGTGGACAGCACCATGGCCGCCAGGTGGGCCCCTGCTGAGTGTCCGCACAAGTAAACGCCTCTGAAAGGAGGAAGCAGTGAGCCAGCAGGAGAGAGTGACTGAGACGGACACCTAGAGACACTTTGCTCTGTGCAGAGGAGGCGGCACAGCCCAAATGTGTCAGCTCAGATGTTTCCCAATCCATCAGCTGCTGCCTTGTGCAGTGACAGGGGATTGTGGCCACAGGCACTGCCCAGTGCTTGGACCAAGGCACCAAAGCCTTTGCCCCACCGCAGGCCTTGTTTGCCTCCAGCCACTCTCACGAACCAACCCCCGAGCCGGGAGCTGCCCACCTGATCCTGGGGTACTGCTCCACCAGGAAGACGAGGCTGCGGCGTACCTGCTGCACCATGGCGTCCATGTGGCCTAGGCAGAGGGCAAAGGGCAGGGTTGGAGGGCACCGGGCTGCGCAGGCAGCTGCAGCCTCTGCAGGACAGCACCTACCTTCAGGGGCTGTGTCGTACCCCACCGCCACCACTGCCACCCCCTGCGACACCAGCGGCAGGGCTGCAAAGCCCGAGTCGTCCTTACTGGTGGAGAGAGATGCTGACAGGCTGTGGGTGCCGGGGGCTGCAAGGCCAACTGGGGACTGGCCAGACCCCATGTACACAGAGCAAGTCCCAGAGTCAGGAGAAGGGGTCAGTAAGAGTTGGTGAGGGGGTCCCTTTCCGAGGAATCCCTCACTGACAGCCCACCTTACCTCAAGCACTGCCAGTATCCGCCATGGATGTAGACCAGAACCGGGAAGGCTGTGCAGCACAGTGGGGGATCAGCAGGGTGTCCACCCTGCCCACTCCCGCCCCCGCCATCCCCGTCACTGACTTTCACAAGGGTCCGTGGGAAAATAGATGTCCAGCTTCTCCCCGTCCCCGTTGCCATAGGGGACGTGCAGCAAGGTCTGCGCGCTGGCCCGGGCCCGTTCGGTTCCTGCGGGGGAAGGCGGTGGAGCACGGGGCCGTGGCACCGAGCGCAGCCCCTCTCCCGGTGCCCCACGTTCCCCACCTGCCGCCGTCACCGCGAGGTGGGCGCCGATGATGGTGTCCCGGTCGAGGCGGGGGGACCAGCGACTGGGAGAGTACTGGTCCTCCAGCGCCTGCGGGGAGGCAACGGGGCTGCGGCGGGGGCAGCGCCGCCGGGGCGGCGGGGTCCAGGGGAAAGCCCCTACCCCGCCGCTCGGACGAGAACCGCGCTTCTGCCCACCCTCGAGCCCTGCCTCGGGGCCCCTACCTCCATGGACATATCCCGCCACCCGCCCATGCTGCGGCGCTCCGGTGCCGCTCCCGGTGCCGCTCCCGGTGCCGGCCCCGCGCCCCCCCCCAAGGGGCGGGGCCAGGCGGGGGCGGGGCCAGGCGGGGGCGGGGCCAGCCCGCTCCCATTGGCCGCCCCGGAGGCGAGGCCCGAGCGCGGGGGCGGGGCCGGAGCGCGGGGCGCGGCAGGGCCCGGGGGCGGGGCCGCCCCCATTGGCCACTTGGGATCGGGGGCGGAGCCGCCGGGCAGAGGAAAATAAAATTTTGGCGCCCTTGACTCCATTGGGCAGCGCTGCCGCGCGGCCGGCGCAGCCCCTTTCGCGATTGGCTAGCGCGGCGGCGCGTGGGTGCGAGGCCTCCTCCGATTGGCTGGCGCGTCCGCACCGGAGCAGCGCGCGCGGGCTCGGGCCGGCAGTCCGCCATGAACTGTCTGACGGTGCCCCGGTGTCCACCCCGGCTCCCCCAGCCGGCCCCGCGGGCAGATACAGGTAGGCACCGCTGCTGTGTATCGGGCTGGGGGATAGATACGGGGACGGTACTGCCCCGGGCACGGCCTGGGAGGCGAATATAGGTGCCGCCCCAGGTCACCGGGCTGAGGGGGCTGCGGGCCAGGGGCTGCACCGGCACTGGGTGGAGCCGGGGCTTCCCGTTGACCCGCTGTTCTGACCCCACCGTTCTGCCCCTAGGTGATCTTCGGACCCATGTTCTCCGGAAAGAGGTAGGCCCGGAGCGGGGGGCGCAGGGCGGGGCCCGGGGTCACGGGAATGCGGCGGGCCGAGGCTGAGGCCCGCTGACACCGTGTCTTGCAGCACGGAGCTCATGCGGCGAGTGCGACGGTTCCAGCTCGCCCAGTACCGGTGCCTGCTGGTGAAGTATGCCAAGGACACGCGCTACAGCTCTTCCGGGGTCTCCACACATGACAAGTGCGTTCCCGGGGCAGGAGGACACCCCATTTCCACGGGGCTGCCTGGCCTGTCCAGCTCACTCCTTCCCTGCCCACAGGAGTACCATGGAGGCCCTGCCCGCCGGGCTCCTCCAGGACGTTTACCAGGAGGCGCTGGGTGCTGCCGTCATCGGCATCGATGAGGGACAGTTCGTAAGTGCATGGCTGGGGTGTCTTGGCTGGGCTCTGCGGGACACAGAATCCTCCGTACACCCTATGCAGACCAAGGTCTGTGTCCTTTGCAGGAGGGGGTGGGAAGTAATGCCCTGGGGCAGTTTGATCCATGTAGCCTGTGCTCGTAGTCAAACTCTCCTTCCCTATAGTCCCTGCAGACAGAGGACGGTGGGACTGGAGCTCATTTCACAGACGGGGCACATGGCTCTGATTTTCCTTGTTCCTGGTGCTGCTGTCTGGGCATGCGCTGTGGGATCTGGAGCCAAGTGCTGCCCTCCATCCCTCTTTATGTTGTGCCTGTACCCCCTCCAGTTCCCAGACATTGTGGAGTTCTGTGAGACAATGGCCAATGCTGGGAAAACCGTCATTGTTGCTGCTCTGGATGGGACTTTCCAGAGAAAGGTAAAACAGTCATTTTGGTACAGCAGCTGCTTTGGGACCCTCGTGGAACCCACCCAGCAACATCTTCTTGCTGTCTTGCACAGGCCTTTGGGAGCATCCTGAACCTGGTGCCACTGGCAGAGAGCGTGGTGAAGCTGAACGCTGTGTGCATGGAGTGCTTCCGGGAGGCCTCCTACACCAAGAGGCTGGGAGCAGAGCGGGAGGTGAGTCCCCTTGGAACAGAAACTGTTTCACCTTGCCAGTCCTGCTGGTACAGAGACTCCCTCTGGGGAGCTGGGCTCCACAGTCACTCTCCAAATTTCCCTGCCAGGTTGAAGTGATTGGAGGAGCTGACAAGTACCACTCCGTGTGCCGAGCCTGCTACTTCCGAAAGCGACCCCAGCAGGCTGGGCCAGAGAACAAAGAGAACATGCCCCTGGGCCTGAGGCAGCTGGAGACAGCTGCACCTCAAAAAATCTTCACTTGACTGCTGGGAAAACGGAGGGGAAGGGAGCTCAGTGCTGTGGCTCCCAGGCACCGGCTCTGCCTCTCTCTACTTTAGCAAACTGTTCAGTGCCTCAGCCCTCCCTACCCAACCTCCGCTGCTCCCCACACCAAGCACCACAACTGAGGATCTACCAGGCCTGATGCTGGGGGAAGCTGAAGCAAAAGCCTGGCTAGAGTGAGTTCCCATCTCAGAACAAGGAGAGGGACGAACACAGAGTTACTGATGCTGCCACACGCAGGCCCTGGGGCACTGCACGTCAAGCCAGGCCACAGTGCTTCCGCCGCTCGCTGTGGCTCTGGCCAGCTCTCCCTGTGGTCTATGCGTGCTCAGGCTGGCACTGGTGCCTGTGAATGCAGCCCTTCTGTCTCGTGCACTGTTGCTAAATTCCAGGTTTCTCAAGACAATGTACAGCCATTAGTATTTTAAATGCAATTTTTAGTTTCCTTTCCTAACAGCCTGAGGTAACTTGTCCATTGTCACAGAGCTGTGGCACAGCTTTTAAACTGACATGTGGCAGCCCAACCCTGGGCAGGCCCTCGACCTCTCTGCCAGCACACTCGCTTGTGTTACTGCCTTGTCAATTATTGAAACACAAGAAGGTGAAGGAAGGCCAGTCAGCCTAGCAGCTGACTCTTCTGAGGTGTTGAACTTCAAAGGGCTGTGTTCTAGCAGGCTGTGACAGAGTCCTTTGGAGAAACTGGTCCCAGGGAGAGCCTCCTCCAAATTCAGGGCAGTTTTTCTCAGGTTCAAGGCTGGTGCTGCAACTTTGGTGCTATGTTACCTGTGAGGGGTTTGGAGGCTCAGAGTTTCATCTATCAAGATTTGGACGATTATTCCAGGGAAGATCCAGCTGCTTGGCAAAGGGGCTCTCCTCTGAGGAGCTGCTTCTCCACCCTAGTCATGTCTCTTGCTCCCTCCTCAGCTTTCCAGAATTCTCAAGGCTGACTCTTACTCTGCTCTAAGCTGACTGAAGGATCCTCTTCCCTCTTTGTTTGACTCAGATTCTGGAATGTTGTTGCTTCCTTATTCCCTGTAAAAGTGGTTTTTCCTGGAAGCCAGCATCCACAGGCTCTGAGCAGTAGCTCTTTGCCTAGGCCAGACCTCTGCATCCGAGTGCAGGGTTGCTGTTTGCCTGTCTCCTGGAAGGCTCCAAGAGCTGCCTGAACTCCCCCTGCTGCCCCATTACAGGTGAGAATAATTGTACTCACAAGCGCTCGATTGCCAGCCCTGGGCTTTTCCCCCAGGGCTGAGGAAAGTGATGGTGCTGCTGCTGCTTTAGGTTAATAAATAACTTAATGAACCTGTGTGTGTGTGTGTTTTCTACCAGAGCGTTCTGCTAGGTCTTCCTGGCCCTGACCAGTGAGACAGCGTGGGCTGGTCACAGGGCGCGAGGGCTGCACACAGGCCTGGTGTTGGAGCTCTGCTCGGACCAGGGAGCACGAGGAGGGTGGCCTAAAAATAGCCACCAGCATGAGTGTGCTGTTTGCAGTGCAGCAGTTGGCAGGGGCTGCACTGCCCCACCTGGCACCCCCAGCTCTCAACGGGGAGAAGGCAGGAGCCTTTTCTGCTCCCCCAGAAACAAAAGGCACGTGACGGCTCACATGGTGGCTTGGTGAAAAAGTTTATTCCAAGCATACAGTGACAACTGCTGGAACACTGGCCCCAGCAGTGACAGCCCACATGGCTGCTGGGAACAGCTTTACCACAGCACAGCAGCAAACACAACCTGAGACAACGGCCCCACAGGCAGCTGGTGTGGCCGGAGGGAGCCGTGGGCAGGGTGCAGGAGCACAGCCTTGCAGCAGCAAGGGCAGCACTCAGGGGGAGGCATGCAAGGGAAAGAAAGTGCTCCAGCCCTTTCCTCAGCTGGAGCAGCCATGGCCCTGCTGAGGGATCTCAGCACTCACTGCTCCCACAGATCCCAAGCCGCATCATCCAAGCACCAGCAGCTGTAGTGCAGGCTGGAGGAAGGCACAGCACGGCATTAGAGGCAAGAGAAAAGGGGGCTTTGGCAATAGCTCACCCAGAAGCAGTCAATGGGGGAAGGCACGGGAAGCCAGCACAGGCAGGAGCTGGGCCTGGCTGTGCTATGGCAGCGAGAGACGGCACTTGGGGGAACGCAGCCAGCAGGGCTGAAAGGCACTGGAGATAGGATGGACCAGGGCAACAGTCACAGGGGCAGAGCCTGGCCAGGTTCAGGGGCTGTGAACCACACCCCACCACCAAGGCACCACAGCAAAAGCAGAGGTTCATCCATGCCAGGGCCGCCCACACACCCAACTTCCCTCAGCTGCAGTGTTCACCCAGCAGCTGCAAATCATCGTGTGCCAAATCACCCACGGCACACCGGCCTCTGGACCTCCAGTGAGGATCTCAGCTCCAGGACCAGGCCCAGGCCCCTCCTACACCCCATGAGGAGGGCCAGTCACCTTCAAACAAAGCAGCCATCACCCTCCTGCCCCACTGTCCCCTCCAAGTCACAGATCCCTCCCTCCCACCCCGCGGAAGGAATTGCACTGATACAGCCGTCCCGCGGGTGCCAGCCAGGGCTCAGTACACTGGTGGTGGCTGATACCCCTCTGGGGCTTCCGCTGTGTGTGTGAAGGGTGGCTGCTGGTAGCTCTCATGGCTGATGTTGGGATAGCTGGAGTAGGGAGTCGAAACCTCCGGGCTGGGGTCGGCATAGCTTTGAACAAAGTCCTCCACCCCCATTTTGTACCTCTTGTAAGCGAAGGTGAGCAGGAGTCCCTGCAGAGAGAAGGGGGCAACAGCATTAAGGCCATTCCAGGCTGTGGAATGCAGGGGGCCCCTTTGTGCTCCCCTCAAGTGGGGCAGGGTGGTTCACTTACCCAGGAGAAGATAGAGAAGAAGCTGAAGGTGATGGCAGCACGGGCAGAGTCCGCCCCGATGTACACATCCTCGGCCCGTGTCCAGGACCACTGGTTGGTCAAGAAACAGAAGCCGATGAACCATAGGAAGGTCCAGAGACCTATGGGGGGAAGTGGCATGAGGGCCAGGGCTGGTTCTGCTGCTTCTGGGCAGTCCCAGGGCCAGACCCAGCGCCACCGTGCAGGCTGGCTCAGGCACCCGGCCAGGGGCAGCCACTCCTCGAGGCACTCAGCAGAAGCAGCAGCGCGTGGCCCGCGGGCAGCACGCCAGACGGGAGTGACTCCCTTCGCCAGGCACCGGCAGCCACGTCACGGGACAAGGCGGCCATTGTGGCAGCGACAGGAGGCACAGCCCTGCCCCGCGCCCCTGGTACCTGAGAAGCCGAGGTCGGCCAGGACCAGGTACTTGCGGTCGGTAGTGTTGCTGATCTGGGGGAAGTAGACGTCCACCATGAAGAAGAAGATGCAGGCGAGGAAGGCGAGGACGCCGATGCCGATGCCGTAGCGACAGGCGTCCTCGTTGTGGTTGAAGATGCAGAAGAGCTTGGGGTCCTCGGCCCCGCTCGTGTAGCCATCCCCGATCAGGCAGGCGAACACGATCAAGGCGAAGACCTGCGGGGCGGAGCCGATGTCCGGTGGGCGGCACCGAAGCCGGGGGGGCCCTCTTCGGGGGCTGCCCGTCCCGGCGGGCGAGGGGCACCGGCTTGCGGCAGGGGGACGCCGTCCCGGTGGGGCTCTCCCGTCCCGTCCCGCCCCGACTCACCGCGCTGACGATCCGCGCCAGCACCTGCGGCTGCTGCACGAAGCGGACCAGGTCGAAGGCACCGCCGGCCTTGGCCGCCCCGTAGGCGCCTCCGCCGCCCTCCATCGCGCTCCGCCGCCGCTCCTGCGCGGCACCGCCCCGGGAGGGCCGGCCCTGGCGGTCCGGCGGCGCCGGGGCGGGGCGGGGCTGGCCTGGTCCGGCGGGACAGGGCTCCCCCGCCCGGGCATAGAGCACCGCGCTGGTCCCGCGCCTTATCCTGGTGCCCCGCTCCGTCCCTCCTTCCGCCCCTGTGTAACGGGGAACGGGGAGTGCCAGCCCCACGCCTCAGCCGCCGACGGGTCCCGGTGAGCGCGGCCGAGGGGAAACGGGGGCTTTTGGGGGGCTCCCGCCGCCCCCACCCGGTACCGGGAGGCGGCAAGAGGGACGGGACGGACAGGGCTCGGTAGCCCCCGCCGTCCCCGCGGGTCCGCACCCACGCGAGCCACGGCCCGGACAGCAGGCGGCGGGAGCCCCGGGGAGCGTTCTGTCGGCTCCCGGTATCGGGCGAGCGGGGCCTGAGGGGGAGCCCCGGGGCGGCCACCTGCCCCAAGCAGCCTTAGCCCGCCCCGGGGGAGGCTGCGGAGCCCGAGGGCGGTGGAGGAGGGAGAGCAGGGGAGGAAGGAGACAGCACTGGGCAGGGGAACACGGTGCGGGGCACAGGGGTGTTTGCCTCGATGTGTCCTCTTAGGGCCAGTCCGGGTCCTTTCCAAGCCGAGCTCCGGGACTGGTGCTCGGAAGCTCCGTGCCTGCCCCGGAGGGTCCCGGGACGGCGGGCGGAACCCGCTCGGCGGCGGTACCGCCCTATCCGCCCTCTCTTCCTTCCTGACGCCGAGTTGGGCTGGACCCAGGGTTAGTCCCAGTTTAGCCCCGCAGACGTCGCGCTCACCGCTGCCCCCGACCTCGCACGCAGCGGCTCCGGCTCCATCCCAGTCCCGCAGGCCGGCAGCGCTCGGGAGCCGCGGAAACCGGGGGAGCCGCGGAAACCGGGGGCTGGCGGGGGCCGGCACCAGTGGCGCCCGTCTGCTCACCGTGGCAGGGCCCGTGTAGGAGGGACCCGCTCGGGCCCGCAGGATGTCCCAGCCGCCCTCCATCACTCTCCACGTCCCCGAGGGCACCGAGAGCGATGGGTGAGTGTGACCTGACCCCGCCCGCTGCCCTGCCGTGCCCTGGGTCCTGCATCCCAGGGGCACGAGGCTACGACCCCACGCCCTGCAGGCACCAGGTGTCCGTGCCACCATGTCCCTGTGTCCCTGCAGCCAGGAGCCCAGTCCGGACAACGAGAGAGCCCTGCACACCTCATTCCACCAGCTCATCCTGGAGCAGAGCAGCTTGATCGAGGCAGGTCTGGAGCTGGAGTTGCAGGAGAGGGACAGAGGTAAAGCTCTGCAGCCTCAGCCAGGGCAGGTTGGGGACAATGTATGTGCCCAGGGCCATCTCCCGGCCCTGACTCTGCTTGGGCCAGCGGTGTCACATGTCAGTGCTGTGGCCAAAGCATTCGTAGGAGCCTGCTGATGCCTTGACCAGTGCAGAGCAGGGCAGTCCAGGGCAGACCAAATCTTGGGGACACAGAAAGCATCCCTGGAGAAGGGGGTACTCTGGGAAAAGCACACACCAGGGCACACACCTAGCCTCTGTGCTGGAGCAGAGCAGCAGGGAAACAGGGATGAGCCATGGGCTCTCTGCATTCTCTGCCTTCCCCCTCCCAGAGTCTCCAGCCTGCTTGGCTACTCCAGATGCCTGTGCTGGAGCCTGGCCAGAGCCTGGGCAAGGTGAGGAGCACCCCAGCTACTCCTCTGCCTCCCTGCAGATCTTGGCCAGCATGCCTAGCCGCACCATCGGTAGGTGCCACCCACTTTCCCACCCTTCCCCAGGTCCCAGAGCCCCTTGGAGAGCTCTTGCGCCTGCCTGGTCCCCCACGGCCGCCCGAGCCCTGCTCTGCTCTGATCCACAGGACGCAACCTTGGGGCCATCATCTCCCAGTACTGCAACCGCACGGCCCGGCTGCGGCGCCGGAGCAGCCGCCCACCCCTGCAGCAGCTCTGCCGTGCGGCGCGGCCCAGCCTGCGCCAGTATGACCTGGAGACTGACCCCACCAGGGCCACGCTGGAAGGTGAGGGTCCCCCAGTGTGTGAGAAGGCAGTGCTGGCCACTGTCCCTACGCTGGGTTAGGGACAGGCATGCTGTTACCTGGCCAGCCGTGTCCCACTGAGCCCCTTGTGCCGCAGACAAGCGGCGCCTGCTGGTAAAGGAGCTGCTGAGCGTCTCACCCAGCCAGTGCAGCCACATGCTGCTCACCATGCCCCTCAGCCTGGCGGAGAAACGCATCCTCCGGTAGGACCCCATCCATCAGCACCAGCGAGGCAGGACTCCCACAGCCGGAGCTGTGCCAGGACCTGTGGTACCCTCTGACACCCCTCTCTTCTGGGCAGGCGGCAACTGAGCAGGCAGAGGGACCCGCTGAGGCAGCGCACGCATCACAGGGCCCCCTTCTCACCCTGTGGTTGGTCCAAGGTCTATGTCATCCTTGTAAGTCAGGGGCACAGGTCTGCACAGAGGCTGTGAGGGCTCCAGTGCAGGCTCCAGCCCCACTGCTCTCCCCATTTTCCTTTTCCCAGGGCTGCCGAGGTCTCTGGTACAGGATCCTCTCCCTGCTCCGCACTGCACAACCCTGGCACTATGCCCTGAAGCAGATTGGGGGCCGCTTTGGCTCCAGTGTCCTCTCCTACTTCCTCTTCCTCAAGATGCTCCTTATGTTCAACTTCTTTTCATTCCTCATCCTCCTGGCCTTCGTGGTGGTCCTGCAGGCTGTGTACCCCCCTGCATCAGTCAGCCCCCAGCCCTTCACCGGCCTCGAGCTCCTCACAGGAGGAGTAAGCATGGCCCAGGCAACCCCAGATCAGGGGCTGCTCCAAGCCTGGGGGGCAGCCCCACTTTCCCACTGCAATAATACCCCAGCCCAAGGCTCTGTGTCCCTGAGGCTGGCACAGAGGTGCCAGGCTAAGCAGGAAGCTGCGGGCCCCATGGTGTGCTTTCCTGCAGGGCTACTTCACGCACTCACTGCTGTACTACGGCTACTACAGGAACATCACCCTAAACGACCCCTGCACCTCCAGTCCTAAGGGCAGCATGTGCCCCCTCGCAGCCCCCCTGTTCCCGTACAACTTGCCACTGGCCTACCTGTTCAGCATTGGGGTCTCCTTCCTTGTCACCTGCATCCTGCTGGTGTACAGGTGGGTCAGCAGCACCTGTGGCGCTGCCAGCCTTCCCCTTCACCCAGCCCCAATCCCTGATGCCCTTCACCTCACTGCAGTGTGTCCCGCTCTTTTCGGGAGAGCGTGAGAAGCTCTATGGGGGACTTGGCCATCAAAGTCTTCTGCGCCTGGGACTTCAAGGTGATCCAGAGGCGCTCGGTGAAGCTGCAGTGTGAGAACATCTGCACCCAGCTGAAGGTGAGGAGCTGGGCAATGCAAAACATCCCAGACCCCAACCTTGCACCAGTGCTTTGTCCATCACCCCTCGGGGTCCTGCCACGGTGCAGTGGGATGAAACCTTGCTCTGGACCCAAAGCGGATTTGGCAGCTCTGCCACTGCTCTCTTCAGGAGCTGCTGGTGGAGCACCGCTCCCGCTCCCGCTCCCGGAGCCGCTGCCAGTGCCTGGGGCACTGCATCGTGATATTGCTGGCCTGGGTCCTGGCACTGGGCTGTGTGTCGGGCTGCGTGCTGGCTGTGCACTACTTCTCGGAGCACATGCACATGGTGAGTGCCTGGGGTCGGAGGGACAGGGCTGGGATACTGGGGGGAGAGGCAGGGACAGCCCCACTGCAGCTCTGCTCCTGGCCTGGGCATTTGCTGCTCTCCCCAAGGACACCACACCTGGCTGCCAACAGCTGTGCACTCACCCCAGTACCTGCTCACCAGGTTCAGCAGGAGCAACAAGCACAGGGCAGTGGCAGATGGCAGCAAGAAGCCATTCTCCTGGTCCTGCCCCTTGTGGTGTCCCTCCTCAACGCGTTGATGCCCCGCCTGTTCAACTTGCTGGCGATGTGGGAGAAGCAGGACTCCCCGGTGACACAGGTCTACGTGGCAATCATCAGGTGGGCTGGCTGGGGCCCTGGTGGATGGAGCGTGCTGCACCTGCACCTATGGCAGGCAGGGAGGCTTTGGGGCCAGGCACCCCATCTTTGGGGCTTGGCCCCTCCACCCCCTGGGCTCAGGAGCTTCTGGCACTGTTCCTGCTCCCCAGGAACCTCATCCTGAAGACGATGGTTCTCATCCTGCTGTGCTCCCAGTGGCTCAGCCGGAGTGTTACCTGCTCAGCAGAGGAGGTCAGCACCACTGCCCCAGAGCCATGGAGGGCTGGGCTGAGCTTGGGGTTGTGCAGGGAGCTGGTGGCTTCTTCTTTACTAGATATCAGGGAGAAATTCTTCCTTGTGAGGGTGGTGAGGGCTCTGGCACAGGCTCCCAGAGAAGCTCTGGGTATCCCTGGAATTGTTAAAGGCCAGGTTGGACAGGACTCAGAGCATCCTGGTCTAGTGGAAGGGTGTCTCTGCCCAGAGCAGGATGGGGAAAGAGATGAGCTTTAGGGTTCCTCCCAACCCAAGCTATTCTGTGATTCTGTGCCACACTTGATTGTCTCCCCAGTGCTGGGAGACGTGTGTGGGGCAGGACCTGTATCGCTTCATGGTGATGGATTTCATATTCACCTTGCTGGACATGCTCTTCGGGGAGCTGATCTGGAGGTAACGTGCCCCAAGACATGGCCCCCCACCTGTGTGGCATCCCTGCATGGTCCCAGCTCTCCGGTGCACCCAGGCTCTGCTGCCATCAGAGGGGAAGGTGGGGTGTGAGGTCCCCCCAGGCAGTGTGGGAGCAGAGTTCCACTTCTACCCAGGCTAATCCTGGAGAAGAAGCTGAAGACAAAGCAGAGGCCAGAGTTTGATATCGCCCGAAACGTGCTGGAGCTGATCTATGGGCAGACCCTGACCTGGTGAGATGTTTCTGCCTTCTGTGGCTCCTTCCTCTGCTGGCAAATGACCTGCAGTTCCCAGGAGCCCTGTGGGTGCTGTAGCTGTGCCCACCTCTGTCTCTCCTGAGGCTCAGACCCAGGCAAGCTCATCTTTCCCCTGCTCCCAGGCTGGGTATTCTCTTCGCTCCGCTCCTGCCAGCTGTGCAGATGCTGAAGCTGCTGCTGTTGTTCTATATCAAAAAGGTGTGATTTCCCCCCAGCCCTGCAACTCCCCATGGGGTGAAACTGCAGTGACGCTGTGCCCTGTCACCATCAGCCTCTGCTGCAGCAGTGGTGCCACATGAAGCGGCCTCGTGCTGGTGGGACTGAGTGGGGGTTTCTGGGGATAGGATGTCCCCGAGCTCGCTTGGCTCCCAGTGGGTGGGAGGGAGGGGACAGCAGGGTGTGGACTGCCCTCCAGGAGTTGGCAGCCCGCAGGACTGCTCCCTGTCCACAGACCAGCCTGATGTGGAACTGCCAGTCCCCCAGCAAGCCCTGGCAAGCATCACGCATGAGCACCATGTTCATCACTCTGCTGTGCTTCCCCTCCTTCCTGGGTGCAGCTGCATTCCTCTCCTACACCATCTGGTCGTGAGTACCCACGAGGCCACGGCTCAGGGCACAGGACCCCTGGCTACCTGAAGAAGGAGGGGTTGGGGAGACCATGGCCCCTGTCCCTGGCATCCCCCAGCTGCAGACTATGAGGTGCCGCCCCAGGCAAGGGACGTGCTTCCCGTCTACTGGCCTGTGCTCACTTCTTCCAGCTGTTCCTGGTGCAGGATGCAGGGATGAGGACCCCCTTGTCCAGCTCTGGGGATGCTGGGGACAGTGAGGCTGGGTCCCTGGAGGGCTGAGACAGGCAGTGCCCTGGGCTGGGGGCAGCAGTTGCTGGGCTGCTCATTGCTCTGAACGCCCTGTTGGTCTGCTTGCTCAGGGTGCAGCCATCAGAAACCTGCGGTCCCTTCCGGGGGCTGGAAACCATCTACAAGTCAGGGAAGAGGTGGGTGCTAGTGCTGGAGAAGTCCAACCCCAACATCACCTGGTTTGCCTGGGTCTACCAGCACCTGTTGGAGAACACCTGGCTCCTGTTCTTCATATCCATGGCCCTGATGTGAGTATGGACCCGAGCCCAAGGCTGAACCCTGGGCCCTTGCTTTGAGGGTCCTGCTGCCACAGCCCTGAGTGGGGCTGGGAGCCAAGGTGTCACTCCGCAGCCCTGTGGCCCATCCCAGTGCCAGGAGCACAGTGTCCCTCAGCTTCCTGCCTGGCTGCCACCGTCCCATCCTGCTGTCATTGCAGAGCTGTGATCTACTTCAACATCCAGGTGGTAAGAGGCCGCCAGAGGATCATCCGCCTGCTCCAGGAGCAGATTGCCAATGTGCGTGAGCACTGCCCCTGCCCATCTCGGCTGCTTCATAAGCCTGGTCCAGCCCCAAGACTGCTGGTTCGGGCTCTGGCCCCATCAGCACCGCCACTGAGCCACCCCACTGCTGCTCACTGCACTGTCTGTGACATTGCAGGAAGGGGAAGATAAGATATTTCTCATTGAGAAGCTTCACTGCGTTTACAAGCAGAGAGACAGATGCTCCTGAGTCCCAGGTGAGGCCAGCATGAAGGGCAGTGGGGCGGGGCTGCCAGGGCACCCAGAGCTCAGCCGGGTGCACAGATGTTCCTCTGCCTGTCCCAAGGTATGCACGGTCCTTGGTGTTGCTGTGACCCAGGGACAGGGAAGGGGATGGAGGCAGGTCTGGGACAAGGAGGGAGATGACACTTAAGAGTCTCCTCTCCCACATGGGATCTTAGGGACTCTGTCCTCTTAGTGTCAAGCCCCACAGGAAGGAATGGGATGGAATGGACTCTGCTTGCAGCTGGGACTGAATCTGTCCACCACAACACAGCGCTGGAAGCTGGGGGACAATGGAGTGCTGAGGAAGATCCTCCCTTCTTGCCATGGCCAAGGACCCATTGGGGCATGTCACTGGGAATGCTGCATCAAAAGGATGCAGGTGCTCCTGCTGCCTGGAGCTGCTGGGGTGCAGTAGGTACAGGACCAGGGCTGCTGTCACAGCAGGGCACAGCTCCGTGCAGGACTGCCTCCCAGCACAGCCCTGCTCCATGGCTGGTCACTACTTGCAGAGAAAAGCTCTTCAGCTCTCCCTCCTGCCAGTGTGCCCTGCACTGTTTTCAGAATCCTTTGGGGACCCAGCTCCAGCCCAGTGCGAGAGCAGCTGGCTGATTCCGGCCCCACAAACAAGGTCACGGGGCCACCCCCAGCAGCCCTGCACCCACTGCACTGGCTGGTGGGACAGACTTGGAAGAACCACTGTGATGCTGAGTACTGGGCTGGGCAGGGACCGTGTGGGCTCAAGGTGACCTGGCCCATTAAAGTGCTGCTGTGCAGGAGTGCTCTGGCTGATGTCTGGACCTGTTGGGCTGGAAGCGGGCAGGTGGGGTTGGTGTGTCAGCGGTGCTTGTGGTGGTGACTCAGCAGCAGTGTCAGGGTGTGCTCGGGCTTCTTGGCACCGCGGGGATGCCTGGGGCAGAGCTCAGTTCAGCCCACACTGCTGGAGCAAAGGCCACTGCCACCCCACTTGCCACTCACCATCACGGTGCAGTATCTGCAGCCCCCAGCACCAAGAGCCACTCCTCTCCATATCATGCTGTTGGCAGCTCCAGGCCCTGCTATGGCAGCTGCCCTGGTGCCACAGCACTGACAGGCCCAGGGTAGGGTGTGCTGTGGCGTGTGCCAGGCGCAGGCAGCCACCCCTACCCTATGACTTGGCACCAGGGCTGCCGGGTGAGGCAGCTGCCTGCCCAGCTGGGCTGGGCCAGGCCATCAGCGTGGGCACAGGGCAAGTTACCAGCACGGACAGACACTGCTTAGTGGTGTGGGCACAGGGCAGGTTCTCTATACAGCCCCATCTCTTCCTGGGGTGCATTAGGAAAAGCATTGCTAGGAAGTCAAGGGAGGTGATCCTGCCCCTCTGCTCAGCCCTGGTGAGGCTACAGCTGGAGTGCTGTGTCCAGCTCTGGGCCCCTCAGGACAAGAGGGACATGGAACTCCTGGAGCAGGTCCAGCAGAGGCTACAGAGATGATGAAGGGACTGAAGCATCTCTCTAATGAGGACAGGCTCAGGGAGCTGGGCCTGTTCAGACTTGAGGAGAGACAACTGCCAGGCGGCCTCATGGTCTGTCAGCAGGGAGGTGTCAGAGGATGGACCAGGCACTGCTCCATGGTGCCCAGCAATGGGCAAAGAGCAACAGGCAAACTGATGCACAGAAGTTCCACCTGAATATGATCCTGATGGGTCCCCTCCAACTCAGCACATTCTATAATGTTCTATTAGAAAGAACTTCCCTGTGTGGGTGACTGCAGACTGGAACAAATTGCCCACAGAGGGTGTGCTATCTTCCTCACTGGAGATAGTCCAGAACTGTCTGGATGCAATCCTGTGTCATGTCCTCTGGGATGACCCGGCTTGACTAGAGAGACTGGACCAGATGAACCACTGTGGTCCCTTCTTCCAATTTCACCCATTCTGAGATTGCCTGAGCCCAAGTGAGCGCTGGAGAGCAGCTGTGGGCTGGCACTTGCTACAGCTTGTGAGACATCCCTGACTGAAGCACCCCAGTCACTGGCCTTGGCCTAGCTCCTGACACCCGCCCAGGTCACCTAGTCCTTCCGCACCTTCCCCCAGCTCACCCCCACACCTTCCCCCAGGTCACCCCACTGTGCCTGGGCTGGCATGAGGCCCACATGCACTCAGTCTTAAACCCAGGGAGTCTTACCCACCCCTGCCGTGCTTAGCTCAGCTCAGGTGCTGCTGCAGCCTCCAGCCCCACTGCAGGAGCCCCTCCTGTGCCCAGAAGTGCCAGCACAATCTGGCCTCTGCTTGTCCCTTCCCCAAAAGCCCAGGCTTTCCCCCTGAGCACAGGGCAGCCACCAGTCTAGACAGTTTGGTGGGAGTTTTACTGTGAAGTCCCACAGGGATCCAGTCCATCAACAGCCCAAGGCACTGTCCTGGGCTCTGCTCCCAGCCCCAGGCAGGGCAGCTGCTCCTTTGCCACCTCCTTCCGTGACAGCAGTCCTGGGCTGCCACCTGGCAGGGTCGGGGTCAGGAGGGGTCTTTGAGAGCGGTCCGAAGCCACTGCAGGACATCGGCCAGGCCGGTGCCATCGCGGGCACTGGTCTCCAGCATCGTGATGGGCTGTGTAGCACAGGACACGATGTCCTCCATGCGGAACAGTGACTTCATCTCCACCAGCGACATGTAGCAGGGCAGATCACTGCAATGGGGAGAGGGGGGGCTGCATCAGCCAACCACGATGGCTCCCCTGCCCGGCCCAGCCCTGGCTCAGGGGTCTCCAGCCTGGGAAGTGCAGCAAAGCACAGCTGCTGCTCCCTGGCACCCCCACCCTCCGGGTAACCCTCTTCCTCACATCTTGTTGAAGAGGACCAGGACGGGCACAGAGGCGAGTGGCGCTGCAGAAAGGACAGAGAGCAGCTGGATGCAGGACGAGGAGACCTGGGTGGGGTTGGAGGCATCCACCACGAACTGGAGGGAAGAAGGGAAAGCGGGGTGCGGGTGTGCCGAGAGCAACCCCGGGCCGGGCTGGGCCAGAGCAGACGCGGAGGAGGGAAATCCCACCACGAGGCGAAACCGAGGGGACCGACCGACCCCAGCCCCGGAAGGCCCTCTCCCCGCGTCCGCGTTCATCCCTCGGGACGGTGGCCCCGGGACGGGTTCCCAGTGCTGCTCACCAGGAGAGCGCTGCACTCGCTGTAGTAGCTGGGCCAGATGGGGCCCATGCAGCCGCCCAGCTCCCGCACCGTCACCTTCCGCGGCAGCCGCAGGTCCGTCAGGTTGGTGCCCACCTGCGGGACAGGCGCCCGGCTGGGTGCGGCCGTGCCCCGGAGCCCCTCGGCCGTCCCGGTGCCCCTCGGCCCCGCCGGGCCCCACCTACCGTGGGCAGCGTGGCCGGGGGCTCGCCCAGCTCCGCGGGCTCCTCGGCGCTCAACTGTGCCTCGCGTTAAGGACACGGCGGCTCCAGGAACGGGACGGGGACCCGGCCCGCCCCTCGCTGGTCCGTCCCTCCCCGCCTCCCCGGTGCCCCCGTGCCCTACGGATATGGCGCAGCCGCCGCACCAGGAGGCTCTTCCCGCCGCCCGCCGCCCCCAGCAGCAGGAACGTGGGCGGGGAGCGCCCCGCGGCCATCGCGGAGCCGCCCCGCGGAAACGGCACCGCCCCGGCGGAAGCCGGAAGCGGAAGGGCCGCGGCGGGGCGGGGGCCGGACCGGGCCGGAGCGAGCGGGCCGGGCCGGTGGCGGGCGGACACCATGGGGCGCGGCGGCGGCACCTTCGAGCGGCTCCTCGGTACCTACGCGGCTCCCTCGGCGGGCGGGACGGGAACCGGGTCGGGGCGCACCGCTCGGCCGGGTCGGGGTCCGCAGCGCTCGGCCCCGGGAGCAGGCGGGCCCAGAGCACGGCACTGGCTGGGCCGGGTTGGGTCACGGTGCCGCAGCCCAGTGCCGCCCGGGAGGAGCGGCAGCGGCGGGGCCGAGGTTACCGAGCGCCCCGGGGTGTCTGAAGCGGGAGGGTTGGTGCTTTCTGGGTGAAATCGGGGGTTTATCCCCGAGCCTCGGGGCAGCGCCACGCCCCGAGCGCTCCCAGGGACGCGTCGGTGGCGGAGCGGAGCCGCGGGGAGCAGCGGGGGGAGCAGCGCGGCTCACGGCGGCCTGATGGGTTTGTTCATTGCAGATAAGGCCACGAGCCAGCTCCTGCTGGAGACAGACTGGGAATCCATCCTGCAGATCTGCGACATGATCCGTCAGGGAGACACCCAGTGAGTGCTCCTGGGCTTTCGGACGTGCTGTGGGCACAGCTCTCCTGCCTGCCTGCACAAGGAAGGAGACCCTTCGAGGGTCTCGGACCTGGCAGCCCGTGGTAGCACATGTCTCATTATACGCTTCCGTAAGAGCATCAGAGGGGCTGTAGAGCACATCCTGATGTGCTGGTGTGCTTCCCGGACCCTGGGAGCTGCCGATTACCCCTGGCCTGAAACTCAAGCTTGAATGTGCTGATTCCTTCCCAGTTTTACTCAGTGAATCATGTACCTCTGAGCTAACTGAGCCCTCATGTCAGGGTGGGGATTGGTGGGTTGTCAGCAGCGGGTGGGATCTCCCCTCAGATCCTTGATCCCCTGAGAACATATCTCCTCTTCCCCTCCCCAGAGCGAAATATGCCGTCAATGCCATCAAGAAAAAAGTGAATGACAAGAATCCCCACGTGGCCCTGTACGCGCTGGAGGTAACGGCACCTGGCTGGGAGCACTGCAGGGGCTTCTTACTACCTGCCTTCAGACTGCACAGGTTACTGCAGCACAGCATGGAGCCAGCCTCTTCCTGACTCTGGCACAGAGGTTTTGGGATGATCAGCCCAGGGCCTTCATGCTTTAGTTCCATCTCGGCTTTGGAACAGGCAAAGCTGAGACTGGGGCTGCTGTCCCTGGGGTTGGTTTCCACAGAGCAGAGTCCCCCAGCCCCGCATGGAGGTGAAGGACAGCTGGCTCACAGTGCAGGGAGTGGATTGACATGGCCCCAACACACCTCATTGCTTAAGTAGTGCCCCGTGTTCAGCCTGTAATGTGTACTGGGACCTCCACAAGTTGCAGGGGAGGCAGGAAGCTGTGGGCTGATGTTGCCTTGGCCCTTGCAGGTCATGGAGTCGGTGGTTAAAAACTGTGGCCAAACAGTCCATGACGAGGTGGCCAATAAACAGACCATGGAGGAGCTGAAGGAAATACTCAAGGTAAATAGGTTTATTTTACTATCTTTTTTTTTTTTTTTTCCTGTGGAAAAGCAGCAGCAGCAGCAGGAAGAAATGTGTGTGTCGTCTCTTGTATTCCCTTTGGGTAAGGAGCAGAAGGGAAACTGGAAATGCGCTTTAGAAAAGAGCAAACTGTCATGTGGTGTGAAGGGGTGGATGTAGACAGTGAAGGAGGGCTTCTGAGAAGAGGAAATGTGGTGGGAGCAGAGGTTTGTCTGTACTGTGAAATGGCAGGAAAGTGCTGCAGAGGCCTTGGCCATTCCATGGTAAAGGCTCCTGGATACAACACTTGGGTTGGGACAGCAAAGGAAACCGGGTGATAGCCTGGCACCTGTACCAAGGACCTGGGCAGTGGCGAGGTGAATTCCCTCTTGTGGAACAATGTGAGACACATAGGCAGGTAAAGCAACAAAGGAGAAACCAACTGGAGCTTCCTCTGTGTCACGGCCATTTCATTGGCATGTCAAGTTGTTCAGGAGCTCTGCAGGATGTGACCATGGCTGCTGGCACTGACAGGTTGTTGTTACAAGCTATCACCAGTCTGATACCTGCTGGAGCTTCATGTGTCCTTGGACTGGGGAATTCTATGACTGAAGTGGAAATGAGAACTGTCTCCAGCTCCCAACTCAGAACAGCAATGCCCAGACAAGAGCTTGTTAGCATCATACTGTTCCTTCCTTACAGCTGCTGTCTTCCACCAGAAATAAACAAACAGGTGACCCAGATCCTTGGAGGATGAGCTGTGTGAGTCCTGTCACCTTGCACACCGAGCAGGGTGTCTCTCCTGCCACCTTCCTGCTAGGGCTGACTCAGTCTCCATGCAGGATCTTCTCCTGAGGCAGGAACACTGCCATAGCATGACACCTAGGTGTGGTAGCATAGCTGCTCCGAGGGCTGAGGACATCGGATCAGATCCAGGGATTTTGTGGTTTTCTCAGTCCTTGCCTGCCTCAGGAGTTTCACAACTGCCCCATTCTCCTCCCACACTTGGAACTTTGCTGCTTGTGAACACCTGATGCTGATAAAACAGTCCACGTTCTGATGAGGTTCAGGGCTGTGACATATATGGAATGCAGGATTTTGCCAATTGTTCTAGAAGTTGGAGTTCCAGGAATTGTCAGTAAGTGATGCTGTGTGGGCCAAGGTCTTGGCTAAAATCAGAGCTTGACAGTGCTCCTATGCTTCCTGGGGATTTCTGGAACAGCCAGTCATGTGGATGTGATCACTTGGTCAGCTGATGACATAGAGGCTCCGAGACTGGCTGAGGTCAGAACAGGCTTGCCAACTTTTCTCCAGTTCCTTGAAGTGTGATGCAGTTGCCCCTGCCTCCAAAGGGCAGCTGTCTCAGCTGTCCTCGCTGTGTCACATCTTGAGATGGCTTTGAGTACTCCTGAACTGGAGGTGCTGGCACCCTCCAGGCACCCCCCACCACTGTCAGTGGGCAGGCAAGGCGGGCTGTGCTGTACTGGGCAGCTGGGGGTCCCATGGTGTTCTGAGTGTGGGGTGGGCAGCTCTTGTGTGGGGGTGGACAGAGCTGCTGGACAGGCCCCAGAGCCACTGGGCATTTGCTCTAAGCATCAAGGCCACAGCTCTGTTCAGTTGGTCTGTGCTGCTTTGAAGGACGTTTTGTTGTTTGTGCTGGAGGGGGCTGCTGAAGGGGTCTGCCCTCTGTGCTGTGCATTGTCCTTACTGCAGATTTCTGACAGCTCTTACCTCTCCTGAGTACTCTAAAGTCTGTCTTTCCTGAGTGGTATTTCTGGCTTCTCTTCAGGGGGTTCACACCATCCTTTGGGTTTCAGGGGCATTTTCTCAGATGTTTTTTTCTCCTCCTTCCTGTGCAGAGGCAAGTGGAGACAAGTGTCCGCAGTAAGATCCTATACCTCATCCAGGCCTGGGCTCATGCCTTCCGCAATGAGCCCAAGTACAAGGTGGTGCAGGACACCTATCAGATAATGAAGGTTGAAGGTGAGGACTGTTGTCACAGGTGAGGGGACACCTGATGAAGCAGCTCTGCTCTGCAGGAGCCTTGGCAGTTCCCTGCCTGATGCGAGCAAAATCCGGACTTGCAGCACTGAGCTCTTCCTTGGTTCCCAATACCCAATGAACCCCTCAGGGTGACTAAATCCCGCTGCAGAGATGGGACAGTCCCGTGGTCCCAGGACCGGGGCTGCCTTGCTGTGGGCCTCCAGCATACCCAGTGCCTCAGGGCTGGCAGGAAGACCTGAAAAGCAGGAACTGCAACTTTTCTTGGGGAGACTGGCAGCAAGTCATCGTGTCCTCTGGGAAGGGATTTGCTGTGGGGCAGTTCCTTCCTCACAGGCTTTTGTTCCTGCTCCCAGGATGGGTCCACGCTCCCACTTTCTGACAGTGTTAGTGTGACATTTTCCCTTCTGTCCCAGGACAGCAAGGGCAGGGACACGCTGCTGCCTCTGCTTCCTGCTGTGCACCAGAAACTCTGCAGGCAGTGGCAGAAGCTTGGAGGGTCAGTCCCCCATCCTGAGCTGGTGCTGCCAAACTCTGGCCCTTCAAGGACTGAGACTCACAGCCTTGCCTGCCCATCCAGCGGGCTTTTTATCCCCCTCAGTTCAATGTACTGAGAAATAATAAGCCTTATCCAGAGGCCTGTGATGTCCCTTGTGGGTGTGTAAGGGAAACAATTGGCCCTTGACCAGTACCTCCCTCTGACACACCATGGCTGAGGGGTGCCTGCTGGTGTGTCAGAGGGAGGTACTGGTCAAGACAAGAGGTGGTGCTGACCTCGCACCTGTAGCATAAGCTTGCAGGCACCGTGGCCTCCCTGTGCCAGAGGACTCCTCTCACAACGGGACTCCGTTTCCTCTCCCGCAGGTCACGTCTTCCCGGAGTTCAAGGAGAGTGATGCCATGTTCGCTGCCGAGAGGGTGAGCTCTGTGGTGGGGGGGAGCAGCTGGCACTGTGGGACAGACCTGTTTCCCCATCCCCTTCCTGCCAAACCTGCAGGTCTTGCATTCCTCCGTTTTGTGTGGATTGGAGGCCTTGCTGGGAGAACTGACCAGGACAGGGAGTCAGACCCATCATTCTTCCTGCTCACTGGCCCTACAGCAGCTTGGCAGGCTGGACGTGGCAGCAGGGCACTGCTGAAGTGATTGCTGTGCAGATGCTTTCCTAGCAAATCTTGTACTGACTGGGAAAGCATCACAATCTCTAAGGAACATGAGATAACTTCTGGGGATTAATATTTCCTGTGGAGCTGCAAATGCCTCCAGTCTCCCTCGTGAGGCATGAGAGCCTTGTTAGCCATCAGAGCTCCTGAAAGGCTCAGTGCAGACACACTCCTCCCTCCTTATGCAATTTCCCTTGACCCTGACAGGCTCCAGACTGGGTGGATGCAGAGGAGTGTCACAGGTGCCGAGTGCAGTTTGGCGTTGTGACGCGGAAGGTGGGTGCTGCTCCTGCTCCTCTGGGTTCCCTGCTCTACACAGCCCTTGGGACTTGCAGAACTCCCTGCAGGACTTGCTATGTGGAAGTGTGTTGGGGACAGACCATGTTTCCTGGCTGCTGGCAGGGAAATGCCAGGAGTGTCTGAGTGATGTTGGCTAAAGGAGAAGGAATGTCTTGCCACCACACTCATGTCTCTCGTCCTTCACAGCACCACTGCCGGGCCTGCGGGCAGATCTTCTGTGGGAAATGCTCCTCCAAATATTCCACCATCCCCAAGTTCGGGATTGAGAAGGAAGTGAGAGTCTGTGAGCCCTGCTATGAGCATCTCAACAAGTCAGTACCCTTCGTGGTGGGTTTCTTTGCCTGTGACAGGTGGGACCGTGAGGGAGGAAGCATGGTGTGGAGCTAGCTCCCTGCAGAGCACAACGGGGGCTTCCCAGGCTGTGCAGGCTGGGCTGGGCCCTCTTCCTTCCTGGGAGTGGGGTTTGCCACTGGAACATTGTGCAGAACTGGGCTCTGGTGCAGAGGAAGGAGCATTCAGTCCATACTGTTACCTGTCACTACAGGAAAACTGAGGGTAAAGCTGCTGCCACCTCTGAACTGCCCCCTGAGTACCTGACCAGCCCCCTCTCTCAGCAGTCCCAGGTGAGTGGCTGCCCCATAGGTGATCTGGTGATCCCGACCTGTTTGTTTATTCCATTACTGACCACCTCCTCGTCTTTCCACTTCCAGCTGCCTCCAAAGCGCGATGAGACAGCTCTGCAAGAGGAAGAGGAACTCCAGCTGGCTATTGCCTTGTCTCAGTCAGAGGCTGAGGAGAAGGAGAGAATGGTTTGTTCCCTGCTGGGATCTGAGAGGGGTTGTTGCTCTTCGGCCCAGCTATGCTGGGCCATAACAGATCTCTGGATATGTCCTGATGTGAGCGAGGCTCAAAGCCTGTGGAATGAGAGGGTGAAAGCAGAGCCAGGCACAGGCTGTGTTGTGGTTGGTTTGGAGAAGCCTGGACTCTATCTGAGTTGGCAGTTTTCTCTTTTGCAGAGGCAGAAAACAACCTACTCCATGTACCCTAAGGCTGAGCCCACTCCTGTCACATCATCGGCTCCCCCAGCCAGCACGCTCTACTCCCCACCTGTGGTATGTCCGTGGCAGCTCCTGTACATGAAGTGGCTGGACACAGGCCACTTCCTGAGCCCGAGTCTGCCCTGCTTGTGTCCAATTTAATCCCCATTCTGAGGGAAAATATTTGCTCCATTCAACCCCTTGCTCATTCACTGTGTTTTGAGCAAGAAGATGTGTTCTCAGCTGGCACTTACTTGCCTCCACTGCCTCCCAGCTTGTGTCCCCTTTGAGGCTCTCACTGTTGCTCAGCACTGGTGGTTATACATGGCCAGGTCCGAGCTGAACATCTGTGTGGGACCTGGGGATCTCTGATTTTGCTGAACTGCATTTCTCCGTTTGTCTCTTTCCAGAATTCCTCTGCTCCCTTGGCCGAGGACATTGACCCAGAGGTAAGAATCCTGGCTCTGCTAGTCTGCAGCACAGGCTTGCTGCTGCAACTCAGTGATGCTCATCTTCCTTCTCTTCCTGGCAGCTGGCTCGGTACCTGAACCGTAACTACTGGGAGAAGAAACAGGAGGAGGTTCGCAAGAGCCCCACGCCGTCAGCACCCCTGTCCCTGACGGAGCCAGCTGTGCAGCCTGGGGAAGCCCACCCTGCCCCTCTTGGGGTGGTTGAGGTAAGAGGGTGCCCGGGCCTGAGTCTGGCACCTACCGAGGGGCAAGAAGCACCCTACTCTTTGGCTCTGCAAGCTGGCTGCTGTCTCTTGGCACTGGGAGGTCCCAGCTGACAGGCTGCCCCATCCTTCCTTCCAGCAGCAGTACCAGAACGGTGAGTCCGAGGAGAACCATGAGCAGTTCCTGAAGGCACTGCAGAACGCGGTCACCACGTTTGTCAACCGCATGAAGAGCAACCACATGCGAGGCCGCAGCATCACCAACGACTCTGCCGTGTTGTCCCTCTTCCAGTCCATCAACAACATGCACCCGCAGCTGCTGGAGCTGCTCAACCAGCTGGACGAGCGCAGGCGTGCGTGGGAGCTGGGGGAGCTGCTGGCCCTGGGCGTGGGTGGGCAGCAGCCAGGGCTTCCACCGTGTCAGGGTTCAGCATTCCCATGACACAGTCTCACTGGAGAGAAGCTAGTGTGGAGTGCAGAGACAGTCTGAGTGCTCTGTCCCCATGTTCCTGAGGCTGTCCCTTCCCTCCCCAGTGTACTATGAAGGCCTGCAGGACAAACTGGCCCAGATCCGGGATGCGCGTGGGGCTCTGAACGCGCTGCGGGAGGAGCACCAGGAGAAGCTGCGCCGTGCAGCGGAGGAGGCGGAGCGGCAGCGCCAGATCCAGCTGGCACAGAAGCTGGAGATCATGAGGCAGAAGAAGCAGGTGAGGCAGGGAAGCATGTCCAGGGTATTCCGGGCCTGCCTGCACTGTGGCCCAGCTCAGGGCTGGCAGGGATGGCTTCCCTGGAAGGAGGGGTTGTGTGGTGGTATGGCTTCCAGCCACCACAGCCCTGTTCCCACAGGAGTACCTGGAGATGCAGCGTCAGTTGGCCATCCAGCGACTGCAGGAGCAGGAGAAGGAGAGGCAGCTGCGCCTGGAGCAGCAGAAGCAGACCATCCAGATGAGAGCCCAGATGCCAGCTTTCTCACTGCCTTATGCCCAGGTACAGCTGCTGGGGTAGGCACCCCCCTGTCAGGTTCCAGGAACTGTGGCCTTAAGCTGGCTTTCCTCCTCCCACCAGCTCCAGGCCATGCCCGCAGCCAGTGGGGTGATCTACCAGCCCTCTGGGCCCACCAGCTTCCCTGGCACCTTCAGCCCAGCTGGCTCCGTGGAGGGCTCTCCCATGCACAGCGTGTACATGAACCAGGCTGCACAAGGGGGAACTGGGCCCTACACGGCTATGCCCGTCACCGGGACTGGTACGCTGGGCAGCTCAGCCTCTGGGGGTAGGGGTGAGCCTAAGGCAGTTGCTCCAACCTCTGCTCTCTCCACCCAGATCCCAGCATGGTGAATGCCTACATGTACCAGCCGGGCGCCAGCGGTGGGCAGGGGCCTCAGCAGGGGCCGGCGGTGCCCACCACCACTCCTGCATATTCATCCTACCAGCCCACACCCACACAGGGCTACCAGGCAAGTGAGGCAGTGCAGCCTGCAGCCAACTGGGACAAGGCCTGGGGTGTTCTGTGGGGCTGGGCAATGTACCCCAACTCGGCAATGGGATCTCTGAGCAGGAGGGGGAGGGGCTGGTTGGTTCCAGATCTCCAGATCTGCTGCTCTTGCTGTGGAAGTGGGATGGAGTCAGATCCATTTCTGGGCACAAGGGCCTTGTTTGGAGATGTGAGCCATTGCTGCCTGTGCCACCTCTCACCAGCCTCTCCCCACAGACTGCAGCCTCACAGTCGCAGAGCATCCCAGCCATCTCCCAGGCACCCCAGTCGGGCACCATGGGCTACATGGGCAGCCAGTCTGTCTCCATGGGCTACCAGCCCTACAGCATGCAGGTGAGCGCTCCCTGCTTGGGCATGGGGGGACAAGCCATGAGTGGGCTCCAGCCCATGGAGCCATCCTCAGGGAGGTCTGGTGGAGGCTGGGGGCTGTCACCACTGCCCTGTGGGTACTGCATGTACCCCAGCCCCTCTGACACCCACTCCCTTGTTCCCATAGGGTCTCATGTCTGCCCTGCCAGGCCAGGATACAGCTCTGAGCAGCCTGCCAGCCCAGCAGTCCTACCTGCCTGGGCAGCAGCCTCTCTACCAACAGGTGAGTGCTACCAGCCCAGGGTGTCAGGACCCAGTGGGGCATCTGTGCTAACGAAGCTGTTTCCTCTGTTCCAGGTGGCCCCAGCTGGGGGGCCCCCCCAGCAGCAGCCCCCACCAGCACCTGCCCCCGGGCAACAGCCCCCAGGCAGCGGAGAGGCCCAGCTCATCTCGTTTGACTGATTGTGGCCACAGGGCACAGGGGTCTCGGGGGTCCCGTGGGTCCAGTGTAACACTACTCTTCATCCGAAATCACTCTGTACTTCGACTACTCGTCCTGTCCCCCGGCCCCATGTCCCAGGGGCAGCGGGGCCATAGGCTCCTACTACCGGCTTTGGGGACCAAGGGGCAGGGGTGCAGCCCCCCCTGCCCTGCAGCCTGCCCTGCAGCCTGGGGTAGCAGCCCCCCGGCTCACCCACTCACCCGCAGCTGGTGGCCCCTGGGGCCAGGTGAGAGCTCGGCCTGTCCCTGTCGTTGCCCCGGGGCTTGTGGCTCAGGCCCCAAGGGTGCAGCGCTCCAGCCCTGCCCGGTCCCCGGCGCCAGCTCTGACCCATCCCTGCTGAGCCCCGCTCCCCGCAGCGCCCTCACGGGCCCGGGGCCCATCGTTGGGCCGGGCCTGTCCCCGTCCCCGCCCCTCGCAGGGGAGACCGAGCGCTACCGGTGACAATAAAGCGTTGGAACGAAGTGCGGCCTCGTGTGCTGGGCGGGGGCGGGCATCCCGCCAGCGGCCGGCGCCTGTGGCTGCCAAGGGGTGGCGGCAGCTCCAGGGTGCGGATCCCTTCGTACTTTCCCTCGCAGTACCGGCCAGCTTCAGCTCCATTTCAGTTTTGGCCACATAAGTTTCCTCTCTACAGAGTCTAGAATGTTTCTATGCTGTAGATGCATAGTCCTGAATTATTAAGCTTTAAGGAGCCTTAGAGTGAATTAGTGCAATTAGTGAAAGTCAAAAAGGTAAAATGACAAGGATTTCAGACTTTGTTTTTGTTTGTTTTAGTTTGCACTCATGCTTCAATTTTACCATTAACCATCGTGTACAGTGTAGAAATATAACCAATTCTCCTTCCAAGCATTCTGGAGAGGAAGTAATTTCTGTTCCTTCGTAAATGAAATTTTTTCTACTCTTTTTTAGAACTGATAATTATAAATAGTAATGGATTTATTATGATCGATCTCGCTTTTCTATTCTGCCCGATTTTGCCTACAACTCCCACTGCAGATCGGTTTGCCCTACCTCTATCACTATTGGCTCTCTATCGGTACCGGGCGCCGCCCACCCCGGCCCGAGCGGCGGCGCGGGGCCCGCCGGGAGGCCGGGGCGGAGCGGTCGGTGTCCTGGGGCCGCCATGCTGCCCGCCGCGCTGCCCGCCGCCCGCCGGGCGCTGCTGCCGCTGCCGCCGCTGCTGCCGCCGTGCCCCGCGCTCCGCGGGCCCCCCGCCGGGCTGCGGGCACTCGGCACCAGCCCCTCGCGGCGCTCGGAGGCGCTGGCCGGGGCGCCGCTGGACACGGCCGCCAAGGAGTACTCGCCCAAGGTGCGGCAGCTGGTGCGGGACATCGCGGGGCTGACGCTGCTGGAGGTGGCCGATCTCAACGCGCTGCTCAAGGTGGGTGCGGGGGCGGCCCGGCCTGACCCGGCTCATCCCGGCTCGTCCCGGCCCGGCCGCGTGCGCCGCCTGACCGGCCGCTGGTGCCGCTGCTCTTCCCGCAGGAGACGCTGAAGATCCCGGACGTGGGGGTGATGCCCGCGGCGGCCGCCGCCTCCCTCCTGCCCGCCCAGGCGGCTCCGCAGGTACCGGGCGCTCCGGGAGGGGCGGGAGCGGGGCCCCAGGGACCACACGCGCGGTGGCGGGCGAGGCCGGTGGGCTCGGCCGCGGGACTTCACCGTGCTCCGGCTGCTTCCAGGAGGAGGAGGAGGTGGTCCCGCTCAAGAAAGAGAAGACTCATTTTACTGTCCGGCTGACGGAGCTGAAGGCCACTGACAAGGTGAAGCTGATCAAGGAGGTGAAGAATTTCGTGCCAGGAGTGAACCTCGTGCAGGTGAGGAGGTGCTGCCCCAGGCTGTGGTGTGTTGCCCCCAGGTCCAGCAACCTCAGCTCTCTGTTCAAAAGGAGCCTGTATTTGTGTGTTCAGAAGCACAGTCTGCCTGCGTGCATCTCAGTGCAGGGACGTGGGGAACAGGATTTGGTTGTGCCTTTGTCTGGCATTTTCCCTTGTCAGGAGGAGGCTCAGAGCAAAGGACTCAGAGACGTCCATGCCCGCCTTAGCTTCTCCAGACCTGAGAGCTGCTGTGAGCTTTCTTGCAGAGCTCAGGAATAACCAGCATCCCACACTACAGCTGGATTTGGCTTGCCTTTCCCAAGGCCAATGTATTTCTGAAGTTAAATGAGCTTCTCTAATTCACACATCTTGCAATCCAGGCTTCCAGCTCTTTTCATTTTATAGGTGATGCTGCTTCTTTCCTGGGAGGATACAGGTCTCAGCCCTGGGCAGTGTCTGAGCTCAGGCCCTTGACCTGGGATGTGGGCTCAGCATGCTGGGTGATGAAGCTGCTACTGCTGAAGCATGTAACATGCTGCACCTCTCCACAGGGTGATCCTTCCATGTCTTGGGGTCAACAGTAGCACTTTCCAGTATTCCCGCTGCAACGTTGGGCATTGCAGTGTCTGCTCCAGTTGTAGCCCAGGGGAGCAGAAGTATTTGCAAATAATCTTCTGACCCATTCTTATTGCTGCATTGCAAAGCCAGCAGAGAAAGTCAGTGGCACAGGTACAAGTTTGGCTGTCCCACGGGGATAATTACCTGACTGTCAGTGTGGTTCCTCTGGAAGTTGTTAATCTATTATCGGTCCCAAGCAAACATGAAAATACCAAACTCTGTAATGGACACAATCAGCAGATAATTAACTGGGGAGCTGATGCTAAATGAGCTTTGCTTTGCATGTGGCACCTGTTGGATGAGCTGTTCGTAGGTGCCAGTTGTTGCAGGCAAACTCAGGTGTGATGTACCCATGCCTGACACTTCGGGTGAAACACAAACACAACACGAACAGTTGTGGAGGTTCTACCTGCAGAGGCTGTGTTCAAAGTAGAGACAAAGCACTTTTATTGTAAATTTTACTGCCATCCAGTCGAGGTGTTTTTAACGAGGTTTGCAGGGAGATCTGCCCTGCCTGTAGAGTTGCTGATAGAATGGAGGGAAGCACAGCTAGTGATTACTTTGGGCACTGCTGGGACCCAAACATCAGTCCTGCGGCAGCAACTGTTCGGTGAGACAGGTGCGTGATCAGCACATGCCAAACCAAGGCTGGCTGCACCTCAGGAAGCTCACTGGGAGCTGCTCAGCAGATGCTGACCCTCTGTCACCACCAGCCCTGGGCTCCACCTGGATTGGGAACACACTGCATCTGCCCCATGGTTGCTGCTACATGGGTCCCACTTGGCTTGGGCTCTGCTCTTGTTCCCACTGAACACCAGGAACAGCTGCTTCTCTTGACCAGGGCTGCTGTAGAATGGAGTTACACCTTGGTGAGCAGGGTTCAGAAATGAATAACCTGTGTTGTGTTTCCTGTCCTCATCGCAGTGAGCCTGAACAGGCTCCTGTCCAAATCCTGTCCTGGTGAGCAAAGGCATTTGTGCCCTGCCGAGCACCGCCCGCATATCTGTGCCTTCTAACCCCAGCAAAAAAAGCATTTTTCTGCCACCACAGATATATAGGCATTGAACCCAGCAGGAATCAAAAGGACAAAACCTTTCTGCCAGCACAGCGACCAGTCCGGTGGGTGCTAAAGCCCCACAGTGCTGTGGCAGAGAGCTGCTGCGTGTAAGCAGCAGGGGCTTGTCCTCCTGGGCTCGCTTCCTTCTCTATAGTAGCACTGCAGTAAATTCTTTAAATTAGCTCAATAGTTTTTCACCTTGCCTTAAGTATTGCAGTGCTGCTTAGTACCAGTAGTTTTGCTTTAAAAGTCCCTAAAATGTCAAAATACTGTGTTGTCAAGTAGTCTGTGCTGGGGCTCTGTTTTAGCCAGTGCAGCTGTGTCCAAACCCTGCACTGGCCTCCCCTCCTGCTGGTACAAGTATGTGAACCAAAACATTGGCCCCGAGCAGAGCCAGCCCAGCGCCAGGCGGACGCTGCCTCAGCAGGTCACCGCATGGGCTCTGCCTGCACCCACACCCACGCAGGCCAGGGTGCACATCAGGGAGCACCACACACGTGGTGGAAGGAATTGAAGAGCAGTGAATCGCTGGAAAAGGTTTCCCAGCAGACGTGCTGTCGCTTGCAGTCAGGTTTAGCTGCCTTCTGGTGGGATGTGCCATAGTTCAAGTGTAAGTCTTGGGGTTTGTACTGGTCAGTGAGTTTCCATGGTTGGCTTAAGCAGAGGTCAGGATCATGGCTCTAAATCCAATAATCCAGTTAGTGAAAGCCAGTTTACAAGCCTCGTACTTTGTCCCTTGCAGGCAAAGAAGCTGGTGGAGTCCCTTCCGCAGGAGATCAAGGCGAACGCCTCCAAGGAGGAAGCAGAGAAGATCAAAGCAGCACTAGAGGCAGCAGGAGGGACTGTTGTTCTGGAGTAGTCTCACCACGGAGAGACTGGTGCTACAGCTGCTGCCCAAGCCGGGCTCCGGACCTTTCCGAGTGCATGTGGCACAGTGGGAGTACTCTCCCGAAGAATGCTGTATGGTTTGGCAGAGCTGCTACTTCCTGCCATCACCATGAACTCTACCTTATAAATATCAAAAAAAACCTGTAAAATGATTCATCTTTCTCAAATGCTGATTAACCCCATGCTCCCCATTTCAT
The DNA here is from genome assembly GCF_000738735.6 of Corvus cornix cornix. Classification (NCBI taxonomy): domain Eukaryota; kingdom Metazoa; phylum Chordata; class Aves; order Passeriformes; family Corvidae; genus Corvus; species Corvus cornix. The sequence continues at coordinate 12,229,725 of NC_046347.1, forward strand.
GGAATCAGAATGGCTTAGGGTGGAAGGGAAAGATCATCGCATTCCAGCCCCTTGCTATGGGCAGGGACACCTTCCACTAGGCCAGGTTGCTCCAAGCCCTGTCCGACTTGGCCTTGAACACTTCCAGGGATGGGGCAGCTATGGCTTCTCTGGGCAGCCTGTGCCAGGGCCTCACCATCCTCACGGCCAAAAATTTCTTTTTAATATCTAGTCTAAACCTACTCTGAGTTTGAAGCCATTCCCCCTTGTCCTGTCACTACATGCTCTTGTAAATAGTCTGTCCATCTTTCTTGTGGGCTCCCTTCAGGTACTGGAAGTTTGCACCAGCACATCACCCACCTCCTTACACTGCCTTTTGCTGATGGTCTTACCTCTGCTAATTATTAACAAGAAGAACTCACTTCCACAGGTTGTGGAGATGCATGAGGGGTGGGAAAGAGTATTCTGGAGCTGCTGATTATCCCTGCGCTCCGCGTGTGCACGCTGGTAACGCTGCCGTTTGTACCTGTGCATCCCCCACCTCTTCACCCTGCGTTTTGCTGATGGCTTCATCTCCCCATTAATTACCCCTGTTAACTATTAACGGGAAGAAGCCACTTCCATGGGCTGGAAATGGAGATGTGTATGAGGTGGCAAGGAGGACTCTGGAGCCTGGGGTTGCCGCGTTCGCCGCAGGCTCGGAGATGCGAGCCCCGGGCCCGCCCCACCCCCTTCCGGTACCGGGAGGGGGCGTGGTTTAACGGAAGGGGGCGTGGCCTCGGTCCGGTGAGGGCGTGGCTTCTGGCAGAAGCAGCGCCCATGGCGGAGCGGCGCGTTTCGCGCTGGTACTTCGGCGGCCTCGCGTCGTCCGGGGCCGCCTGCTGCACCCACCCCTTGGATCTGCTGAAGGTGAAGAGGGGACACGCCGGGGCGCGGCTGTGACGGCGTGGGGAGGCGCTTCAGGGGGGATGGAGGGCGAGTGTGGGAAGCGCGACGCGGCTGTGAATGATTGCGGTGGTTTGGGGGGAGGCTGTGAGGGGATGGGGAGACGGTTTTGGGGGCTTGGTAGTTGTGAGGGGTTGGGGGGACGGTTAGGGGGACTGGTACTGGTTGTGAGGGTCCCGGAGAGGGTGTGACAGGATGAGGAGAAGGTTAGGGGGATTTGGGACTGGCTGTAGGGGTCCTGGAGAGGCTGCGATGGAGTGAGGAGTAGGTCTGAGGGTCCCGGAGCGGCTTTGGGGGGTTGGAAGTGGCTGTAAGGGGGTGGGGAGGCGCTCCGAGGGTCCCTGGAGCGGCTGTGGGACCGGCTGTGAGGGACTGGGCTGCAGCGGGGAGTGGCTGTGGGGGGACGGGGAGCGGGTCTGAGAGTCCCGGAGTGGCTGTGGGACCAGCTCTGAGGGACCTGGCTGTGGGGGGTGCGGCTGTGGGGGAGAGGAGAGCAGCTGCGAGGGTCCCAGAGCAGCTTTGAGGGGATGGTGAATGGGCCGGGGGGAACTGGGACTGACTGTGAGGATCCCGGGATGGCTGCGAGGGGATGAGGAGCTGCTCTGAGGATCCCGGAGTAGCTGAAGGACTGGCTCTGAGGCACTGGGGAACGGCTGCCTGAGGAGGGGAGGGAGTGGCTGTGAGGGTCCTGGAGCCACTTTGAGGGGATGGGGAGCTGCTCTGGGGTTCTGGGAAGCAGGCCTGAGGGTCCTGGAACAGCTGTGAAGGGATAGGGAATGGCTGTGAGGGTCCCAGAGCAACGGAGGGAGCTGGAGAACAGCTGTAGAGGTCTGGGGAAACGGCTGCTGGGGGTCAGTTCTGAGGAGCTGATTCGTGGCTGTGCAGGAACATGGCCCTGGGCCCAGGGACAGGGCTGAGGGGTCACAAGACCCAGCCCAGGGGCATGGGCAGGTGTGTGGGTGAGGGATCTGGGGAGCTCGGGGTGCCAGCTCTAGGAGCTGTGGAGGGCGCCTTGCCCAGCCCTGCCTGGATATGGCAGTGGCTCTGGGGCTGGCAGTGTTGGACACTGGCCCACTGGGCTCTGAGCCCTCCGGCCAAGATGTCACCTAGGCGCCACAGATGACCTGGCATGCCTGCTCCCGCACAAAGCACGCCGTGCGCAGCCCTGTGCTGCCAGCACCCACGGATGGGGCAAGTGCCAGCGCTGCCCAGAGCCTTGTGTGCTGGCCAAGTGGCGACGAGCCTGGCAGTGGAGCAGGCTGTGGGTGGGGAGGGAAGAGCCAGCCCAGGACAGGGCCTGCCCTTCCCGGGGCCATGCCTGTGGGTGAGGCTGGGACAGACACCCCCTTCCCACCCCATGGCATGGAGGGAGGGGAAGATGTTCCAGGCATAGGCCCAGGAGAGGAGCCAGCCCTGGCAGGGGGATGCCGCCTCCCCAGTGCTCGGCCTGTTGCCTCGTCCAGCTGGCCCCGTCTGCCCAGTGGAGGTGGCTGCCAGCCCGTGGGAGCTTGTGTGGGATGCCATGGCAAGGCGCTAAGAAAGGGAATTAGTCTGACACCTGCGTCTAGGTCTGTCTCTGAGCCAGCATGATGGCTGTGACGTTTGGGCTGCATCCCCATGCTGTCCTGTGTGGATGTGCAGCCCCTGCATTCCTGCAGCTGCGAGCAGCACAGCCTATCTGGCTGGTTTTCCCAGAGGGTTCACGCCTGAATATTGAATACAGACCTGCCTTTGGCCAAGAGTCCCCCTGCAGCAGAGGCTGGCGCCAGGCCTGGGGAGGCACAAGAGGCCTCAGGGTCTGGCAGGGCAGGGGACGAAGGGCACTTCACTGCACCTCTGGACCTTGGCCCCAGTGAGAGGCCCTGGCCAGCCTGCCTGGAGAGTGCTTGTGCCCTTAGGCCAACTCCGTGCAGCCACGGGCCACCCACGGGCTGCTGGTCCTGCAGCAACCAGCAGTGACCACAGCCTGGCCAGCCCCTCCCATGCCTGCCTGCCTGCCCTTCCTGCAGCCCTGAGACTGCAGGCAGTGGGCCATGTCCCTGCATGGCTCTGCCTGCCCTGCCCACTTCTTCTGCCCCATGCTGCTAACAGCCACAAGCTCTGGTCCCTGACGTCCAAAATCCACCTGTGGGGATTGCAAGCAGGCCCCTGCACCCCTGCTGCTGTCCCATGTGGAAGACAGTGGCTGTTCCCAGCGTCCTGCAGTGTGTCCCATGACCCAGCTGTGCCACGGCTTCTGTAGTGGGAGCTGGGCCTGGTCCCCTGACAGCAGCCCTTTGCTCTCCTTATCTCCTGGGGCCTTTGACCCACATGTGGTCTCTGCAGCACTCGGAGCATGCTCCAGCACCAGCCGATATGGCTCCCCTGTCCCAGCCAGATTCCCTGCCTGTTGCCATTGCCCCTGGTGATGGTAAGAAGCGTTGGGCTGCCACAGGCGGAAAGGGGAGTGCCTGGCCAGCTCTGGGGTTCTCTTCCTGCCTGTGTGATTCCTGCATTCCTGGGGAGAAGGGGAAGTGGCCTGCTGCCTTGCGTGGCCATGACTTCATCAGCCCAGCTGCATTCCTTTGACCAAACCCACACTGGAGACTTGCTCACTCACGTACTGCTGGACACACACACACCTTCCACCAGCACAGCACCCCCCTGCCTCGCGGTGGCTCAGAAGAGCAGGCGCCACCTTCACCTTGGGGCCGGCTGTTGAGGGCAGGGCCTGGGAGGTGCTGCAGGCAGGTGTCTGGGCACTCCTCTTTCCCTCACTGCCTCCACCCCTCTGGTGCCAGGCTGGGCCAGTCTGGTGTGGGGTGTCCAGAGCTATTGCTGTTGGCTCAGGTGTGGGGAGCCCGGAGCTATTGCTGTTGACTCCTGTGCAAGTGCTGTTAACCTGACACATGCTCAAATCCACACCTGCTCCCTGCTCAGTGTGCTCCCATCCCTACCCAGCCTGGCGCTGGGCTGACGCTGCTGCACTCTGCCCCAGGTCCACCTGCAGACGCAGCAGGAGGTGAAGATGCGGATGATGGGGATGGCAATGCATGTGATCCGCACCGACGGCTTCCTGGCTCTCTACAATGGGCTCAGTGCCTCGCTGTGCCGGCAGGTGAGTGCACAGAGCTCCTGCCGCACGTGCTGCAGCTGACCAGCTGCCCTGTGCCAGGGACACAGTCGCTCATTTCTCCCTCATCCAGATGACGTATTCCTTGACTCGCTTTGGCATCTATGAGACCGCGAAGAACTACCTGGGCCAGGGCAACCAGGGGCCTCCCCCTTTCTACCAGAAAGTGCTGTTGGCTGCAGCAGGAGGTGAGCCAGGCAGTGGGGCCCTTGGCTCTGGCTCCCTCAGGATGGGTAAGACCCTGATCCAACTCTTCTTTGGCCACAGGTTTCACTGGTGGGTTTGTGGGGACCCCAGCGGACATGGTGAATGTCAGGTCAGTTCTGTCTGCACGACCAGGGCTTTTGGCCTGTGCATGACGGCATTTGGGGTGGTGGGTGGTGCTGGGGTGCTCCCGACATCTCTCCTGGCCAGCCTGCCCCACAGTCAGTGAGCCAGGAGCTCTGTGCCCAGGGTGGCCAGAGCTGTTCTGCCTTTTGGTGACAGCCCCCAGCCGTGTGTGACCCTCAGGGGGAGTGGGACTGGAGGCAACTTTCTTGGCCCTTTGTAAACGGGCAACACAGTTCCACTGCCCAGGGCTGGGGTCCCCAGTGCTGCAGGGGACAGTGGATACCGGCTCCCCCTCACCTGCGGTGCTCTGCCTTCTAGGATGCAGAACGACATGAAGCAGCCGCCGGCTCAGCGGCGCAAGTGAGTGAGGGGCCAGGGCGAGGGGCGCTGGGGCAGAGGGGTGGGAGGCCCGGGAGGGGCCGTGGGACAGCGCGGAGTGGCCGGACGGGACCGGCGCTCCGGGCTCCGCGTGGCCGCGGGGGGGCAGCACCGCACCGGCGGCACGGCCCGAGCGCCCGGACCGGGGCGGTGGGGCCGGGGCCGGGGCCGGGGCCGCCGCCGCCGTCCCGGGAGCCGCCGGTGCCCGGGGGGAGCGGCGGGGCTGCCGCCGTGCTGGGGAGCCTCGGGCCCTGACCCCTTCCCCTCTCGCTCCTTCCAGTTATTCCCATGCCCTGGATGGCATGTACCGTGTCCTCCGGGAAGGTGAGGCCGTGCCAGCCGCGTGGGTGAGCCTGCTCCAGTGCCCTAGCAGGCAGGGCTTACCCCGGAAGTTCGCTCAGCCGGGGCAGGGAGAGGGGCCGGGGGATGCCCTTGGGGCTGGGGGAGCCCAGGGGAGTGGAGGGTCTGGCGCCTCCCCATCGTCTGGCTGGGGCAGGGGCTGAGCAAAGTCTGGCAGGGCCTGGCAGCCTGCACACGCTTGGTGGGAAAGGGTGACCTGCTCGGAGCTGCAACAGAAAAGCGCGGGAGGGTGGAGCAGGTGGAACAGGGGATGAGCAGAGGCAGGGAGGAGGTCACGCTGTTCTGAAGGACTCCCTACTCCTGCAGCCTGTTTGCTATGGTGTGCTTCAAGCAGAGCTGTGTGAGGAGCTGGGGACACAGACTGGGCATGGAAGGAGGCTCCAGGGGGAATGGAGTGTGAGTGATGGCAGAGAACTGTGCTGATCCAAATCTGTCTGTCTACAGAGGGCCTGAAGAAACTCTTCTCAGGAGCATCGGTGGCATCCTGCCGCGGGGCCCTTGTTACTGTTGGGCAGGTAGGACAGCTCTGCTGGGCAGTAGGTGACTGGGTTAGGGACTAGGATGGTCCCTGCTGTGGCAAAGAAGGGGGAACATGTCACTGATTCACCATGTCTCTGCAGCTTTCCTGTTATGACCAGGCCAAGCAGCTGGTTCTCGCAACTGGATTGCTGTCAGACAACATCTTCACTCACTTCCTGTCCAGCTTCATTGCTGTGAGTAGGGCCGGGGCTGTGGGGGCAGAGCTGGGGCTGGGTTTGCCTGCAGCCAGGTTCAGAGTGTCAGGCTGGGGCTGCCAGAGCTGCCACTCTGGGCTCGGTGGAGCAGGGCTGGGCACAGTGGCTCCAGGAGGCTCCTGGCCTGGGGTCGGGTCCCAGTGTGGCTCTGAGTCACTCCAGTGACCACAGCAGTTGCTGGTACCAAGTTCTCCTGACTTGGCTGACTCTGCAGGGTGGGTGTGCCACATTCCTGTGCCAGCCCCTGGATGTGCTCAAGACCCGCCTCATGAACTCCCACGGAGAGTACCGGGTGAGTCACCCACCTTGCCCACCTTGCTGCTGCCTGTCCTCCTGTCTCTGTGTGCCAGCCTCTGGCTCCCAGCCCCTCCCACTTCATCTCTCACCCTCTCACTTCAGGGTGTCACCCACTGTGCCATGGAAACTGCCAAGCTCGGACCTCTCGCCTTCTACAAGGTACCTGGCTGGGGGTGCATGGCATGGGGCAGGCTGGCCCGAGCTGGGAGCAGAGGTTCTGGTCCAGAACAGTCCTGGGGCGGGGGGCCTTTCAGGCTCTGCTGTGGCAGCCCAGCTGCTTCCTGCATCAGGCCTTTGTCTGCTCAGCCCGGGCTTGGCCCCAAGGTATTGCAAGCCCTGGCCTCGATGGGACTCAGCCTGAGTCCAGGCACCACAGCTGTGGCCGTTGCACCCATGGAGCTCCCAAACAGCAGTGCAGGTGCTAGCACTGATGTGGGGAGCACAGGGGTTAGCACATGGTGCTGAGACCTGTGTGCACTGTGATGGCCATGATGTGACAGCACCTGCTCTGCAGCCCACAATATGTGCCTGGCTAGTGCTGACCCACACCTGCCCACGTGTGCTGCTGCCAGGGTTGAGCTGCTGAACAACCAGTGGCAGGCACACACTGACTTTCCCCCTTCTTGCTGTCCCCTTCCAGGGCTTCGTTCCTGCTGCTGTCCGGCTCATTCCTCAGACCATTCTCACCTTTGTCTTCCTGGAGCAGCTGCGCAAATATTTTGGGATCAAAGTGACCACCTGAGTCAGAGGGACCAGACCCTGCCTTGCCCCAGGGGGGAGAGCGTGTGGGTCACTCCCAAGATCCCAGAACCCATCTCTGCTCTCTGGGGCCAGTGCCATTCCCCCTCCTCTCGACTCCACTCCTGTGCCTTGCCAGCACCTGTGGCCAACCCCCACCCTGCAAATTCGTCTCTCCTCTCACCCCCATTCTCAGCATCTCCACCTCTGCACTACTGCTTTTGGGGGTTTTTGTAGGTTTTTTTTTTTCTGTCTTCCCACTGCCCTACTCGCCCTGAGTTCTGTCCTTGCCCCCTCCCCAGCCTTGTCCCTGATGTGCCCCAGAAGCAGGACTGTGCTGTCTCAGGGAGTAGGGAGATCAAATGCCTGGCTCTGTACCTCATCTCAGAGCCCATGGGGCTGGGGGGGCTGCTGACCCTGTGGCTGTGGGGCTGGGGCTTGGGGCAGTATGTGAGGCCATGCCCTCCTTCTGCCTTTAGCCCCCGTGCTCCTCCCTAACCCCAGCACAGCTTGGACCTCCTGCCCTGCTCCTGGCTTCCCACCCTCTGCTTCTGCTTGGCCAAAACTCCCCAGCACTGCTGGCTGCTGGGCTTTTCAGGGATTGTGCCTCATACCAATGATGGTGGGGCACAGGGCCTGGCTCTGGCAGGGCCTGGCAATGGCTGCTCGGGGACCCAGCACTCACTCACCACAGTGCGCCTACACCACACTGCATCTGGCCTCTGTGGGGGCATCCCCTCCCACCACTCTGCGGCTTCACTCACTTCGGGGCTGGGCAGACCCCCACCCCTCACAGCCCCTCACCCCACACTTCCCCAGTGTGTGTGAGCACCAGCCCCTCCACCATGTGCAGCCCTGTGTGTGCTGGCCCCAAGGAATCAAAGAACTGGAATATCTGAGACCTTAATGTATAATAAAGAGTGAATGTGCACAGGGCCTGCTGTCCTGTTAGGAGGGGAGAGATGCCACACCCCCTTTCATTGCTGAGGGCTTGGGCTGGGAGCTGAGCCCCCCAGAGCTGAGGGAGGGTAGCAAGGCTTGGCCCCCGGCGCTATGCCAGGTAGGGGGTCTTCACCTCTCTCCGTGCCCAGCACCCCTGGCCCTGTGTGCAGAGGGCGCTGTGGGCAGACTCCACCGCCAGGCCTGCGCCAAGCTGTGCCCGGTCTTAGCTGGACAGCAGCTCCAGGGTAGGGCTGTGCCGAGGGCGCCCGTCACCTCTGCGGGAGCTGCCTCCTGGACGTGACACTAATTGGGCTCCGGCAGACTGAACAGAGGCAGACTGGCACAGCAGAGCAGTGAAAGCTCGTCACCTTAACAAGGCCTAATGATGCTAACTGGCATCACCACCCTGGGCCTATGCCCAGCCCCAGCAGAGGCCATGGGCAGGTGAGCGCTCAGGGAGCTGGGGCTTCTCCTCACAAGTAGCTGGGGGCTGCCCTGCCAGGCTGTGCTTCTTCATCCCCCAGGTCCCTGCACTGCTTCTGGGGCTAATGGGTGCTGCTGTGTGTCATGCAAAGGGCCAGCATGGAGCAGGAAAGTGATGGAGCCCCATGGCCCCCCAGCAGCATAGAGCCCTGCTCAGGCCCGTGATGGCCGGTGGCAAGGGCATTCCAGCTGGGCTGTGGTCCCACCAGCTCCGCCAGCCCTGCACTCCTGGTGCGTGCATACCCTCTCACCACATCCCTTGTGGCAGCTGAACTGCAGCAGTCACACTGCTAGGACAGCATGTGCCAGACACAGCCGCAAGCACAGCGCCCACAGCTGCAGTGCGAGGGCGCTGCTTATCTCTTGGCCATCAGAGAGCGTGGGGCTGGCAGCAGCAGCCTGCGGCCGTCTCTGTGCTGGCTTCCCCCTGGTCCCGCCCTGCCCTCTGCCAGGGCCCCAGCAGCTGCCTGCAGGGGCTCCCCCAGGGCACGTCTCTGCCCCCAGGAGGTAGGGCTGGGAGCTGCCAGTCCTCCCCCAAAGCCCCCATCCTAGCCTGGAAGGGTGCCGGGGCCATCTCCAGCGGGACGGTCGTGGGTCTGATCCCCGTGCAATGGCAAGACACTCGCTGGCCTCCTCTGCCCACACCCACGGGGACCTCCAGCCAGCGGCGGGAGCGCAGAGTGGGACCCCGACGGAGGCAGCTGTGGGGGCTCCGGGGAGCCGGGGCTGGGCTGAGTGAACTACCGGCGTACATGCTGCCTGCACCAGTGCTGCCACGGCCGGCATGGCCGACAAGTCCTGCATGGTCCAAGGTAAATGTGTTCGTGCCGGGAGGCCGGGACAGGTCACCCCCCAGCCGGGGGCTCCCCCTGATCCCTCTTCAGCCCCAGCCAGGCGGTCCCGGTGCGTTGCTCTTTCTGGGCTGTGTTTACCTGCAGCGGGACAGCGGCGGCAAACACCGACCCGTCACCGCCGGCGGCGGCCGGAGCGCGGGTGTCGAGGCGGCTCGCGGCGGCGCGGCCGAGATCCGTCCGGGTCGCTGAGGGTCCGAGCAGCCCGCGATCCCGCGGTGGAGCCGCCAGCTCGGGGCACGGCAGGAACGGGCGGCGCGCTGGGACCGGGGAAACCTCCCGGGGAACGGACCCCCGGCCCGTTCCCTCGGGGCTGGCTCGGTCTAGTTGCCCCCGCCGCTCCGCCCGTCCCCGCCGCCGAGACGAGCCGGTGCCCGGGAGTGGGGCGGAGAAGCCGGCGACGGGTGACCGAGCGGCAGGGACATCGTGGCGCTCCCGCACCTCCCGGGACCGACCGCCGATGATGCGGGGGGCAGCGCCGAGCACTCGGGCGGGGCTGGGGCACCGGACTGTGCCCCCCTCGTGCTGGCGGGAGGAGCGGGGCGGCGGGACCCGGCTCCGCGCCCGTGGTCCCTCCCCCCGAGCCGGTCCCTCCCCCTGAGCCGCCGCAGCCGCTGCCGTCGCGGCTCCGCGAAAGTTTTCGCCAAGCGCGCTGGACCCGGTCCCCGCCGGTCCCGAGATGCGTTCGGGAGCCGCCGCGAGCCCAGCCCCGACAGGTACGGGGAAGGGAGGGAGGAGGGCAGGGAGCGCCCATAGCCGCGGTCTCGGAGCTCGGGATGTCGCACGCCCCGTCGCGGGGATGTGGATTCGAGTGACGACTGCGCGACCCCGGGGCCACGAGTTGAGCCCCGGGACCCAGAGCAGCAGCTCCCAGAGCGCCCCGATGCTGGGCGCCGGCCGCGGGGAAAATGAGCCCCTCGGTGACGGGTGTTCTGGGCCTGAGATCCCAGCAGGGCTGTGCCCGCTTCCCGTCCAAGCGCTGCCGCTGGCGTCCCTGAGCAGGGGCTCTGCCGTCAGGCTCACAACAGCCCTGGGCTCTGCCCTGGCTGTGGTGAGCCCTCGGCCAGTGATACCAGCTGAACTCCGTCGCTTTGGAAGTAATTCCCGGAGCAGCCCTTAGTCGGGGTAGGACGCGTGTGGTCTCCCTGCTGTGGGCACAGCAGTGCCCGTAGGTCTCCTGCCCAGGGGCCGAAGCAGGGGACACTTTTGCCAGTTCCCAGCTCTCCCCAAGCTCTCTGGGTGTTACGGGGGCCTGGTGCGAGTGCCCTTTGTGACTCTGTCCCGAGCTCTGCTGTGTCAACACGGTGTTGGTAAATGGCTTTGTTTAACCAGGACATGTCGGGTATGTGACCTTGCCGTCCTCCTGGTTGCAAGTGCATCTCCAAAGCTGCTGCAGGTCCCCTTTGCCCGGCGCTGCACTTCCCTCGGGGTGGTGAGGGAAGCAGGGACCGCGGGGGTCAGCCTGCTCCCCTCACAGAGAACGGGCTGAGGACAGAGCATCTGCTCTGCTCAGCCCTTGCCGTGCATCCCGCGGCACAGCACCCTGCCCCATGCAGCGCCTGACGCGGGTGTCCTGACCCACACAAATTCAGTGATTGCCCCTGTGATTTTGTCTGTGCATCAGCAGGAAAATTTAGGGCCTGCAGGACCCCTCGTCGGCATGTTAGTGCTGCCCCAGCTGTCAGCTCCTGTGCTTCCCACCAATCCTTTCCGCACACTGCGGTGCATATTTTTTTTTTATGTTCTGTTGCCTAGAGAGGGGAAAAGAGAAAAGGCTGAACAGAGAATAGGCAAAATGCGGATTAAAAATAGTTAATGAAAAAATGTGACCACAAACCCTGATCAGCAGCACAAGGCTAAAACCAGCCACTGAGCACAGTATCTCCATGCACCTCGCTGTGCCAGGCAGGGTCAGGGGAAGCCGGACACAGGGGAGATGGGATGGCTGCTCAGCTCCGTCCCCCTGTGCTCCACCACTGCATCCTGCTTTGTCCTGCATCCTCATGGCCAGAGATCTGTCCTTGTTTATCTACCCCAGCACTGGGGTCCAGTGCACATGCCTGTGCACAGCAAGTGCCAGTGGACGGCTGGACATGTGTGCCCCCTGCAGCACTCCCTGCCTTGCTGGGGCTGGTGTCTGGCTGTACCCGGGGCTGCAGATCTGCTGGTCTGGGGAGGCGGGTGTGGAGCTCCCAGTGCAGGGGAGTGTGCGTACTAGCCTGTCTGCACTGACCTTTTCCTAGGCTTTTCCCAGCCCTGTGCCTCCCCCGTGACATGCTAACCACACGTGTCACACCGTGCCTCTTGTGCCTTCCTTCTGTGTTTCATAGGTTTTCATGCAACGTGATGAACAAAAACACCCCTTTCCTTGAGCCAGGGATGAGGTGCTGTGTGGCTCAGCATCCCCTTGCCAGAGGCAGCTGGGCAGCAAGGTCATTTGGCTGCTGCCAGGCTGTATCATGGTCCGTCTTTGGTGCAGGGCAGCTGTGCAGGTGTCCCCTGACCATGCCTTGTGGTGACTGGGCGGTAGCGGAGGTGATGCAAAGAGCATTTGTCCTCTTTGCATCCTGTGCTGCTGTTGACAAAAACACTGTCAGGGCTGGTTTGGATTTTCTTGGTCCAAGGTGATGCAGAATCCAACATCACTGGTGCCTGGTGACGTGGGCTCTCTCCATGTGCCGCTGCTCGGGGCTTCCATGTAGCAATCATGTAACTCTGTGCAAACAAGCCACAGTCTTGCAGCACAAGGACTGTTCCAGGCTGCTCAGCTGCTCCTCTGCTGCCAAAGCTCCTTGTACTCAGTTCTCAAGGAAAGAATGGAGAAGGGGAGTAGGAAACATCCTCAAGCTTTGGGCACGGACACAGGGCAGGGACAGTGCAGGACAGACCTCCTGGGCCTCCCTGCCACGACCATCTCCCCTAGCCTTGCCCCACTTGCTGTGGTCCTGCGTGGAAAGTGGAGCAGCATCTGCAGGGCCAGGCTGGCATTGGCATTGCATCAGCTCTGGCCCAGCACTGTCCCCTCCCCTGCCAAGTGCCAAAGCCCCTGCCGTGCTGGCATGTAGCTCCAAGCTCCAAGCCAAGCCAGCCGTGGAAAGCACTGCATTAGCGCACGGGGGGCTAATCCCTGTGTGCAGAGGCCACACAGCCCCCACAGCTGCCTCCAAGCCAACAGGACTGTGCTGGTTGCAGGGCTGTGCTCACAGGAGCCCAGGTGCCCACCCCACCAGAGAGGCAGGAGTCCTGCGGGACCAGGGTCTGGGGGGCTGCGCCAGCCTCAGAGCACTTGTGCAGGGCTGTGGCTGTGCTGAGGTGCTCCCAGGTCACGTTGCAGATGCCCATGAGTGTCCCATGGAGACTTTACCAAGCCACTGATCCACGTGACTATCAGCTGCAGTGATCCCAGATGTGGAGCTCATTCTCTCACACGTGCAATGGCAGCAAAGCCAGAGGGGCTGGGGTGGCAAAATCCCCAGGGAAAACTGGCCACAGTGGCATGAGGAGAGAGTCTGTTCCTAGGCAGGGCTGGGCATTCAGCCGGCTGTGAGGGTCCATGCTGGTACAGAGCTGCTGCAGGGTGGCATGGAGGCTGCACACCCACCAGTGTGGAGCAAAATCCCAACACAAGCCTTTTCCCATCCGTTCCCTATGTCTTGGTGCAATGCCATGGCAGCAGTGCACCCAGGTCCTCAATTTGCCCTACACCCTGCCCGGGCTGGCCCCCACCTCCTGGGGCCAATGGCAGCTGCCATGAGCTGCAGGTCAGCTGGGGCCACAGGGGCACCAGTCAAGGGGAATGGGGGTCCTTGCTTTGCCCCTGTGGCTGCAGGGGTTGGCACTGCTGTCTTGGAAAAGGCAAATGCAGACACCAGCAACAGCCCTGCTCCCACCACCCTGAGGACATATGATGGTGCCTGTGTCTGACCCCTCTGGCCCCCAGTGCTGGGGCTACCAGCAGTAGTGTTGCACGTAGCCATCCCAGTGCTGGCTCCTTGTTCCTGCTCTCCTGGCACAAGGTCTCTTCTTCATGGCTATGGCTCCAAGTGGAGCCATACTGGGTGTTTAGAGCCTGGGCTCCATGGGGGTCAGCAGCCACAATGAACTGTGACATAGGAGCATGCCACATTGTCCAATACCAGCGTGGGGCAAAAGTCCCCTGGACACCCACTGTCATGCACTGCAGCCCCTCACTGGCCAGGCACCCTCCACCCACTGCCCATGAGTTGGTGTGGTGGGGGATCCCCCAAAGCCTGGAACCAGCTGGGGATGAGGTGCCAGGGCAGGGAATGTGGCACCGGGAGCCAGCTGGGCACAGCAGAGTGAGAGGAGGTGGTGAGGATGTGGGACCAGGTCCCTTGTTCAGTGCTGCCTCTGGCACCCAGGCTCAGCTGAGAGGGGCTGCAGCACGACCAGCTGGTAGAGCCTCTACCCCAAGCACTGCAGGCACTGCTGCTGGGCAGTGCCAGCTCTGGGGAGGTGCTTGTGCTGCCTGTGGTCCCATCCACCCCAGATCCTGCTGTTCCACTACACAGAGCCACTGCTCCCTCTCTGCCGTTGCCCACTGGCACCAGACCAGGGAGAACCTGGTCCACAGCTACTCCTGCATGCCCACATCTCTGCTGGAAACAGCCCCCTCCCTGTCTGCAGGACCCCTCGTCCTGTGGGTAGCGGGGATCCGGCATGGTGCCATGGTTGTGCAGCACCACAGGCAGCTGGGGCAAAGGGCCTGGGCAGGGTGAGGGGGAAGACCCGTGCTGGGGCGAGGAGCATGACTGGCCCCTGTGCCAGGACCCCTCACCCAGTGCAGTCTGCCCGGCTTGGCCACAGTGGGGCCAGGGCTGGGGAGTGGCTGCCAGATGGGGGGAGTCCAGGGCAGAGGCCTCCCTGCTGCTAAATCCCACTGCAGCAACTAAAAATAGCGACACCTCTGCCCCAAAGTTGCTCCCTGGCTACGCAGAGGGGCTGGCAGCAAGTCAGTGTGACCCATGGACCGGGAGGAGCATTCCCAACCAGGGCAGGGACTGATGCTTGGCCAGGGACAGGCACTGGGATCTTCCCCTGGGACTGGGACATGGGTGGCAGTGGGATGGGACAGGTAGGGATGATGTGGGGCTAGAGGGGAGCACAGGGATGGTGGGATCAGGCTAGCAGGGGGACAAGGACAGGGATGCTGGCATGGGGGTGTGGGAGGAAAGAGACAAGGTTCCTGAGGTGGGATGAGAGGGGGACTAGTACCGGGATGCTGGTGGGGCGACAGTGTTGCTGGAGTGGGGCTGGGGTGATGACAAAAACAGGGATCCTGGAATGGTCGGGTGGCTAGTGGGCACCCAACAAAGGTCCCTATTCACAGAGCCCACCCAGTGAGAACTGTCCCAGGAGACAGTTCCCTCTGTCCTGGGATTGGCTAAATAAGGCCATCGCAGGTCCTGCTCCCCGAGCCGCATCTGGAGCCCCATGCGCTGATTAATGAGCTTCTCCGGCAGCCACTTGCGACATGGCAAGTGGGTCTGCACGGATGGAGGAAACACGACTTTCCCAGGGATAAAAATAGGCACAGGCAGAGCAGCGAGCCCTGGGAGCAGAACTGGTTGGGGAGCACGACACTCTGGCTGGTGCCCGGGGGAGCCCAGGGGCTGGGGGTGATGCCATAGTGCCTGTGGTGGCACTGGCACTGCTGTCCATCCCATCCCCCCCAGCTCAGCTGCCCTTACCCCACACAGCCGTGCCATGACATGGGGCTGCTGCCAGAATGGGCCCTTGTGGGAAGAGCCGAAATCCTGCTCAGGAGCCCCATAACCGGCTTAGGGGGATGGAGGGAATTATGGCACCTCGTGAGCCACGGTCTGTGGGGCAAGGCCCCACGTCACTGGCTGGAGCTGGGGGTGATGGACCCACAGGGGCACAGCCCAGCTGGGCTTGTCCTAGAGCCACAGCAGCCCCACAAGCCAGGATCCCTGTGGGTTAATGACCAGTGTCCCCATCCCTGCTGGCTCCCATGCTGTCAGTGGCCCCCTGCCCACTGCCATCCACAGTGGGTGCTGCTGCCAGACCATGGCTGGGTGTTAGAGGCCCAGGCATGAGAGACCATGGAGACAGGGAGAGCCTAGGTGCCAGCCTCTGCCTGAGAGGATGCTCAGGTGTGAGGAGGGGTCCCTTCTGCCATGGGCATCCTGCATTCTCAGAACTTAGCAATGATGCAGAGCCGGGTCCCAGCAGCACTGTGGGGAAGCACCAGCCCAGGTTTTCCGTGGGGGTCTGAAGGCAGCACTGCTGCTGCACTCCAGCCACACAGGGGCTGAAATTGGCTTGGTGAGCAGAGGGCCTGCATGGTCACTGTCCCAGTGCCATCCCGGGGAGGATAATACAGGTGCTTGGTGTGAAAATGAGAGAACAAATAGCTGAATGCGGACACCAAGCAGGGTCGGGTGAGGACGGGGACAGGAGTGTGGCACCATGACCGGTGCTGGCTCTGTGCCTGAGTGGCCCCCTCCAGCCACACCTGCCACCAGCCCCGTGTCCCCCAGCTCTGTCCCAGGAGTCCCTGTGACTGGGCATCTTGCACAGGGTTGCCCACATGCCAGGGCCATCACCGCCAGGGTGGAGAAGCTGCTGAGGGCCAGTAGAAAGCCGTGTGCCCTGTGCTGTGTCCCATGCATGTGGTCCAGAGGAGGGATGTCCCAGCCACGTCTTCTCACCCTCCTGGTGCTGCTGCTCTGTTGCCAGGTAAGGGTGGGCTGTCCCACATGAGGGTGCTCTGCCCCATGCTCAGCCCGCTACCCACGCAGGACTACCACTGATCCACCCCATCCCACTGCAGCCCCTCACTGTGGCATGTGGTACAGCAGCTGATGCCCCTTTCTGCCTGCCCTGCTATCACATGGCATGGCATGGCATGGTAGCCTGCACTCGCCTGTGGCTGTCCCCAAGCCAGGGTCACTGCCTGGCACAGCATAGTGGCCCCTATGAGCAGAACACGTGATGGGTGATGCTCCCCGGTGTCCCCAGGGTCCCTCTGCCCAGATCACAGATAATGTTGTTGAGAGATGGAAGGAATACAGCGAAGAGTGCCAGCGCAACATGAGCCGCCTGCCTGCGCCCACAGGTCAGTGCCTGCGGGGGGTCCAGTGGGGTTCTGGTGGGATGGGATGGGGACAGGGTCCTATTGAGATGGGAATGGGGAGGCAGAGCCGATGCAGTGTCCCAGCAGGATGGGGTACAGAGCAGAGGGGCCAGTGGAGATCCTGGCACCCAGAGAGAGGGTGGGACCAAAGCGCCACCAGCTCCTGTCCTTCTGCAGAGCTGGTCTGTAACCGCACCTTCGACAAGTTCTCATGCTGGCCCGACACAATGCCAAACAGCACAGCCAGCGTGCCCTGCCCCTGGTTCCTGCCCTGGTACGAGAAAGGTAACAGCTGGGAGGCACATGTGCGCATGCACCTATGTGGTGTGTCCACACGTGTGTGCCCCTGTGTGGTGTGTGCCCGTGCTGTGTGTCCACACGTGTGTGCCCCTGTGCGGTGTGTGCGTGTGCTACTGCAGGTGGTCACACCTGGGCCAGTGCACGCTGCCTGCGGGGGCGATGGGGCTGGCATACCCCACCATCCCCTCCCCTCACAGTGAAGCACAGACATGTCTTCAAGACCTGTGGGCCAGATGGACAGTGGGTGACAGGGCCACGGGGACAGTCCCTGCGTGATGCCACGCAGTGTGAGCAGGATGACGAGGACCTAAAGGCGCAGGTGGGCAGACCTGGGCAGCAGGGGTGTGGGGGTCCCTGCCTGCCCCCCTGCCTGCCCCCCTGTCTGCCCCTGCCCTCACTCGCTCCCTCCTCTTCCAGGAAAAATTTGCCAAGACCTATGGCAGCTTCAAGGTGATGTACACTGTGGGCTACTCTGTGTCCCTGTGTGCACTGCTGCTTGCCCTGGCCCTGCTGCTGGGCTTCAGGTGGGAGTTCGGGCATGGCTGTCCACAGGGTGGGCAGGTGGAGGCGGGGGGTCCGTGCGCAGGCATTGACAATGGCCCCCACATCTGCAGCAAGCTGCACTGCATGAGGAACTACATCCACATGAACCTCTTCGCCTCCTTCATCCTGAAGGGTGTCTCTGTGCTGGTCATCGACGCCCTGCTCAAGACCCACTATAGTGACAAGATCGACGGCTACAACGTGCAAGTCTGGCTGAGCGACGAGGTCAGTGCGCACTGGCAGGGACAGGGACAGGCAGTGCTGGTGGCGCTGGGGGTTGGCTGGTCTGGGGGCACTGATGAGACTGGGGTCTGGTGGCACTGGTAGGGCTGGGGGCACAGGCACACACACAGAGGCAGTGCTGCAGCCCTGACCCCTGCCCACAGGCAGCTGCAGGCTGCCGGGCAGCCACGGTCTTCATGCAGTACGGCATCGTGGCCAACTACTGCTGGCTGCTGGTGGAAGGCATCTACCTGCATAACCTACTGGTGGTAGCCGTCTTCTCCGAGAGGAACTACTTCACCCTCTACCTGTGCATCGGCTGGGGTGAGTGTGGGTGGGCTGGCCCCCTGACCCTGTCCCCCACTGTGCCTCACCTGTCCTCTGCCCACATCCCCTCAGGGGCGCCCATGCTGTTCCTCATTCCCTGGGTCATTGTGAAGTTCCTCTACGAAAACATACAGTGAGTATCAGCTCCTGCTGCTGGCTGGAGGGGGGCACAGGGCACAGGTAGGTTCATGTGAAACTGTAGGGATATTGTGATGGCCCTGGCGAGACTCCACACCATTGCCCGTGCAAGGAGCAGGGTGCTAGGCTTTAGTGCTGGTTTGGTTCAGGCTGCCAATGCCATGCCAGATTCCAGCAGCTGCCTGGTCAAGGGGCTTCCTGGCAGTCCCCATCCCTCCACTCTGCAGGTGCTGGTCCACGAACAACAATATGGGCTTCTGGTGGATCCTTCGCTTCCCTGTGTTTCTGGCCATCCTGGTGAGCCCACTGCAGCCCCTTTTTGGCATCTCTCTCACAGGCCCAAGATGGCTGTGAGAGGGGCTTCTGAGGGCAGGGGGACAGAGCTGTCCTGTCAGCCCCTGCCTCTGGCCCTGCCTGTGCTCCTGATGGCTCATGCCATTACATTGCAGATCAACTTCTTCATCTTCATCCGCATCATTCAGATCCTTGTTTCCAAGCTCCGTGCACACCAGATGCGCTACACTGACTACAAGTTCAGGTGGGTGCTGGATGTGGCTTGCCCTGCGTTTCCACGGTGCACACGCATGCGTGTCCACCTGGTGACCCCATCCCACAGGCTGGCCAAGTCCACACTGACACTGATCCCGCTGCTGGGCATCCACGAGGTGGTCTTCGCCTTCATCACAGATGAGCACGCCCAGGGTACGCTGCGCTACGTCAAGCTCTTCTTCGACCTCTTCCTGAGCTCCTTCCAGGTGAGCCCAGCCCTCGCAGGATCAGCCCTCCATGGGAAGACTCAGTCTCAGGAGGGACTAGACTGAGGTCTGGTTATACACCTCACGCCTCTCCTCCCTCTTCCCAGGGGATGCTGGTGGCCATTCTCTACTGCTTTGTCAACAAGGAGGTGAGCAGGACAGCGGGGGCACGGGCAGCAGGGGCATGGGGTCACACTGACAGCTGCTGCCCGCAGGTGCAGGCAGAGCTGCTGAAGCGGTGGCAGCGCTGGAAGCTGGGGAAGGACCTGGCTGAGGAGTACAAGCACACCTACAGCCATGCACCCAGTGCCCGAATGGGCACTGGCAGCAGCCTGCGAGAAGCACCAGCTGGTGAGTGGCTTGCGCCAACGGGCTGGCG
Source organism: Corvus cornix cornix (assembly GCF_000738735.6). Lineage (NCBI taxonomy): Eukaryota > Metazoa > Chordata > Aves > Passeriformes > Corvidae > Corvus > Corvus cornix. Next base: position 12,248,658 of record NC_046347.1, read on the forward strand.
CGCAGCCTGGCCCCCCACCCCAGCTCCCAACACCCCGAGAGGTGTGGGCGCAGCACTGGCGAGCACCTCGCTCTGGGGGGCCATCACCACTGCTATGAATTTCCTGAGACCACGGCTGAGAGCCACTTCTGAGCCAGCAGGCAGGTGGGAGGGCTGTGCTGAGCCGCTGGGATGCCGCCGTCCCCTGCCCTGTCCTCCCCAGGTGCTGGTGAGGGTGCTGCACTGGACACACAGACAATGGACACAATGAGGCAGGCAAATGGGACCTGGACCCCTGGAAGGGGAAACTGTGGCGTCAGGGGGATCTGTCGGGGTGGGAGTTTGTCCTGTGGTGCTGCCCTCGTGCGCCTTCGAGTCCCTGTGCACAGTGCTGTAATTTATCTGTCATATCTGTAAATAGGTGTGGGCCCATGCCGGGCTGCAGGGCCAGCTCCGTGTGTGCCTCTCTGTGGGCTGTGGGGACTGGGGACATTGGACATGTGTGGACTATGCTCCCAAGCACCCCCACAGATGATGGCCACAGCCATGGATGGGGAGCTGAGTCACCTGGCAGGAATGGGCTGCACCAGAAGACAGCCCCACTGCCTGCCCCACTGCCTGCCCCACGGTGCCACACCAGTGAGTGGGGCAGACATGCAGCAGCAGCCGCTGCAGCGCTGCCGGTCGGGGCTCCGGCTCCCCCAGCACGCGCTTTCCTCTGGCCGCTAATCGGCTCTGTCCTCTCGCTGCCAGGAGCCCTTAATTAAATCATTTGGCTCTGCCCGCGGCACCCCCGCTCTCCCGTCGCTGGCCCAGGCCATGGCCGGGCAGCAGCCGCCGGCAGCGCTGAATTCGGTGAGCAGCAGTGGGGTGTGGGGCTGCAAGACCCCTGTGCCGGCAGGCCGGGCTGGCCGGGCGGGGTCACAGCGGTGCCCTAAGAGGCTTGTGCTGTGCACATGAGCGCTAAGCCCGGATGCCGCAGCTTTGGGAACCACAATCGCCTGGTGTGTGGAGATTAGGCCGGTGCTGCTCCCCGGCTGGATTCACCCTGCCCGAGGGTGGCGGCGGACGGACAGCCGCCCTGCCATGACCCCACCGCCCACGGACCTGGCCATGGGCACTGTCCGTCATCCATCACTCCGCCCCGCCTGGCCCCGAGCGGGTGACGGTCCCCGGTTGTCCAAGCCCCGCGCATAGCCCGGCACAGGGCACGTGCTGAGCAGGGGGTGAGAGTTGGAGCTGTGCCCCGGCAGCCGCACACAGTAAACAGCAGCACCGCGCAGGCGGCCGCTCCTCGGTAAATCCCACCCTGTCGCAGCATCACCCGCACCACATGGCCGCGGCCCTGCCACCCACGCCAGCCGTCAGGAGCCACGCTGTCTGCTGCGGGCGGTGGGGTCCTAGAGCACAGCGAGGCATCAGCAGGGCTGGCGTGGCACGGGGAAGGAAGCCATGGCCCAGGCCACGCAGAGCTTGGCTCCGGCAGCAGAGCTCAGCCCAGCACACAGTAGTTTTCCTCTGTTTACTCGACAACTTGCTGTCTGCTCCGGCCGAGCAGGACCCGGCGCCCAAGAGCCAGTGCAGTGCTGGCAGCGGGGATGGGAGCAGCAGAGACAGGGGACAGAGGGTCTGGGCTGCGGGGCTCGGGGTTGCAGGGCAGTGGCAGCAGCACCGTGGGGCCGTCAGGACACAGGGACAGTGGCAGAACGGGTGAGGGGGGGAAGCACAGGGTTGGAGGTCTGCCCAGGCCCCCAAGTGCAGGGATGGGGACAGGAGTGGAGAGAGGGACAGGGATTATTACCCTGCTCACAGCCACGGTGCCAGAGCGGCCCAGGCAGCCCCCGCAGAGCAACCGGCCCTACAGCCGCTGCCGTCACTGCGGCCTTCCTGACATGGTAACGAGCCTAATTGAGGCTAATTGCTGGAGCACGAAACAGTTTCTGGGAAGGTAAATATGGTCATGGCATGGGGCCGTGCCCTGCACCTGTTGCTCCAACGTTGCTGTGGCAACACCCTACTGTGGACCCTCCAACACCCCACTGGGGCCAGGCTGGTCCCCAGACCTTGCCCAGCAAGGGTGGCCCTATGCATGCCACATAACGATGGGGACCCTTCAGGGACCCCAAGCCAGCCCCAGCCCATGGGGTGTCCCTGTGGAAATGTCCTGTGTCCCCTGGTGCTGAGGGGCAACCCCCAGCACTGCCCCATGTCCCACAACCCCTGTCGCCCAACAGCCCTAAGGAGGGACGATGCCTGCCGGTGCCCAGGAGCCCCGTGCAAGCACACGATGTCTGCCCGCACCAGGGCACGTCCCACAGCACCTGTGCCAGCCAGGTGTGTCCCAGAGCTGGGTACTGCCTGTGCTGCAGGGCTGAGTCCGCAGCCCTGTGCCCTGGTCACCCCCAACTCCCACAGAGCCACATGCTCTGGCCAGCAGCACCCCGATAACCACGAAAACAGACCCCCCCCCCCCCCCCCCCCAGGACGGCTGGGTCGGGAGGCAACACCTCTCCTGGGATCTCCCTGGAAGTGGGGCTGGCCCCAGCCCAAGGACACAGCTCTTGCGGGACTGCGGCGCCATCCCTTCCCATCACTGCAGAGCTGCTGGAACAGCACCCCTACCTGCCGTGGCCCGGCACTGCCAGCAGCGGTGTCACCCGGGTCCATCGGGCCAGCACTCGGGGGCACCCCCACCCCGAGGAACAGCTCAGGCAGCACAGCCTGCGCACATGTGCACACACGTACACTACACACGCGCACATGTGCACACACACACTCGCGTGTACACGCACACACACAGGCAGGCGCCCGATGGGAGCTGCTCGTTCCTGGTATACAGTGGGATGAAGGCGCTGACAGCAGCCTGGCCAGGCTCACAGGATGGTTTGGGTGGGAAGGGACCTTTAAAGGTCCCCTGGCCCAGCCCCCGCAGTGAGCAGGGATACCTGTACCAAACCAGGTTGCTCAGAGCCCCGTCCAGCCTGGCGCTGATGTTTCCAGGGATGGAACACCCAAGCACCCCCTGCCTGTCCAGGCAGCCCATACCAGTACCTCACTGCCCTAAGCAAAGAGACTCCTCTACAGAGACTGTGCAGCCATGGTGCCAGTCCCTGGCTGTGGAGTTTGTTCCAAGGCATGGAATGGGGCTGAAACAGTTCCTCACCCCCAAACTGGTGGCCTGGGCAGTGCCTTCCCGACACAGCCAGGTACCGCAGGCAGTCCCCCCCATCTCAGCACAGCCGGGCACCCCTAGGCCAGTGCCTTACAGGAAAGCTCCCACTTTATCAAGGGAATTGAGCACCACAAATTGGTCTCCTAAGTCGATTCTGCCTGCTGCCAGGCCTCTTCCCACCACCTAATTTGATGACAAACACGTTCCTCTCCTCCTCCCACCCTTTAATCTAATGAAGAGCACTGTGTCCAAGGCACAGGGAAATAAACCCTGATGAGGTCGGTTTTTATAGGTAAACAGCCTGATTTCTCTGGCCTGTGGCCTCACTTCTCACAACCTAACACCCATCACCTCCCTGTACCGCCTCACCATCCTTGCCCTGCAATTTGGCATCAGTCTTTATAAAAATCACCTGCTTATAGAATGTTTTTTGTACATTTCATTAGAGCTTGAGCGGCTGCCTTGCCTCTGGCTTTACTGTGCCTGAGTACAGAGGAAAACAAGGCAGAGGTTGGTGGGGCTTGTGGCCAGGGGGCATGTGGGGGTCCTGCAGACCTGGGACGGCCCCAGATGGATGCCCAGACAGGGGAGACAGTGCTGGGCTCCATGGCAGCTGAACAGAAGCCTGCCTGGACAAAGGACACAGCCCTGAACATGCTCAGGGCTTCGAGCCAGGGCAGCCCCACTGGCCTGTCAGGCTTCCTGAACACACTACAGGGCCCATCAAAGGAGAGGAGCCATGACAGTGACAACCATCACTCCCTGTGCCCCACTGCCTGCAGCTGCAGGGATGCGGGGCCTGGGGTGCCTGGGAGGCAATAGGCGGCTGAGTTCCCATCTTGCTGCACCAGAGCCAAGCAGCAAGAATGTTTTGGTGATGGGAGGTAAACAGGGTCATGGCAAGTGTCAAGACGCACTCGAGCAGAAATTCTAGCAATGCTAAGTATAGCCTAAATGCCATTAAAGCAGGAGAGGGAAGAGGATACAAGGGTATTAATAGTCTCAGCATTTAAATCCTAGGTGCAGCGACAATTCCTGGGATGCTGGCTGCCTGGAGCACTGCCCAAGACCAAGGGCACTGTACTGCCGACACACCGCACCTGCCCACAGGGAAATCAACAGCCCCAGCAAGGGCAAGGCCAAGGCCCCTTTGCAAAAAATAAACACAGCTCCTGCTCTCTGCCCCTTGTCTATGCCCCAGAGCTGGGCCAGGCTGCAGCACCACACCAAGGCAGCCCCAAAAGGACACCAGCGTTTATTTACAACACTCCTCAAGTGACATACCACAGAAAGGAAAGGGTACAGTACAACTCAAGGACTCAACAAAGGAAAGGTACCGGCAGCCCCAAGTCCCTGCAGCCTTCCCACGGCCATGGTACTGGGCAGGCCTGGCAGCCCCATCCCCGCCAGCTCGGAGCACAGGCGGGCAGGGGGCTGCCACCCCTTCCCACGGAGCAGCCCAGCAGCTCAGGTGGATGAAGATGACACAGTCACTCTCCCTGGCTCAGGCAAAGGTACAGGAACCATCCAAGCAGTGGCCAGGAGTGAGTGGCTTAAGGAAGCACCCCTGGCGCAGTTCCACCACCTATGGCCACCCAGAGTGAGCTGAAGGGCCAGGTCTCTTCCAAGGGTGTGTATCTGGAAAATGGTGTTAGTACAAAACTGCAGTGTTGTCAGGGCAAGGAGCTCCTGAGCCTTGTTCCATGCAGCCCCACGGCTGCCCCCACAGCCACTGTCTCCTGTGAGGCTGCTGGGGCACTGAGGCCAGGGGGCCGCAGGTGGCCCAGGTCACTCTGAGCACCTCTCAGGAGTCTGGGGCTGGTGCTGACACTCCACCTCTCTTCATCTGTAGGGACCAGGCCTGATCTAAGCAGGCAGAAAATCTGGCCTCAGATGTGAGCCCACATGCTCTGGAAGCAAGCAGCCCAGGTAGCAACTTGCGGCCACAGTGGAACTGGGAGGAGCCTGGCTATGGTCATCCCAGCCTCAGGTGCACAGCAGGGCTGGACAGGGGTTGCCCCTGTGTCTGGAGGCACAGGAACAGACTCGACTGTGCCTCCTGCCCTTGGCCAGCCCTAGCAGCTGTGGAGCTTCGGTGCACAGGGGAAAGCGAGATCCAGGGCTGCCCGATCCAACAGCAACAGCGCATCTGCCTTGGCCCTGCCCAGCCTAACACAGAGAGCAGCAACAGGAGGGGAACAGGGGATCGGGTTGCTCAGCATGAAGTGGGGAAGGACAGTTTGAGGCCATAGAAAGCTATGAGCGGGGGGCTGGAATCCTTTGCAACAGGCTCTGGGCAGTCTCGGTGAGCCCCTGAGCATCCTCGACCTCAGGCAGCTTCAGAGCCAGCCCCAAAGCTGACTGGCTCTCCCGCAGGCTTTTAGGAGGACAGACCAGAGGAGGAAATCAACACAAAATCTCAAATTAAATCTGCTTGAGGACCTCAGGAGAGCAGCTGACCCACAGGGAGGACCCGCTTTAGGACTTCTTTGCATCCTGTGTGTTCCTTCTCTTCAGATCACCCAGGTCGACGGGTTTAAACGCTGCAAGGAAGACAGAAGAGACTATGAAGGCAGAGGCAGCACAGCTCCCGCCCGGCGCGCGCAATCCCCGGGCCGGCACAGCCGGCGCAGTGCCCTTGTCCCCCGCACCTTTCAGACTGGGGTTCGGCATCTTCTCCACGTACTCCTCGACGAGGCCGCGCTCGGAGCCCATCTGGCTGCGCAGGTCGCGCTCCACGCACTGCCAGGCTGCAGGGACAGGGACAGGGGCCGCTCGCCTCGGCCGCCCCGAGCCTTCCGCGCCCCCCACCCAGCGGCCACCGCCCCGCTCACCCTCGTAGATGAAGCGCACGTTCTCCTCGTGGGCCGGCGTGAAGATCT